>NC_092123.1:8332880-8675380 GCF_045679555.1 Salvelinus alpinus
CACTTTTGTATATTATCTACCTCACTTGCTTTGGCAATGTTAACACATGTTTCCCATGCCAATAAAGCCCCTTGAATTGAATTGAGAGATAGGAGAGAGAGAGAGAGAAAGAGAGAGAGAGAGAGAGAGAGAGAAACACCACTGTAAATACAACCCATATTTATGTTTATTTATTTTAACTTGTGTGCTTTAACCATTTGTACATTGTTACAACACTGCATATATATAATATGACATTTGTAATGTCTTTATTGTTTTGAAACTTCTGTATGTGTAATGTTTACTGTTCATTTTTATTGTTTATTTGACTTTTGTATATTACCTACCTCACTTGCTTTGGCAATGTTAACACATGTTTCCCATGCCAATAAAGCCCCTTGAATTGAATTGAATTGAATTGAATTGAATTGAGAGAGAGAGAGAGAGAGAGAGAGAGAGAGAGAGAGAGAGAGAGAGAGAGAGAGAGAGAGAGAGAGAGAGAGAGAGAGAGAGAGAGCAACAACCGTGCTCTCCACCAGTCCAACGCCTGATCCATATCTACCGGTGCCTTTGTGTCGTTGAACTGTTTGTTTTTGCTCTGAGTTTTGCATACAGTAAGTGACTGGAGAGAAAACCAACCGTACGTGATGGTGGTGACTGATTGACTGTGTTCAACAGCACGGGAGAGAACCACACCAGAACCACACAGTACAGTGTGTTAAACAACATGCCATCTGCATAATAACAACTATTCACACCAATTTAGACGTACAGTCAAATGCGTTCAAGGACTAGTCCGCAATCTATTTCCTGTTGCTTCAAGAATGCAACGCATAACACATTCCCCAAATGTTTTATTTGGAATTTCTAAATTGCTCTCCCTAAAAATAATCGCGAGTCTAAATATGTTTCTACTCTGGCTTACAATTGTGGAACAGCTGTTCATTTATTGGTTCAAGACGATTCAGTCTCTGTCAGCTGCCGCATGAATTAGCAGTGAAAAAAAGAGAGATACTGTACATCCAAAATGTCACCCTATTCCCTATATAGTACACTACTTTTGACCAGGGCCCATAGGGGACGCAAACAGAATGTAATTAACACCAGCAATAAGCTTCACTCTGTTGCAAGAGGAGCACAGGGGTTGATATCTCATGTCCTGTAGTCATACAGAACAGAGAACGAGGGAGGAGAGGAGGAGGGGAGGTAGAGAAGGAGATGCTGCTTATTTCTGGGCCCCAGTTTTGTCTTTTAACTTTTAATGTTTCCATGCCTTGCCTTTCTTCTCCGGCAGCGCAGGGTATCCTGTTTACATACTTGGGGCTGTACTTGAAAGCGGGGCCTGCGCCTTCCCCGCACAGACATGTTGGGGAACTGCTCGCACTAGCCCTTCTCCGCGCCCACCCGCCGGCCCGCCGCAGGCAAAAACGAAACAAAATGGAGGGTTTGTGTAATCGCTACATAATGGAGCGAAGCGCCGTTAACCCCTTCCGGTCTGGTTACAGTATGATAGGCTAGACTTGACTTTACTGTAAGGCACATGTTCACAGCGTATGTCTTTGTTCAAAAGATCATATCAGTTAGAGAGAATCACATATCCTGTATGTAGGAAGTCTTAATCAACGCAGGAAATGAAGACGTGTACATTATTGATGAGTCACTATAGCCCAATAGTCACGAGCCTTCATAGACAGTCTAGTCATTTAGCTTATCCAGAGCAACTTTTTCATACTGGTCCCCAGCGGGAATTGATCCCACAACCTTGGTGTTACAAGAGCCATGCTCTACTAACTGAACTACACGGTACCACAGACGATTGGTGTTCACCACTGGGGTGAGAGAGAGGTTGAGATGAGGTTATGGTTGTTGGTTAGGGTTTAAGGTTTGGGTTTTGGTTTAGCCTGGTTAATGGTTAACCTTGAGCGGTTATGCAGAAATACACACACACACACACACACACACACACACACACACACACACACACACACACACACACACACACACACACACACACACACACACACACACACACACACACACACACACACACACACACACACACACACACACACACACTAATGCCATGTCTGCAGGCCGACCTGGGCATTGCTTTGGCTGCTTATGTGTCATTACATCTTCATGTACCACTCATGTACCACTCATGTACCACTCATGTACCACTCATGTACCACTCATTCTTGTCCAACTTGTCGTAGCCCTTTACACTCGTACCCGTATAAGGGTTGAAAATGGCAGATTTGGACACTGATAAGCGCTTAAATTGGAACGCAGTGGCTGTACAGTAACGTGCCATACATGACATCCCAGCTCTGTGCTTCACAGCACTGTATGACTTTTGACAGAACTTGAGCACAGCACGTGACAGGAAGTTGCCCCCATCCCTCCTGCTAATTGGGCAACTTTTGCTAATGTTTTGCTCTCCGAGTGAGGGGGAAATGCTGTAAATTAAGAGGATCCAATGTATTTTAAAAGATGAGACGTTGAGGATTATAATAAACACCGCTTTGATGTCATACAAGCGAGCCAAACATCAGTTCAAATGTGAACATCAAATTCCATATCGTAAAACGTATGAGAACAATTTCCCCATTACCTCCAAACGAGTCCCTTATAATTGGTACCATGCTTATGCATTTTTCTTTTGTAAGAAAAGTTTCAATTTAGCCCTATCCATACAGGCCAATTTCCACAAGTGTAAAGGGTTAAACGTGCATGTTTTATCTTCATATCAAAAGACAAAGAAAACGATTCATCATCTCCAATAAACTAAAACACAGATCTGAGATACGTCCAAAATGACACCGTGTAGTGCACTACGTAGGGAATGAGGTGCCATTTGAAACGCGGAAATAAATCGGATATGCATCTGGGTAATGCAATGGTCTCGTTATAGGAGGTGTCCTGAGTAATCATTTGGATCCCCACATCATCCCGTAACCACAGCCAACGGATGCCTGCACCAATCAACAGGGGCTAAAGTAAGTGAGTAATACAATGTTGGCGACAGTTTGTCTCAACATCAAGGCCAGCCAACCAGGCCCATGGACACTCCTGCCTCATTCTCTGCCACTGGATCTGACCTTCCAGACCCCTGTCATTTGACAGGTGGCGGCGGTGGTGCTCAGTGCTTCAAGCCGAGCGACGACGCAGCAGCTAAAATAAGACCTGCAATATCTCTCTCTCTCTCTCTCGCCCTCCCTGCCGCCACATCCCAGCAACACCAAGAACCCATGCTGAAAAGGGCCTACTGGATCTCTGACATCAACACCCTGTGTTGCACTGTGTGTGTGTGCATGCGTGTGTGTGTTCTTGAGGTTCGCTGACAGACAAGGGCACCTCGTCTGTGTGTCCCCGGCGTTAATACAGGAGACCTTGAGAGGCAGAGAGAACTGATTGAGAGGCCCCAGCTCCACTGACAGATCCCGGGCCCTGCTCTCACGCAAGCACGCCTCCCCTGAGGACCAAGAGGAAAGAGAGCCCTGTCTCTTCCTGTGTGCCTCGCAACCCACAACACTGCGACACAGTTCGACTATGAGTGTGTTTGGGGGGGGTGGTAGAGTTTGTGGAAGACGGGAAGAGAAGAGTGGAGAGCGGACATGACCGGGTGTCCAGAGTGATTCTGCTGTCTGAGCAGGGAGGAAGCGATGGCCAGAGCCAAAGCCTCTCTCTGAGAAAACAGGTATTCTACGTGTCTGTCACTCCTTACATTGCACATATTGCAGCTGCTGGAGTTATTCTCCACAAACTTCAAGTTTGTCTCAAGTGTGCTTTGCTTTACACAACTCTTGCCAGGGGAAATGTTGTTTTCAGTTCAAGTTCAACATTTCTGCTTTTTTTTAAGAGATATAGCACTGCAACAAGGCCAGGTAAGCATAATACATTTACACACGCTTGGTAGGGAAATATAAACTATTATCTTGGCCCAACAAGCCCATACTGTCTTATTTCCCCATGAATTATAACTTTGATTCCACAGATTAAGGATATGTCGGGAAACAGCTATCTCACTCCACTGGGGGAATTCTGTAATCTGCTCCAACAAGTATTTCAGTGTTTAGTGTGTTCACTTCAAAGATGCTATTTATGCCAAGCAGAACAGGGCGAAAGGGGTGCAGACATTTGATAAGGGAGAGAAAGAAAGACAGAGAAAAAGAGAGCAAGAATGGAGGAGAGAGAGAGATAGGAGGGAGAGGGAGAAAAGTGAGAGTGAGCTAAAGAGAGTGATATAAACAAAGAGTGAGAGAGAGAGAGGCGTAGATTAGAGAGAGGCGTAGAATAAACAATGGATTCTGACAAGACATGCAGGCTGGTTTGTTCTGTTTAACTTCTTACCTTCCTGCCAGATTTCCACTTCTCCACCTCTTTATTCTAAGAACCCACGTGGGGCTCGGCCTATGTAAACGTTCATTCATAACTCTGGGGGAGGGGAATGCCTGCAAGTAATTTTCCACCGCCATGATGTGAAACCAAATCACTTCCCTGTGTCTTGGGGTGATGTCAGACGAGCTAGAAAGTGTATGTGCAGTCTGGTGCAACATGTTTCATGGTCTGTGCCACGACAGTGGGTGAAATTGCTCCGTCATTGTGTGTCATTGGAAGAACATACATGGGTTTCAGAAGGAAGTCTTCATGGAAGAAACTGAGAAAACGTTTCTCAGAAACTCAGAAAATCCGAAGAGGCAAATACTTCTCATTAAAAAAAAAACTTCTCCAAGCTCTGATGCTGCTGATGGTCATTAGGAGCCTACCAAACTTGCTAACACCTGGTAATCAGCACTCTATTGTCCCACTAAACCGGGGCTGCCCAACCCTCTTCCTGGAGATCTACCGTCCTGTGGGTTTTCAGTCCAACCCTATTTAACGCACCTGATTCTACTAATTAGCTGCTCAACAAGACCTTAACTAGCTGAATCAGATATGCTAAATTAGGGTTGGACTGAAAACCTAAAGGACAGTAGATCTCCAGGAAAAGGGTTGGGCAGCCCTGCTCTAATCAATCTGACATCAATGCAAATGTATTTGAAAATCTAATCAAACACTTCATGAGAGCCCATGAGCTCATGTTGCGCAACATTTCTATAGGCTATGCAATTGCGCGAGAAAACTGTGATGGCCTCTACTAAAAAGAGGAGGATCCCATCAGCTTCTCTAGGCTAGGCCTACTATATTTATTTCTTAACTTTCCTAATATTAAGCACATTGTTTATCTTTACAGGATAATCTTTACAGGAGTATAGCCTACCTGGCTGGCATGAAAATGAACCATGGGAAAAGTGTCCTCGATTCGCTATTTAAGTGCAAAGATGACATGTATTTTTCGCCACTGCCCCATGTTTCGAGACAGGCATGATCATGGTCCATTCTAAATCAAAACAAATGCCACACATATATTATTTGTATATGTAAAAACAACATTAAATCAAGAACAGTCTGATGGGTGACAATATTAGACTGTTACTTGTGAATTATATATTATCACTTGTGTATGATGCCCAGCCTTTTTTTGTAAGGTGCCTCACTAGGAAGGGCTAGGTGCAGGAGTCAGGAGCAGGAGAGCACTGAGGTCCAAATAGTCAAATGTTTATTTGGAAGTCCAAAACACAACAAAACTGGTCAGGAAACAAACCCAACGAAGGCGCCCAACAAAACAGGAATTCGAAGTGACAACAGGAGGGGGAAAAAAACGAATCTACTCCTAAATAAATCACAACAGCACAAACGACCGTGAGAATAGCCTGTGGCGCAATCTAGTACACGCACCAAACAAACACAGAAATAATCCCGCACAAAATAACAGCAGGCAACGAGGTTAAAAAACCCACAGAAATGAACTCAATAGAACACAGGTGTAAGAAACAGACAGACACAAACGAAAAAGAAAAATGGATCGGTGGTAGTTAGTAGGCCGGCGACGACGACCGCCGAGCACCTCCCGAACAGGGAGAGGAGCCACCTTCCGTGGAAGTCGTGACATTTTTTGTGACTTTTTCTAATCATAGTCGCACACCTCATGTAGCCTAGCCCATAGGCCTATAGGTAAGGTTTGTATCACAACTAAAGTGGCCAAATAACTTCTTAAAATTAAGCACATTATTCCGCTCATAGAAACATATTTTTCCTCCCAGAAACACTAGATCATTGCTGCTCTTATGAATCATCATGGCAGGTACGTACCCCGATGCACATTCTTATTCAACAGTCTTCTACACAGGAACACACTCAGCTGTTTGTACAAACTCAGGGAAGTGGACTGTTGGAAATGGATATTCCCTTCCTGAGTCTTGTTATCAACTGAGGGATACAATTAGAACTGCAGCTAACCGAACATCACAGCCCAGTCCTATCCAGACTTGTCCAGCCCAGCCCTGAACAACGATGACCATCCAACATCCTGCACCTAATCCCCGTCTCTCCCCAGCAGCCGGAGGAGCAGGCAAAGAGCCAGCGCTAGATCAAGGGGTGAAGGGCTTGAGCGGAGGTTAGCGGGCACCTTGCTGCTCTGAGACACCAAGCATCAGGCTACAGTGAGGCATTCCTATTCAGCCTGACTTCCTATGATCCACTCAGTCTGAACAAAGAGAGCTTCCTGTTTACATAAAGGAGATCACTCAACATTCAGGTGGTTTCCCCTGATAACTGACTGAGGAGCACACACACACACACACACACACAGAGCGTGTTTTACTATCCTTGAGGGGACCTAAAATGTATTTCCATTGAAAATCCTATTTTCAATAACCCTAAAACTAACCCTTAGACTATTTCTTTAAAAAATGTTTTTTTACTTTTACCACTTTTTCTCCCCAACTGGTAGTTACGGTCTTTTCCCATCTCTGCAACTCCCCTACGGACTTGGGAGAGGTGAAGGTTGAGAGCCATGCATCCTCCAAAACACGAGCCTGCCAAGCCGCACTGCTAGCTTAACCCGGAAGCCAGCCGCACCAGCGTCCAACTGGTGACCGAAGTCAGCTTGCAGGCACCCGGCCTTCCACAAAGAGTTGCTAGAGCATGATGGGACAAGGAAATCCCGGCCAGCCAAACCCTCCCCTAACACAGACGATGCTGAGCCAATTGTGCACAGCCTCATGGGTCTCCCGGTCACAGCCGGCAGTGATACAGCCTGGGATCAAACCCCGGGCTGTAGTGCCTTAGACCACTGCGCTACTCGGGAGGCCTCCTTATACTAATTCTAACCCTAAACCTAAACCCTGAGCTTAAAACGCTATAGTGTTCTTTGAAATAATACTTTTTCCCGTATTCTAATGTCACCCAAGACCTTCATAAACACAACCAAAGGAGTATTCTTCCGATAACATATACGAAATGTATTTATTTCGACTGTTATAATTTTGGAGTCAAAATGACTAGTTTTGGCATGAAGTAGGGGTCCCTCAAGGTGTTTCTAGTGTTAAGTCGCACCGTTCTCATGACACAGTGTAGAAGGAGAACTCATTATATATGTATTCTCTAGAAGACGTTTAATTTAATGAAAATAAAGGAATCGTTTTTTACCCCCCTCCTTGACTATCTCTCCTGTTGTGGGGTTGTTAGTATCGGCGTGTGTGACTCAGTGACAGCTGAATAACGCTGGAGGTTTATAAAAAAAAGGGCGAAAACATAACAGTTGTCCTTCAGAGAGATGAAGTTTCTCTCCGTTTCCTCTCCTCTTGCCAAAAGTTGAACTCATGCATCAGAAACGAGAAGCGATGATTCACCAAGCCCCTCCTCCCCCCTTATAAAACCCCACAACCCCTAATTATCTCTGTTCCCATCAATCTCGATTGGATCTCTCAATAAGGAAAAGCATCAAATGCATTACTTTTCCAGGAGTAGGCCTACAGAAAGAAACAGGAGTAGGCATACAGAAAGAAATAGGAGTAGGTCTATAGAAAGAAAAAGGAGTAAGCCTACAGAAAGAAAAAGGAGTAAGCCTACAGAAAGAAAAAGGAGTACGCCTACAGAAAGAAATAAGAGTAGGTCTATAGAAAGAAATAGGAGTAGGTCTATAGAAAGCAATAGGAGTAGGTATATAGAAAGAAATAGGAGTAGACCTACAGAAAGAAATAGGAGTAGGTCTATAGAAAGAAATAGGAGTAGGTCTACAGAAAGAAATAGGAGTAGGTCTACAGAAATAAATAGGAGTGGGCTTACATAAAGAAATAGGAGTAGGTTTACAGAAAGAAATAGGAGTAGGTCTACAGAAAGAAATATGAGTAGGTCTACAGAAAGAAATAGGAGTAGCTCTATAGAAAGAAAAAGGAGTAAGCCTACAGAAAGAAAAAGGAGTAAGCCTACAGAAAGAAAAAGGAGTAAGCCTACAGAAAGAAATAGGAGTAGGTCTATAGAAAGAAATAGGAGTAGATCTATAGAAAGAAAAAGTAGTAGGTCTACAGAAAGAAATAGGAGTAGGTCTACAGAAAGAAATAGGAGTGGGCTTACATAAAGAAATAGGAGTAGGTCTATAGAAAGAAATAGGAGTAGGTCTACAGAAAGAAATAGGAGTAGGTCTACAGAAAGAAATAGGAGTAGGTCTACAGAAAGAAATAGGAGTAGGTCTATAGAAAGAAATAGGAGTAGGTCTACAGAAAGAAATAGGAGTAGGTCTACAGAAATAAATAGGAGTGGGCTTACATAAAGAAATAGGAGTAGGTTTACAGAAAGAAATAGGAGTAGGTCTACAGAAAGAAATATGAGTAGGTCTACAGAAAGAAATAGGAGTAGCTCTATAGAAAGAAAAAGGAGTAAGCCTACAGAAAGAAAAAGGAGTAAGCCTACAGAAAGAAATAGGAGTAGGTCTATAGAAAGAAATAGGAGTAGGTCTATAGAAAGAAAAAGTAGTAGGTCTACAGAAAGAAATAGGAGTAGGTCTACAGAAAGAAATAGGAGTGGGCTTACATAAAGAAATAGGAGTAGGTCTACAGAAAGAAATAGGAGTAGGTCTACAGAAAGAAATAGGAGTGGGCTTACATAAAGAAATAGGAGTAGGTCTACAGAAATAAATAGGAGTAGATCTACAAGTCTCTTTGGGGACATTCATTCATTTGTCTCTGTCGTCTCATCATGGCTCGCTCCATGAGAACCTCTTTCGACTTTCACTCTCAACTGACGACTGTTTTTCAACAAGTGTGGGAGCTATTACGAAAGACCCTTCTTCTTTTACTTACTTTTCAAATTACAATAGCAACTTTGGACATTGTCTTCTCCAAGCATTGATTTTCCTGGTCCTATTTGTTTTCGATCCATTGAGAGAAGGTTATACGGCTTCTCCATTGTTGATAGGAAAAAAAGAAGCAGTTTGTTTCAGAGGGAGGCAGAACATCAATATTTGTTTTGGCTGGAGTCATTCATGCTAACGTAATGGTACATGTCCATAATGGCACCCTATTCCCTACATAGGGCACTACTTTTGATCAGAGCTGGTCAAAAGTAGTGCACTTTGTAGGGAATATGGTGCTATTTGGGATGCGACTATTGGTCTTTGTAAAGTTCTAACAGTAATTTCTTATGTGGAAAAAAAAGGAAATGCCACTCTCTCGTTCTCACACACACACATATACACACACACACACACACATATACACACACACACACACACACACACACACACACACACACACACACACACACACACACACACACACACACACACACACACACACACACACACACACACACACACACACACACACACACACACACACACACACACACGCACGCACACACACGCACACACACGCACACGCACGCAAAGAAGTCATTAGGCCCAGTCTCAACCTGTCCTGCATGGTGACCTTTAACCTGGCCTGATTGAGACAGCCTCGACTGCTGCTGACCTCTGTCTGACCTTATGACCCCTGTGATCATCCTGTGATTGGTTGTACGAACCTCTCAAACTCTGTGATTGGTTCAATGCACACCGTAACTCTAACAGTAACTCTTCCCTTACTTATCTCCGACCACCTTTTACTCACAAATGTAACATGTGGAGATTGTAGAAATCAATGCCCTACAGTGCAAACCTCTTTATATTGAGCATTTTAAGATAGACATTTCTTGTCAAATTCAATCCCAAATATGGGTAGAGACCCCAGTGATATTTTAGTTGAAATCCAGTACAGGGCTCGTGTTTCAGTGCTAGCTAGCAGTTGGTATAACTAGAGGAATCTGCTGGGCTTGTGATAAGGTTTAGTAGGCATGTGGCAGATTCCTCAGTCTTAGCACTTCGCCTGCAATGTAACTTGATCGTAACTCAAACACAGGACCTCGACACCATCTGGAAAGTAGAGGAGCTCACTCCAACCAGACACAGATATTGTACATGTACCAACTGTTTGGCCTTGTGTTCGATAGCCATTACAGAGATGGCGCTGCTCAATAAGTTCAGGGGTGGGGCCTGTTCACCCTGTGCCCAATCTAAGCAAGCCAGCGAGATGATCAAGACGGTCATGAAGCAACACTGGAGTAAATTACAGAGCACTTGGTCCGTGGCAGCCACTGAACTGCACTCCTGTACAAAAGCTCGATTTTTCCGGGTCCACCCAATGCAGGACTCCATCTTCAGCTAGCATAGGGCCATGACTATTGGCTTGCCCTCTGAAGCACAACCCCAGTCAAAACACAGCAGCAAGCGGCTAGCTGCTCAAGTAGGAACATGCCCAAGCACCCGCTAAAGACCCCCTGTGCCGCAAGAAAACAGAGAGAAGAAAACGGAGAGAAGAAAACGCCTTTAGTAGAAGAAAAAAAGAGGAAAAGAGCACGTCGTTAAAGTTAGGCTTTTATGGCTTATATGCCTTTTTTTTGTTTGTTTACTCAGTGTGTACTGATCTGTAAATCATAAGCCGGTCTTGACATCATTGCGTTAAATGGGTGGGGGTTGGTAATATCACTGTGGTTAAATAATCACCATTGTTGTTATTCTTATTGCGGTGCCGCCGGTGACATTTCTACGGCTCTATAACTATGTGTCATAGTGAAAGAACTATTGTTGACTAGTCTGGTTCTTCGAAAACAGATTTCAACTGGGACAGAGGGACTCGTGTTTGAGTCAGGTTGTGACATTAGAGGCTCAGAAACCACTACGTTAGTGTGATTCACGCAACAGCTTTGTCGTTGTCAAATGTCCTAGGATATTGACTCATCTGAAAAAGGATGGCGCGTCTTACTGTCGCCTGAAGCGGTTATAGAAATCCCACCACAATGCTTCACGGATCGGTCTGCTTTCATACTTTGCTCAGTAAAGAACGGGTCGAGGAGGGTGAGTGGAAGGAAAAAGGGCGAGAAAATGAATGAGAAAGAGAGAGGTAGGAGGGAGTGACAGAGAGAGAGTACTAGTCATCTAAGGTAAAACCCCCCATGGGTGCATGTTTTGGGCCCAGGACCGAGTTTGGGAAACCCTGGTGTCTAGGTAGTCAACAACAACATGTCAAAACCTTGAGCCTGCCAGAGCCTGTGAGATTGTTCTGGGAGGTCAGGGGTTAGAGGTCACTGCTAATGGTGACAGGGAACATTCCTCTCGGTCTCTGTGACTTCTTCTCACTCCATTTCATCATGTTATGTCCTGTAGCTGTGTGTGTGTGTGTGTGTGTGTGTGTGTGTGTGTGTGTGTGTGTGTGTGTGTGTGTGTGTGTGTGTGTGTGTGTGTGTGTGTGTGTGTGTGTGTGTGTGTGTGTGTATGCGTGTGTGTGTGTGTGCGTGTGTGCGCATGCGGCGTAGCCCTCAATGTGTCTACAATGTCAAACATCACCCAGCTGAACATGTCCAGACACCATCCCGTTCACTAACCCCTCTTACTCACTGCAGTTACAATGGCGTCACATAGACAGACTAGAAGAATGGTAATAACAACGCAAATTGATCTGGTGTGTGATCGTGCACTTTACAAATTGCATCCACCCTTCAGGCAGCTATTTCTGACTGGATGACATATATTATCCAAACGTTGGTCAATGATGTTCTGTTTGGGTTTAGGATTACGCGTTTAGTGCGTGTTTAGTCTCAGCGGAAGCATTTGTTTCTCAGCAAAATGGCAGCCCTGTCCCTCTACTTTTTGTTTGACCTGCACATGCACTAATGTTGAATCCAACCCTGTGTTGTATCTCCGTCACCAACAGTAACACCCACAACACTCAAGTCTCACTCTGTCAACACTTCGTAACAAACAAGAGCAACTGAAAGAGATCCATTCAAAGAAGGTTTCAGTTCAGAATAATAACAAATAAGACCAAATGTAGGTCACACAGGAAGTGAAATTAAGCATAGTTGCCATAGTCCAACCTTATTACAACTGCAGTACAACCTCAGTACAACCTCAGTACAACCTCAGTATAACCTCAGTACAACCTCAGTATAACCTAGTATAACCTCAGTATAACCTCAGTACAACCTCAGTACAACCTCAGTACAACCTCAGTACAACCTCAGTATAACCTCAGTACAACCTCAGTACAACCTCAGTACAACCTCAGTACAACCTCAGTATAACCTCAGTACAACCTCAGTATAACCTAGTATAACCTCAGTACAACCTCAGTACAACCTCAGTACAACCTCAGTACAACCTCAGTATAACCTCAGTATAACCTCAGTATAACCTCAGTACAACCTCAGTACAACCTCAGTACAACCTCAGTACAACCTCAGTACAACCTCAGTATAACCTCAGTACAACCTCAGTATAACCTCAGTATAACCTCAGTATAACCTCAGTACAACCTCAGTATAACCTCAGTATAACCTCAGTATAACCTCAGTACAACCTCAGTATAACCTCAGTACAACCTCAGTATAACCTCAGTATAACCTCAGTATAACCTCAGTATAACCTTACCATGACCCCAGGAGAATGTGAGATTGGTTAGCATGGAAGGGGTCAAAGGTGACTGTCTCAGTAGCTTGTTTATCATGTTTTACAGCCTGCGTCTGTTGTGGCATGCTAGCGACCCGACCTGCACTCCTCCCTATTCCCCAAAGCAAAATCCCAACGCTGGAAAAACATCTGGGAAAGCCATGGAAGGTGGTGGGGGAAGGTGTGTGAAATCACCACAGAGGCCCAAGACAGGATACAGCGAGGGGGCGGGGGGGGTAACGCCATCACTAGCGGAGATTAGGTTGGGAGGCGTACATAATGGAGGAGTGTTCTTCAATCCTGTTTCCTAGGAACCCACAAGGTGTGCAGGCTTTTGTTCTAGCCCAGCACCAACACAAATTCAACTGGAATACAAATGATCAGGCTCTTCATTATGAGTTGAATCTGACATGTCAGTAGTACTATGCTAGAACAGAAAGCTGCACACCTTGCAGGTCCACAGGAACATGAAGAACACGACGGGTATATTTCAGTTAAAATGGGACACGGCCTATTCATCGTTTCTTTAACACCGCTCTAATATGTCGAGCTAGAACGTGACAGGGGTTAGGCCTACCAATAATCTAGGCGTCAGATCCATCACTAGGCAAACACAGCTGACTTCGACAGCAGTCCCTCGTGTTGTGGTTGTGCAGCCAGCCAGCAATGCTCCAGAGCTCCCCTCCCCAAACCTGCCCCTCCAGCCCTCCGCGCCCAGCAGGCAGGCAGCCTCAGATCCCAGAGACGATAAACAGGCTTCACAGAGACAAAGGCCAGAGCTAGGCAGGGAGACAACGCACAGGGAGGAGGTGGAAAGATGGTTGTGTGTGGGTGTGTTGTGGGGTGGATGACCGATGGAGCTCACTCAAGCCTATCGTGACGGAGAAAGGTGAAGCGTTGCTTCGGTATATTGTTTGTCGACAATCATGACTATCTCCGAGTTATTTTCTGTATGAAATGTTGATCTTCATCAATGCAGACCACTGTTAGGAACCAAAGATCCAATGATCAGCATTACTGGCCCACTAGATACCAGGATGCCTTCTCACTGTCTGCTGACAGTAACACACGGACACGGACACACAGACACACAGACACACACACACACACACACACACACACACACACACACACACACACACACACACACACACACACACACACACACACACACACACACACACACACACACACACACACACACACACACACACACACACACACACACACACACACACAGAGTATTTATCTCCCCCGGGTTTCTGCACTCTGCATGGGCCCCACTGCTACAGAGTCTGTCTGTTGTCTCACCATAGAGTCACATGGATTCAGGGTGGTGATCTTTCAACTTCACTGACCCCAGTTCAGAGTCGTACAGTGTCAAACCTCCGTTCCCACACTATCACTGACACTCACTGACACTCCCGTGCTTCACAGTGTCAGCCAAGTCAAACACAGAGATAGGAACCACATGGTACGAAGAAGGCCTTGAGAGACCACTGTTCCTATTGCAGCAGGGAACGCATGGTGAGCTCAGCCACACACATCTATTAGCATTCACTGTTTGTCCCCATGTGCAGACTTTGTTAATATGGGAATAATGTTGCAACTACAAGCTGTTTAGTGAGGTCATGCACCTTCTGATTCATTCCCAATCAGAAGATACTTGAGAGATATCAAGTGTGGAAATGGTTGATTGACACTTCCACTCTGAACTGGGGTCACACACTGAAGATAACCACCATGGTCAGACAACAGATAGATTATGTAGCAGTGGGGTCCCTGCAGAGAGCAGACACCCAGGGGAGATTAAAACACAGTACTTTCAGCAGACAGGGAGAGAAAGCAAAGTGGGGTCTGGTGGGCCAGTAAGTTGACGATCATGGGGAAGGCACAATGTGCTGCTTATGTGGAGCGTCGCGTGGGAGGCGTGGGACACAACCCTAGGGGTTTTCTCATCAACCGCGACGCCTCGCGGCTCGAGACCGGCCTCCTTCCCGTCATCCTTTAGTGGTCTATGATTGAGGCGAGGGCAAAGCAAGCTTGGACCTCAGAGTACAGAGGTCTCTTTCTCCTGAGCCAAACATCCAGCCACTTCAACCCACTCTGAGCTCTCCATACATCTACATAGCTCAGGCGTGACCAAAGCGTTTTATGGTCATAAATTAAAAGCGGGCAAGGGAAGTTGACCGCCGCCGCATGTTTGAGGATGACCAAAATTGCATCATTGAGAAAATGTGTGTATAAAATATATAAAGCCCACTTTAAGTAGAGTTGAACTAGTTCTAGTATCTTTAATAGCAACTAATAATGTAAAAATGCTAATATACTGTATATGACAATCAATTTCCAGACCATGCCGTGCAAGCACAGTACACCACTCTACTTGGATCCTGTTGCATTTGTTTGGGGAGGGGGAGTTTGTGAACTTCACACAGGCCGATGAGGAAGGAGTACGGGAGGGAACAGAAGAAGGAAAGGAGGGTAAGTGGTTGCACAGGAAGTAGAGTGTGGGTGGAGTTCAAGGCCTGACTTTCAACTCCCTCCATACACCCTCTCTGTCCTTCTGACCTCTCTGAAGAGAGAGAGAGAGAGAGAGAGAGAGAGAGAGAGAGAGAGAGAGAGAGAGAGAGGGGGGGGGGGGGGAGAGGCTCTGCTGCTGCTCTTGCTATTGTGTGTGTTGTTGTGGCGTCAAAAAAGGATGGAAACAAAACGGGATCTACTAACCGCTTTGGGGCTTGCAGCTCATGACTACTCACACTGTGTACGGCCATCGCCCTGGCAACGTTTACTTAGTGACTCAATAAACGCACGTCTCCATTACAATTAACACCTTTGGTTGCCAAGGAAGTTATGTCCAAAACATACAATATGCAAAGGGTCTTGTCTGATTTGCCTTTGTTGTTGTTGCAGAGTGTTTATAGCTAACAACTACGTCGGTGGATGCCCCGGACTAAAAATAAAAATGGTCTGTTCTTTCGGAGTGTCTGTTAGCTCCCGTCATGGCCTGGCTTGCAACCAAGCTGCAGTCTGCTTCTAATTGATGCTCTTTTGGACAGAGCGGGAACAATGAGAGGAAACGTTGTGTGAGGCAGAAACACTAGCAGGACAGTCAATCCTGCCTGGTGTGTGTATGTGTGTGTGTGGGCGTGCGTGCGTGAGTGAGTGCGCGCGTGTGTGTGCAATGCTAGCTAACATCTCCGACCAAATGAACAACCTCTGCTGTTTTGGGAGTTAAGAGGGGCCGGTAAGTTAAGAGGGGCCGGCCGGTGGGGGGACGGGGTGGGGTGTGTGTGATGATATTTAGAACATGTGTTGCTGCTCGACAGGAAAAGGAAGCTTGCGTCTGGCCATGTGACACTCTGAGGCACCATATTTCTGTCTGTCCTCTACTCAACACTCGGCCTCAGACTCAAAGTGCAATTACCACGGCAACACAGATATAGACCGTTTCCTGAGAGAAATAGAGAAGGAGAGAGAGAGAGAGAGAGATGCAGAAAGAGACAGCAAGTGGAAGACAAGTAGTCAGAGTTGAGAAGCGAGGCGAATAGAAGGGAGAGAAAGAGGCCTCAAACCAAAAACTACAGATCTCAATCCAACAGTCTTCACCTCTGCCGTAAGAGCTAGCCACAATGTGGCCTACGAGGCAGCTAAAGTGTGGGTTTATCTAGGAGTCAGAGTATGTGACACTCACCGTTGAAGAAGCTCTTGACCTTGAGGTATCCCACACTGAGCCGAAGCACAGACAGCTTGTCCAGCCTCGCACGCACATCCTCTGAGAACGGCAACAGCCCGGTCAACTTGTCCAGCTCTCCGTTCAGCCGATCCCTGTGGCGCTTTGACGGGTTCGACTTGATGCCATCTGTAGGAGGGGGTTTAGGACTGAAAAAGAGAGAAAAATAAGTTAACGTCCGATGATGGGGGTTTGAAAATGATGCAGGGTTTTTTTATGGTCCCCGTTTCAACCCAAGACCTTGGTCTTTCTATTATTGTTGAAAAGAGTCTTCTAAGATAGACTGGTGCTGAGAATTACACACAAGAGTAGGAAGTATGACAAGCAGCCCCGGTCTCTGCTACACAGCCTGGTTTCTCTGGCGATGATGAAACCACCTTGTAAAAAATATTTTGGCAAAGAAGAGAATGGAATAGTAGTGCATATCTTACATGGAATCCGATTTCATTTTATTGTAATGCGAAAATGCCTGATCAATTTAGTCCTTAATGAAGTTGGATCTACTCTATGATTTTAGCCGTGTGCTATTCGGGTTAGGGTATTCCCCTGTCCACTGTTGGGTTGCCGTTGAAGTGAATTCTGGCGCTGAAGAAGATTCTGAGGCTGTTGAAAATCATACAGGGACACTTCAGGAAATGAAATGTGATCCCGAACCAAAAACCTCCAAGAACAATTGTCTTTTAGAGAGATCAAGTCTGCAAACGTGTAAAATGGCACCCTATTCCCTATAGCACGTGTCAAACTCAAGGTCAGACGGCGATTTGAGTAAAGAAATATACTGTTGAAGTCGGAAGTTTACATACACTTAGGCTGGAGTCATTAAAACTCATTTTCAACAACTCAATGAAATTTATTTGAACAAACTATAGTTTTGGCAAGTCGGTTAGGACATCTACTTTGTGCATGACACAAGTCATTTTTTCCAACAATTGTTTACAGACTGGGTCTGGTTGTTGTTTATTGTTTATTTCACTGTATCACAATTCCAGTGGGTCAGAAGTTGACTGTGCCTTTAAACAGCTTGGACAATTCCAGAAAATGACGTCATGGCTTTAGAAGCTTCTGATAGGCTAATTGACATCATTTGAGCCAATTGGAGGTGCACCTGTGCATGTATTTGTAGGCCTACCTTCAAACTCAGTGCCTCTTTGCTTGACATCATGGGAAAATCAAAAGAAATAAGCCAAGACCTCAGAAAAAAAATTGTAGACCTCCACAAGTCTGGTTCATCCTTGGGAGCAATTTCCAAACGCCTGAAGGTACCACGTTCATCTGTACAAACAATAGTACACAAGTATAAACACCATGGGACCACGCAGCCGTCATACCACTCAGGAAGGAGACGTGCTCTGTCCCCTAGAGATGAACGTACTTTGTTATAAAATGTGCAAATCAATCCCAGAACAACAGCAAAGGACCTTGTGAAGATGCTGGAGGAAACAGGTACAAAAGTATCTATATCCACAGTAAAACGATTCCTATATCGACATAACCTGAAAGGCCGCTCAGCAAGGAAGAAGTCACTGTTCCAAAACCGCCATAAAAAAGCCAGGCTTCGGTTTGCAACTGGTCTGATGAAACAAAAATTGAACTGTTTGGCCATAATAACCATCATTATATTTGGAGGAAAAAGGGGGAGGCTTGCAAGCCCAAAGAACACCATCCAAACAGTGAACAACATCATGTTGTGGGGGTGCTTTGCTGCAGGAGGGATTGGCGCACTTCACAAAATACATGGCATCATGAGGAAGGAAAATGATGTGGATATATTGAAGCAAAATCTCAAGACATCAGTCAGGAAGTTAAAGCTTGGTCGCAAATGGGTCTTCCAAATGGACAATGACCCCAAGCATACTTCCAAAGTTGTGGCAAGATGGCTTAAGGACAACAAAGTCAAGGTATTGGAGTGGCTATCACAAAGCCCTGACCTCAATCCTATCGAAGATTTGTGGGAAGAACTGAAAAAGCGTGTGCGAGCAAGGAGGCCTATAAACCTGATTCAGTTACACCAGCTCAGTCAGGAGGAATGGGCCACAATTCACCCAACTTATTGTGGGAAGCTTGTGGAAGGCTACCCGAAACGTTTGACCCAAGTTAAACAATTTAAAGGCAATGCTACCAAATACTAATTGAGTGTATGCAAACTTCTGACCCACTGGGAATGTGATGAAAGAAATAAAAGCTGAAATAAATCATTCTCTCTACTATTATTCTGACATTTCACATTGTTAAAATAAAGTGGTGATCCTAACTGACCTAAGACAGGGAATTTTTACTAGGATTAAATGTCAGAAATTGTGAAAAACTGAGTTTAAATGTATTTGGCTAAGGTGTATGTAAACTTCCGACTTCAACTGTATATACTGAACAAAAATATAAACGCAACATGCAACAACTTTGGCGATTTTACTGAACTACAGTTCATATAAGGAAATAAGTCAATTTAAATTAATTAATTAGGCCCTAATCTATGGATTCACATGACTGGGCAGGAGCGCAGCCAATCAGAATTCGTTTTTTTCCCACAAAAGGGCTTTATTACAGACATAAATACTCCTCAGTGTCATCAGCTGTCTGGGTGTCTAGTCTCAGACGATCCTGCAGGTGAAGAAGCCGGATATGGAGGTTCGACGTTATGTTAGAGAAATTAACATTAAATTATCTGTGAACATTCCTGTAGTCAGCATGCCAATTGCACGCTCTCTCAAAACTTGAGACATCTGTGGCATTGTGTTGTGTGACAAAACTGCACATTTAAGTGGCTTTTTATTGTCCCCAGCACAAGGTGCACCTGTGTAATGATCATGCTGTTTAATCAGCTTCTTTATACGCCACACTTGTCAGGTGGATGGATTATCTTGGCAAATCCTCACCAACAGGGATATAAACTAATTTGTGCACAGAATTTGAGAGAAAAAAGCTTTTTGTGCGTATGGAACATTTCTGGGACCTTTTATTTCAGCTCATGAAACATGGGACCAACCCATTATATGTCGCGTTTATATTTTTCCTCAGTATATACAGTATAGTCTCTTCACTCTGTCCAGGTAGCTAACAGTCATCGAAATGAAAGCTTGAAAGTCAATGAGCATCGAACATTCCAGAAAGCGATAGATAGAGGACAAGTTTTTAGCAAATTTTGGCGACAAGCTAAATTTGAACTGCGGCCCTCCGGACCTCGGTGAAGATCGAATGCGGCCCACGTGGAACATTTGTTTGACACCCCCCCGGCCCTATAGCATCAAAAGTAGTGAACTATAAGAATAGGGTGACATTTCAGACACAAACAGAGACTCGGTCCCCTTTGATAGTTGAAGAGTAGCTGAAACAGATGTGATTCTCAACCTCAAGTAAAGAACCAGGTCATTAGTGCAGTATGACATCATCCTGACTCCTCACAAATACAGGCCGCTGTGTCCCAGGTGTTTGTCTTAGAGTAAGTCTCACCAAGCACCTTTGGGTCACAGCTACTATACTCTCTCTGGCATATTCCTAGAAATGTACTTAACTCTCTTTGTAAACTGTCAAATAGCATAATTAATCCATTATAATATTCAACTAACTACAAAAGGCCTTAAGTCCAAGAGCTTATCAGAGTTGTTTTAGGCATTTGATAAGCAAGGCAATATTAGCGTTGTGTGTCAAGTATACTGTACATCATAATCATCTATTCCAAGAAAAACTATTTGAAACATTTTCTTGGAAATTAACTTTCATAGACATATAAGAAAAACTGAAAAATGTATTATAGATTAATTGTCATAGACGACATTTCAAACCCTAAACATTATTAATGTTGTTAACACAGTGTGTCATTGTCTTAAAACCAACAACCTCTCCCACTTCAGAATTTCCTGGTTCAATGTTCGGGAGAACTTTTGTCTTGAGAAACCAAGCCATTGTTGTCAAATGGAGGTCTGTTGTAACCCAACACTGTCTTTTCACCACCAAGGGCTTACCCGAAGGCATTTCAACAGTAACTCAAGCCAGAGGTTTGGAACCAAATTACACAATCCCCGAAAACAAGTGAAAGTGACGACACCAGAGACGGGCCATGGGGACAATAGGCCCTTCATTCAGACCGCCTCTGTCCGTCCACCGTCAGTTGGACTCCATCTTGGATTCCCCACGCAGATGGAGGTCCCTTCATTGTTGTAGCACAGGTGTTATCACAAGTTCATGACAAATTCCAAGAGACATTAGCATGTTTTGATACGGGTGCATGTAGTTCAATGTTACAGTAGTGCATTGTTAATCACTGCAAGGACCACACAGTGATGTTTACATACTTATGTATAAATAATAACATAAGTGCTAGCTTCTTGTAGCATTTTGGCGTACATAATTAAAATGGCCAACCTTTCCATAAACAGTTCAAACCAGACGGCCTAGATCTGAACCAAAATAGAAAACAGGCCAGTCTTCCAAAGGTCAACCTGATGGCTGAACAGAGGAGGCGTGAAAGAGGAACCAGCTCTAGGTAATCTGATATTGAGTGTTGTAACCGACACGAGAGGCCTGTGCACGTTCGGAAACAGCGGGGCCCAGGCCTGGATTCAAATAGTATTTGTTTCCCGTCAAATACTTTCAACATTTGACTTAGCCTGCACGGAGTGCCAGATTGGCCGTTTCTTTCCCTTTTGGGACGATTCTATTGGTTCTTTTGCGCAAGGCGAGCTCAACCAAGGGCAGCTAAAGTATTTGAAAGTGCACAAATACTACTTGAGCCCGGCTCTGGTAAGGTCATTCTCACCCTGATAACCTCCAGTAGAACTCTATCTGTCTCTGGTCCACCACAACAAAACAAGACTGGAGTTAAACTCAGATGGCTCAACCTGCAGTGTCTGTCTTGCCCACCTCGCTGGCTCTCTCACCATGACTCATACTGTAGGTCCAATTCTTAAAACAATGGATGTGTAGTGTTATCTATCTTGGCAGAGTTTTACCATCTTATTGCAAGACTGCTTTCCCAGACTCCCAAACAAAGGTACTTTGTCTGAGTCAGTGTAGCAACAACCCCTGAATAAGATGAGGTTTTATGTCAAAAGTAATAAGTACATCAAAACTGTCTAACATTCTTTCCAAATTGTTTGGTAAAGAAGATAAAAAGACAAGGAAAATACTGTCTAACATTCTTTCCAAACAGTCAGGACACTGTCTGTGAAGTAATGGGGAAGGTAGAAGCCACACAGGTGGATGGGGAATAGGGGTCCCTTAAAGTAAAGCTTTCAAATGTGGGAATGTGAATGCATGACCCTCCATGGTCATCACCATCAAAGTCATATTAATCCATTGACATACTTGCTGCCAAAAATAGCCGAGTCACTTCTGGCTCATTGGGTCAAGTGTTCCCGTAATGAGCTTCTGGTGAGGTCTGTTACAGTTAATGTAGCCATGTGACATCACTGACAAGTGACAGGCCAGGGGTGGAGAGGTGGCCGAGGGTCTGGTGTGGACTGGAGAGCCAGGGTCTAACCTGTCTGTCTGCGTGTCTGTCTGTCTGTGTGTCTGTCTTTGTGTGTCTGTTTCCATGCCTGCCTATCTGTCTGTCTGTCTATAAGTCTCTTAGATAATGTGAAATGTTTGCTGAACTGTTGGATCACTCTCATTTGATTCACAATGGAATGACAAAGAGTCATGGATTTTCTATTCTAAAAGGGATTTTTCCTAGTGGAAAACTCCCCAACTAAAAGTCAGTGACCTAGTGAGAGTGGCTGACTGAGTATCATACTCAGAGCAATATCTACTAAAACACTAGCGATGCATCCCAAACAACAACATCCCAAACAACATCCTATTCCATATATAGTGCACCACATTTCCAACCTTCTGGAAATGTGATCGAGGGAGAGAGCAATGAAAAGAGAACGTTTCCATATAAGGGCTGATATAGAAAGTGTGGAGATTGGAGAAAGAAAATAATTTTTAAAAGTCGAGCAAAAGACTTGCTGTTGCTAATAGGCTCGTAAGGTTATAAGTCGGTAATAATAAAGTATTTACTCATACTTATTAACTCATTGAGTCCCACCATATCGCTGGTGATTTTTGGACTTTTAACCCCTTTTAAACATTATGTGTTTGAGCTAGTCTTCTTGTACCATTGGAATCGTCTATATCTTCTGCATCCGTAAATACCAACCATTAGTCTGTTTGATTAGCGGAGGGATGAACTAGAGCGGTGTTTGTGAGACAAGGGCGGAACCCGAAGGTTCCCGGGGGCGGGTCTTTTATACAAAAATGTCTGTAGAGTCCGAATGGTTTGAGCTACAAACTATTAAAAGGTTTCTATGAAACGCTAAGACTCCCACAAACAAGCACATGTGTTTTTTGCTCTATGATGCGTACAAGCCACACAAGGGTCATTAAAAGGTAAGGGGTTCTCCAATATAGAAGATCATTGGAAATCCCTGGACATGTGTCTATAACACTGTATGCTCACATAGTTGCTGACACAAACTCCAAACTCAACACAGTTGTCAGTGACTAGTTGGATATTCTTTTTCCAGTGAGCAAACAATTGATGTACTTAAAGCTTTCATATAAATTCATTTTTTATCAGGTTTGTGCTTAGACGGAACTTATTTTTTTATTGACATCTCATGAATGCAACTGTTTATGTAAATATAAGGGCTGGACATGTAGATAAATGAAAGTCCGATAAATGAAAATAAGATTTTTGCTGGAATCTTGGGACCAAAATGTTCTGAATAGTGCAATATATTTAAACATTTTAAAAAAACGATTTGTTCAAGTTTTAAAAAATTGCCAGAAAATACAACTGTGTAACTTTGTATGACTTAGAAATATGGTAATTTGCAGAGGAAAAAATTAAGAAATAAAAAAAGGTTTGTCCTCATGATTGGAAAAAACGCAGGACTATCAGATTACTAAATTTCGGCCCAATTTCCCTTGCTCTCCCTCCCCATGTAAGCATTTCGTGAGACCGCAGCCAATTTTCAACTTGATTATGACTAATGCAAGACTACCATTTAACCACACACCAAAATTAAATCTTAAGGTAACCCTAAAGACTTGAGGAAGCATTTACAGTAGGCTGCTGTGGAAAATACTGAGAACTTAAATAGAGATTGTATAGATAAAAAATCTAAGGAAGATGGTTTGGAACGAGACAGTTGGCTAAATCAGTTTGGTATCGTTGCATCTGCAGAATCACTGCAGATACCCAGAGCTATACCAACTTTACGCAAAACTTAAACACAAACCCAGTATCATAATATGGATATTATTCATAGAATATGATCAATTATAGATTGATAGATAACACGTCAAGCAATGTGTGTATCGTAAAAATACCGCCATGCATTCACCCATAAAATTATGACAAAAGGTGGTGAACATGCACATCGGTCTTATTTGCGTAACTTGATTTAGTGAAGCTCAGAACCCATAGCCTATAGTGAAAATAAGTGCCGCGCGATAGGCTACACAAAGTCTACTATACACATAATAGTAGAATAACCTTGATTAAACATTTAGTTTATTGTTTTGTATCGTTATAACCTGTATTAGTAGCATTGGTTGACCCGTAAGATAACGTCACCATTCCTTTTACACAAAGTAGCCGTATCTTTTAACTTGAAAATTATATTCAGAGTTGCTTACATTTTCTGAACAGGCTTCTTCCGTTTCTTAGCTGCGTACTGCGCCGTGCTCCCCAACATGATGTATCTCTCCCTAAGAAAGTCTATAGAATAAGACTATCCTATACGTGTCCCTCGTATTCTTGCAGGTCGTTATCGAAGACCCACGACTAGATAAAGCTCTGTATCATGTAAATATCCACAAGGAGTCCGCCGATGTACAGAACGTCTCATACGTCGACGCTCCAAATATGAACAGAAACTATTCCGCTTGGTAGACCAGACCGACAAAATCCAAAATTGCTTTTTGATATAAAAGTTTTGAGAAACTTTTCAAACTGCACAGCAGCTACAAATGGCTTGCGTGATCCGAATAAATTTGACACCGTCCTTCTTTTTTACTTTTTTTTTTTTTTTAAGCTGTCATTCCTAATGCATTAACATACTGTACACTCCTCCAGTTGGGCGAAAGTAATGGCTGCTTTTTCTGCTCGAACCAATCCAGAGCGCTGGTTCACCGTAGCTCACGCAGCAGGTACAGTAGGGCCGCTCGCTATTGGTGCAAAGCGCTTTCAGGAAATATAACACAGAAGAGAGAGATATACCTTTAAAGGGGCAATCTGCGGTTCAAACAATAATAAAGCGGCGGCCCCGTAACTATTTCGGTAAACCTGCGAGGGATGGGGCTGGAGAAATGTATCCACTCTGAAATTCATAGGCAGAGGCACAGAGCAATGGATGCAACGACCGAGCATCCATCATATCAAAAGTCTAGTTGTAACCATGTTTTGAGGCTATACAATGATCGTCTCTAATTACATTGTTACAAACAATAGAGTAAAACAAGCTTATATTTTGGGTTCTGATGGGGTACGACAGTCGAACTAAGCTCAAGAGGGAGTTAGAATTGACATTATTCAAGAATCCATACAGTATCTGTCATGTTCCTGACCTGTTTTCTCTTGTTTTGTATGTCTTTATTGGTCAGGGCGTGAGTGTTGGGTGGGCAGTCTATGTTTTGTATTTCTATGTTGGGTTTTGTGTTCGGCCTGGTATGATTCTCAATTAGAGACAGGTGTGTATCGTTTGTCTCTGATTGAGAGTCATACTAAGGCAGCCAGGGTTTCACTGGTGTTTTGTGGGTGTTTGTCTCCTGTGTCTGTGTCTATGTTGCACCATACGGGACTGTATCGTTATGTTTGTAGTCAGTACTTGTTTGTTCGTTCTTCGTTTCATGTAAGTTCGTGGTCCAAGTCTGTCTACATTCGGTTTGTTATTTTGTTAGTTTATTTCAAGTATAGTTCGTTGTTTTGTCTTGTTTAAATAAATTCATTATGTCCTATGAAAACGCTGCATCTTGGTTCAATCCCTGCTCCTCCTCTTCGGATGAAGAGGAAGAGGAAAGCCGTTACAGAAGAGAAAACAGGTCAGGAACGTGACATACCCAACATAGAAATACAAAACATAGACTGCCCACCCAACACTCACGCCCTGACCAATAAAGACATACAAAACAAGAGAAAACAGGTCAGGAACGTGACAGTATCATTAATTTACATGTCAAAAATTGGTTTAGAAATTGCAGATTGCCCCTTTAATGGTGGAGTTGTTTATGATATGTACAACGAGGACAAACTGTACATATTGTACTTACATAATCGTTTGCAACCTTTGATATCATGGAGAATGCGCTCAGAGCTATGTGCAATAACACATTTCAATTTAAATGCTGGCTATTGTCCTGGGCCTCTAACTTTATACTGGAATGCTAGATTAAAACATTTTTAATATACACAGTTTCAGATCATTTTATGTTAGTGCATGGAACTTTGGCAACCAGACATTTCCAAGGCCACTTTCTCCCATGCAGTAGAAGATAATAGATGGCCAGGTATTCCCTGGCTGCAGGGCTCTACCATAACCCTGTTACACTGTGGTTGTGCATGGTTCTATGATGCTGGGAGCTTTTCAGACACTCTTCCCATAAAGATGACTTATTGTTGCTGGTTCAATGATGAATGTGGTAATGGTTGCCTAGGGTTGTCTTGAAGAGTTGTTTGTTTATTTCAACAAAGATATCCTGTTATGTCCATGGGCTTTTGAAACTCCCCAAACCACAATCCATTAAATACACTTGCAAACTATGGACAGTTACTGTAAAAGGCCTTGTTTTATTCCGTCTCTTCTTCCTCTGTGATGGCTTAGCTTGGCCAATGGATCCTAGTAGTAGGACAGTAGTAGGACAGGACAGTGTCCTGTGTGAATTTAAGTATGCTCTCTCTAATTCTCTCTTTCTCTCTTTCTTTCTCTCTCTCGGAGGACCTGAGCCCTAGGACCATGCCTCAGGACGACCTGACATGATGACTCCTTGCTGTCCCCAGTCCACCTGGCATTGCTGCTGCTTCAGTTTCAACTGTTCTGCCTGCGGCTATGGAACCCTGACCTGTTCACCGGACGTGCTACCTGTCCCAGACCTTCTGTTTTCAACTCTCTAGAGACCGCAGGAGCGGTAGAGATACTCTTAATGATCGGCTATGAAAAGCCAACTGACATTTACTCCTGAGGTGCTGCACCCTCGACAACTACTGTGATTATTATTATTTGACCCTGCTGGTCATTTATGAACATTTGAACATCTTGGCCATATTCTGTTATAATCTCCACCCGCCACAGCCAGAAGAGGACTGGCCACCCCTCATAGCCTGGTTCCTCTCTAGGTTTCTTCCTAGGTTTTGGCCTTTCTAGGGAGTTTTTCCTAGCCACAGTGCTTCTACACCTGCATTGCTTGCTGTTTGGGGTTTTAGGCTGGGTTTCTGTACAGCACTTTGAGATATCAGCTGATGTACGAAGGGCTATATAAATACATTTGATTTGATTTTATTTGATATTTCCAGCACATGATAATATTGGATAATTCAATTCTGAGGGAAACTGAAGTGAATGATTACCACTGACAATAGAGACTTACTGGTAAATATTCAACAACTTCAATGAAACACAATAGACAGGATTATAATCACATAGAATATAAACTAATAGAATAGGATAGATTAAAATAGAGCATCACTGTATCATGACTGTGCTACTACCAATCATGTGGACTGGGCCAGGGAGGCCAATGTTTGCTAACACGTCAATCTGTTCTATACTCAGGCTGCAGTGGTGTTGCCACCCCAGACTGTGATTGGTTTGGTTGGGTCGCCCAGGCATTGCTGTCTGACAGGGAGTGGAAAACCTCTGACCGACCATATTCCTCACAGAGCGTGAACTGTCTGCAGCACACATATTGAAACAGTGTCAGTGAAGACAAACAGTCACAGAAAGGACAGTAAAGCACACCACAGAATAGCTGACAGCTTTGACTCGGCTGGCAGAGAGGAGTGATACGTAATGTGTAAAATCAACTCACTTGACACTCCACAAAGTAGGTCCCCATACGACAACAGGCCATGGTTGCAAGTGAACTTCTTTGAAAAAGTAGGAGTTCAATCTATACCCTTCATTATTGTTCAATCTGTCACCCTTTACTCCTACACCCTGTCAGTAAACACTGAATAGAGGATTGGGGTTGAAAAGGTCTCTCTGTTCATGTTCTTGTTGATTAATCAGTCGATCACAATGTATTTTGGCCTCATATATTCAGCTGCTGGCAATGACATAGTGTTCCAACAGATTTCATAACCGCTGTTTATGTGTGGATCCACATATCGACAAAGTATTTGCCCATTTGTCAACTGAAGCAATGTATCAGGGTTTACACTATAATGGAAACTTTTAACACATGAAATCAGTCAACATTACTGTAGCACTAAAGCTTAATTGAATACAAAAACGTGACAAATGTATGTTGGGAAATACAGTGATATAAACGCAGAGGCTAAATTGAGTGCAATTCCAGAACTAACACCAGTTGGTTATTTTGTGCCTGTTTTTTTGTGTCTGTTATCCCCCTATTAACAACACTCACCAGAAATCATTTGTCATAGCTGCCTATTAAAGTGTCCTATCCAAGCCAGTATTGGAAATCACCGTCATAGCCAAGTCTCTGCCATAGTGAAGAACAAATGAACACATGGGGAAACCTATTTCGTTACCATAGAGCCACTGTTGTTGGTGCTTATAAACAAACCAGTTACATGTAAGCAGCTATTTATGATATGCCACCATCTGGCATCATGAAATTACTTTTACGGTTGAATCCAGTTAAATCAAAGTTTGACTTGCAATAAAGAAAATCTGTCCGGATAACATACAGGAAACTGACACCCAGACCTTAGTTAGTGAAGTTGTCTTGGTAGCACTGTAATTATGTAGATTGCAGAGGGAGTGTAAATTGTATGAATTAAAATGAAGAAACGACTGTGAGAACAAATGGAGTTTATAAAACCCTTGACATTCATTCGACGCACGGTGCCATTATTGTCACGATGGAGTTCAGATCTGAAATTCTACTTCAATCTGAAATGTGATTTATAAAAGGCTGTTCAAATAGCTGTAGTATGATACGAATTAAATGGTTATCATCAAGGTAGAATTATCACATCAGTTTATGCAACCAGAAAAGAAGCTCTATCTGACTTGTCAAGAAATAAAGATGCAAACATTAACAAAATTGCACTCTTAACATGAGCTAATTAAAGAATTACACGTTTAGAGTTGTACAATTCAGAAAAGTTTATATTGTTTGGCGGGGACAGGGTGAAACTGTGGTTCGTTTCCAGTTCTAGATGGCGAATCAAAGATTGTTTACCATCGTTTTTAACAAGACACGCAGAGGTGATTTTAATACACTAGTAAATCTGTTGAAAACAGTTTTAAATGTTACCCATTGAACTTTTACTGGGTAGCATTTAGTTCTATAACCAGCTTCATGAAGTGAAATGAGCGCTGTGTCATTTTTGCATTCTTCTCAAGTTTGACATCTTTCTGCACCTGCATCCATGATATAGCCCTTCAGAAAACTGATGTGCTTTCAGGAGAAACAAAATAAAATGCCATTTATATATCATCTGCCTTCGCCGAGGATTTGTTGGCATGTTGGGACTAAGATATACTTGTTTGTGAGTGTCATAACCAAGGGCAGTTTAGGATGCACAATGGGAAAAGAAAATATATTAGCCGAGGGAGAGTATCTAATACAATACTCTGATTTAATAGATTTGAGGCATGAAGTGGGTGGAAAATATACCTTCGCTGCCTGGTCTCTACCCTCAAGTAAAGCTACCAGGTCCCTCTGCTCACCCTGCAGTGACTGATTGATATTACAGGCGTATTAGAGCAAGGAATTCTGCCCCTAGAGGTCAACACCAGAACCTTTGTAGGATAGGTTGGCAATTTACAAGAACAGAGGCCGAGGAATTTGGCACTCTGACCATTCTACACAATCCATTTATAAGTATATCTGAAAATCGCTGACCATGGTTATTCATGTTCACAGCATTGCTGTTTCCCTGATACTGATGCCGTCTGACAGTGTTGGAGTCTAGCCTGACGAGTCGGCGTGGACGATGCTGTTTTGAATTGAGCGTAATGTCTTACTCTGCCCCTCGCCCTTCATTTTATGAAACACTGACTGAAGCACTGGTTCTTCAAAAGACTGAACTGGCTCGAAATTCACAACTCAAGCTGTTGGATGGCCTCCCTGTCCAGCAATCAACTTGTGCTGTACTTATAAGGGTGCAGAACTGGTGGAAAAACAACAACAACCATAGCTAAATCTGATACTATCACATAGGTCTGGGAACAGTTACAGGAGCTTACCTCCAATCAAAATGGCTGCCGAAGGTTGTGATTTGGCATCGTTTCATTGGCTACAAGTTGTTTGTGTTGACCTCTCTTTGAAGTAGAGAGGGGAAGTCCGGGGTTTGTCTGGTTCACAGAGAAAGGAAGGGAATAAGTCCATTGTTAAATCCAGAAGTGGCCCTTACCCTTTACTCAGATCTGAGTAGCCATATCTAAGCACTTGATCTGTGGAAGAGGAAAATAAAGAGTCTACAAGGGAATACAAGTCTTCTCCTCAGTGAAGTTCTTTCATCTCTCTGCACTCTCATTATATTTATGGGTACAGTAATGTACAGTGGGGCAAAAAAGTATTTAGTCAGCCACCAATTGTGCAAGTTCTCCAACTTAAAAAGATGAGAGAGGCCTGTAATTTTCATCATAGGTACACTTCAACTATGACAGACAAAATGAGAAAGAAAAATCCAGAAAATCACATTGTAGGATTTTTTACGAATTTATTTTCAAATTATGGTGGAAAATAAGTATTTGGTCACCTACAAACAAGCAAGATTTCTGGCTCTCAAGGACCTGTAACTTCTTCTTTAAGAGGCTCCTCTGTCCTCCACTCGTTACCTGTATTAATGGCACCTGTTTGAACTTATAATCAGTATAAAAGACACCTGTCCACAACCTCAAACAGTCACACTCCACACTCCACTATGGCCAAGACCAAAGAGCTGTCAAAGGACACCAGAAACAAAATTGTAGACCTGCACCAGGCTGGGAAGACTGAATCTGCAATAGGTAAGCAGCTTAGTTTGAAGAAATCAACTGTGGGAGCAATTATTAGGAAATGGAAGACATACAAGACCACTGATAATCTCCCTCGATCTGGGGCTCCACGCAAGATCTCACCCCGTGGGGTCAAAATGATCACAAGGTGAGCAAAAATCCCAGAACCACACGGGGGGACCTAGTGAATGACCTGCAGAGAGCTGGGACCAAAGTAACAAAGCCTACCATCAGTAACACACTACGCCGCCAGGGACTCAAATCCTGCAGTGCCAGACGTGTCCCCCTGCTTAAGCCAGTACATGTCCAGGCCCGTCTGAAGTTTGCTAGAGAGCATTTGGATGATCCAGAAGAAGATTGGGAGAATGTCATATGGTCAGATTAAACCAAAATAGAACTTTTTGGTAAAAACTCGTCGTGTTTGGAGGACAAAGAATGCTGAGTTGCATCCAAAGAACACCATGCCTAATGTGAAGCATGGGGGTGGAAACATCATGCTTTGGGGCTGTTTTTCTGCAAAGGGACCAGGACGACTGATCCGTGTAAAGGAAAGAATGAATGGGGCCATGTATTGTGAGATTCTGTGTGAAAACCTCCTTCCATCAGCAAGGGCATTGAAGATGAAACGTGGCTGGGTCTTTCAGCATGACAATGATCCCAAACACACCGCCTGGGCAACGAAGGAGTGGCTTCGTAGGAAGCATTTCAAGGTCCTGGAGTGGCCTAGCCAGTCTCCAGATCTCAACCCCATAGAAATCTTTGGAGGGAGTTGAAAATCCGTGTTGCCCAGCAACAGCCCCAAAACATCACTGCTCTAGAGGAGATCTGCATGGAGGAATGGGCCAAAATACCAGCAACAGTGTGTGAAAACCTTGTGAAGACTTACAGAAAACGTTTGACCTCTGTCATTGCCAACAAAGGGTATATAACAAAGTATTGATAAACTTTTGTTATTGACCAAATACTTATTTTCCACCATAATTTGCAAATAAATTCATAAAAAATCCTACAATGTGATTTTCTGGATTTTTCTTTCTCATTTTGTCTGTCATAGTTGAATTGTACCTATGTTGAAAATTACAGGCCTCTCTCATCTTTTTAAGTTGAAGAACTTGCACAATTGGTGGCTGACTAAATACTTTTTTGCCCCACTGTATCATGGTACATAATATTGAATATATTATGAGTATATGCTAAGAGGATATCTGTCATCATTCTGATGCTGTAAATCATTAAGTGTTGCACTCTCTCTGCCCGGTGGTGGACCTTGCAATGTTCCTCTCAACGAATAGCTTATACGGTCTTGTATAGATGTATGAAACATGATGAAAATGAAGGACACACTATCTCCTCCTTAAAGTACCAAACCTGAGAGAGGCGCATCCTTCAAACTCAGTCCAGGTTTGGACCCTGGACCAACACACACACACACACACACACACACACACACACACACACACACACACACACACACACACACACACACACACACACACACACACACACACACACACACACACACACACACACACACACACACACACACACACACACACACACACACACACTTTCAGTCTTATAGTCATCCTCAATTTAATTTACTTCTGAGAGACCCGTGATTGCGGACAGATGTTGGCGTAGTGGACATAGTGTGTGTGTGCAAAACAGGGTGGAGGGGGGGGGAGTTGGTTGGTCGGGTCATTGTTTAAACTTTACCTTACCGTCTGGTCATGGCTTTTTCCATGGCAGCTCTAACTCTCTCTCTCTCCAGCCCAATGAATCACAATTGGGTTTATTGGAAGGGACTTAACCCCTGTGGTCAATCGGTCGGCCTTTTGGAAGACAAATTGGTCCCGTTTCTCATCTTGTTTTTTATGAGAGATTATTAGCTGTGAACTTTTTAAAGGAGGCGAGGGTAGTGAGTTATGCTCGATGTCACGCAGAGTACTGAGTGGGCTTTAGGACTGTAGTCTTGCCAGTGCATTCCTACTCAGGAAACGATTTGTTTGTATCAAACACTGAAGTCAGCCTTCACTTTAGCCTCGCCTCTATACTTTCAACAGAGACTGAAGACCACCTTTATTCAAACAGTGTGTGAGGTAGAGTACTCCTAAGTGCCTACCTAGATGACATGTTTTGAATAGTCAGGCTAGGGTGTGTTCTTGGCCTCTACAGTGTAGATGGAAGGGCTTTGACGTACGTTTCTCTCCTGTGAGTAGATCATGTCTACGCACACTGGGTCTCCTGACGGTAGAAGTGGACACGGATCCAGTCATCTCAGATCTCTACAATTTCCAAGGAGGTAGGAGATAGGAGTTGGTTTGGGATTTAAGGGATATCGCTGCTGCCCAACCTACTGGGAAATGTTGGGCCAACTAAACTGTAAACTCCGGTCTGTACCCTACAGGTTTAAGGGCAGGGGTAAGTTTGGCAGTGGTGGAAAAAGTACTTGATTGTCATACTTGAGTAAAAGAAGATACCTTAATAGAAAATGATTCACCCAGTAAAATACTGTTTGAGTAAAAGTCTAAAAGTATTTGGTTCTAAATATACTTAAGTATAAAAAGTAAATGGAATTGCTAAAATGTACTTAAGTATCAAAAGTAAAAGTACAAATTATTTCATATTCCTTATATTAAGCAAACCAGACGGCACAATTTGTATTTTTTATTGACAGATAGCCAGGAGCACACTCAAACACTCAGACATAATTTACAAACAAAAAATGTGTGCTTAGTGAGTCTGCCAGATCAGAGACAGTAGGGATGACCAGGTATGTTCTCTTGATAAGTGTGTGAATTGGACCATTTTCCTGTCAAAATGTAACGAGTATGTCACGTCCATTTCTGTTTCACCTGTCCTTGTGCTTGTCTCCACCCCCCTCCAGGTGTCGTCCATCTTCCCCTCTTATCCCCTGTGTATTTATACCTGTGTTTTCTGGCTTTCTGTGCCAGTTCGTCTTGTTTGTTAAAGTCAACCAGTGGTTCGCCTCAGTGGCTGCTTTTTCCCAGTCTCTCTTTTTCTCGTCCTCCTGGTTTTGACCCTTGCCTGTCCTGACTCTGAGCCTGCCTCCTGTCCTGTACCTTTGCCCCTACTCTGGATTACCGACCTCTGCCTGACCGGACCCTGGGCCTGCCTGCTGTCCTGTACCTTGGCCTCACTACTCTGGATTATTGACCCCTGCCTGCCTTGACCTGTCATTTGCCTGCCCCTGTTGTTGCAATAAACATAGTTAGTTCAACACAGTCTGCACTTGGGTCTTACCTGAAACCCGATAGTACTGTTGGGTGTCAGGGAAATGTATGGCGTAAAAAGTACATTATTTTCTTTAGGAATGTAGTAAAGTAAAAGTTAGCAAAAATAGTAAAGTACAGACACCCCAAAAAACGACTTAAGTAGTACTTTAAAGTATTTTTATTTAAGTATTTTACACCCCTGAAGTTGGAGTACCTTGAGTATAGCTAACAGGTCTGACTGCTAACACCCAGGCTAGCGTTCTCCTAACGGGTCACACCACTCCTAATGCTCAATTTTCTCCAAGTGTGAGAAACTAAACATGTTAATGATGAGTGGAGCTGCGCGTTGAATGAGGCCAGCTCCACATGTGCTTTGAGTTGGGAAGGGGGATTGGGAGACTCAGGTCTGACAAAGCCCCATTGGTCACTGATATAAGGCTGCAGCACTTCCAGGCTCTTCCATGGGCCACCCCATAGACTCCCACGCATGTTATAATCATTTAGGTGCAGGTTGTCATTGTTGAGCGAATTTGAATCAGAACATTAATGAATCAGACCGATATATTGTCAGATTGTCTAGATCAGAGTAACCTACTCTTAATCAGCTTCCTAAATCGAACACTTGTTGACTTAAAAAAACAACAACACTTAACACAGGGAATAATTAATACAGGTAAAGGAGTAATCATCCAAGTCTGCCATCTCGGTGCTTTGGCAACCACGGAATTCCTACTGGTGCTATGTAACATAACGCATGTGTGTAATCAAAATCAAATCAAATCAAATCAAATGCTATTAGTCACATGCGCTGAATACAACAGGTGTAGACCTCACAGTGAAATGCTTACTTACGAGCCCCTAACCAACAACGCAGGTAAAAAAAAAAAAAATACAGATAAGAATAAGAGATAAAAGTAACAAGTAATTAAAGATTTAATCATGCTTTTCAGATTGAAAACATTACCGCCATTTTTTTTTGTACCTTTGGTGAAGTGCAAACTGGGCAGTAGACTCACCTTATCTCCAGGCCATCAGACTTTTAAAGAGTCACCACTAGCCGGCTACCACCCGGTACACAACCCTGAACCTTAGAGACTGCTGCCATATGTACTGTACATAGTCATTAAAACTGGTCACTTTAATCATGTTGGCATACTTTTTAACCCAATATGTATATACTGTATTCTAGTCGAGGCTCATCCTATATACCTACTGCTGTACACACCTTTTCTATTCATATACTGTCCACACTGTCTATACACCCCATCCTATACTATATATTTATATTCCGGACACTGACATTTCTCGTTCTAATATTTCTATATTTGTTAATTCCTTTCTTTTTAATTTTGGCATTTGCGTGTATTGTTTTGTATTGTTAGGTGTTACTGCACTGTTGGAGTGTCACGAACGTCGTCAGGGAAATGACCGGACCAAGGTGCAGCGTGGTCAGCGTACATTTCTTTTTATTATGAATGTCGCCAACAAAGAAACAACAAAAACGAACGTGCTTACTAGGGCTATACAGGCCACTAACAAAGTCAACTACCCACAACTAAGGTGGAAAAACAGGCTATCGTTGTCTCCCAATCAGAGACAACGATAGACAGCTGTCCCTGATTGAGAACCATACCCGGTCAAAACATAGAAACAGAAAACATAGAAATAAAGAAACTAGAATGCCCACCCTAGTCACACCCTGGCCTAACCAAAATAGAGAATAAAAGCCTCTCTATGGCCAGGGCGTGACATGGAGCTAGGAACGTAAGCATTTCACTACACCCGTGATAACATCTGCAAAATATGTGTACGTGACCAAAAACATTTTATTTCATTTGAATGTCCCCTTTCTTCCTTCACTCAACTCCATAAAAGTTCAGGTGGACTCACATGAATAATGAAGAAGAGATGCATAGTTTTCATCACTATCAGAATTTCATGGCAACAACATCCCACTGGGCATACACTCCATGTTTGTTCAACGTCATTTCATTGAAATTACGTGGAAACCAAATTGATTCAACCAGTGTGTGCCTATCTTCTTTTCCAAGTTCCCAAAATAATAAACTACAATAATAAACCCCACTTGATCCTACTGCCAAGCTCCACTGTGTAATGTATCATTATATTGAATATCACGTCTACCTGGCTGGCAAAACACGGAGAGATGGGAGAATGGGATTTATTCGGAATGCACTTCTCTCATGTTTATCTTACTGGAAGTGTTTTCAAGATCGGAGTTGGAGTTTTGGTAAAAATGTCAACATAAATAACAGAATAACAGATCATCCATGACAGCAGTCTTCACACATCTACTTTCCTCTACTTGACCGTCTGTTAACTGTGGCATCCTAAGCGGGTGGGGCGCTACAGTGATCTTGGAGGGAGACAAACAGCTCGCCTTGGGTCCAAGGGCATCGCATTTATGACACCTGGGTCTGGCCTCGATCCCCAACCTTTGGGTTGTCCCAACTGATGACCACCACTCGCTCTGGACAAGTAGCATAGGCACATGTCGTGGTCCCACAAAAGACATGGACACCACCTTACAGAATCATGTAAATGTTTCTGACGAAGAATGCAAATAAGGAGGCCCCTGAGGATCAACAGTAACTACATAAAATACATTTACAGAGAGGAAAAAATGTCAAACAACATCTGCAAAGGTCACTTACAGTGTTCGTTCTATTAGCATGCAGCAGCAGTGCCATTGAAGAGTGGGCCTACTGTTTAACGCTGGTAGCTGCAGTGGAACCAATGTCTTGTTTTCCATTCATTCACATAAGCCCAGTAATCAGTATGGCTAATCAGAAGTTGGAAAAGCCAGCACAAATAAATAGGTGTGAAGGAATTCTCTCCCCCTCAGCCCGACCAACAGATGGGAACACTCCGAAGTGGAACATTTGTGTTTGGGTGCTTTCTACACGCCACACTTTCCCTCCGACTACTTTAGGATCTATTATGTGGGTTTGCCTTATGCCTTTTTATCGGACATGTGTGGTGTTTAAGTGTGTTTAGTAACACATCGACAATAACTCAGATCAAGGCCCTTTTTTGTACAGTAAGGCATTCATAAGCCTTACTTACATAAGCGGAGTCAATCACCACCTTCCGGAGACACCTGAAACCCCACCTCTTTAAGGAATACCTAGGATAGGATAAAGTAATCCTTCTAACCCCCCCCCCTTAAAGGAGTTAGATGCACTATTGTAAAGTGGCTGTTCCACTGGATATCATAAGGTGAATGCACCAATTTGTAAGTCGCTCTGGATAAGAGCGTCTGCTAAATGACTTAAATGTAAAATGTAAATTCATGTTTTGATTTTGTGGGACCAATGTCTATACTTGTGTGCGTGGTATTGCAGGCAATCTGAGGGACATACTTATTTCTAATTGTGCTACTTGCATGTCGATATGACCTGTTTGAGAAAATGCTCAGAATAACTCTCTTGGAGTTAGGATAGTAGTATACTACTCTGTACTGAGAACACAAACATGTGGTTGTATTATATGTGACCAGCACAAAGTCAAAGTTCCTAACCTCTGCGGCTTTGCCTTTTCATAAAACAGTGTGCTGCGGTGCCTCACTGCACGGTGGCCTACTGTAGCCTGGACACGAGAGGAGAGGCGATTGCGTCGAGTCAACAGCAGTGCCTGGTGTTGAGGCTATCTCTCTAAGTGGGTAGAGTGAGCCCCTTCCCTCTGAAAAACTGTGTTCGCACGCAAGGGGCTGTGGGGCCCCATGTCCCAGCATTCTCAGGTGGTGACTTCAGGAGAAGACTGTGAAGCTGGAGCTGAAGAACTGAGAGTGGGCCAGGCCTATTTGGCCCATTGGGACCCGCCATCCACAGCCTCCCAGCCCCAGTCTGTTATTGAAGAGTGTTATTGAAGAGTGGGGCCTCCTCTGCTCTTGGCCGGGCTCTGTCCCTCCACTCATCTGTAGTTGATTAGGGCCCCAGTTGGTCGGTTGGTTTCTCCCTGGTTCCCCAGCGCTGACATGAGGTATGGGCCAAGCGAGGCCCAGGCTACACTCCCAGCGATAAACATGACGGCTTCCCATGAACTCATGCATCCCCTTGTAGTGAATGAGAAATCGAACATTTTCGACCTAACAGTTAACACTCACTTCAAGCAGAACAGAGAGCGATAAAAGATCCCAGTTAATGTTAATGTTGCTGTATACGAGGCTGTCTGTCCAATTTGCTGATGTATTTTGTCCTTATTGGTGTTGATTTGATAGGGGAAGGTTGTGTTACAGTAGCAAGCATGTGGTACTATGCCGTAGCCAGTCTACTATGCCATAGTCAGCTGCTACACTATACCATGTGGCTTTGAGTAGCTGTCAAAAAACACAACGGCACAAGCAAGGAGCTGACACTTCCTATTGCGTACAATAACAGCATCCTTGTAGAAAACATTTGACAGTAAATACATCATACCTACAGTATGTGGAAATATAGCCTAGTCCTTACATGTTTTTATTTTTTAGAATGTCACATTTAGTTTCCTTTCAGCGTTTAACCTTGTGTCTTATCTCCAATACAAACAGTTTTCAAGAAGTGAAAAATGAGCATATTTTCCCATTTAACTTCAGGAGCGATTTTGAATACATTTGGGGAATACATTTTGAATACATTTTGAATACATTTGGGGAATACATTTTGAATACATTTTGAATACATTTTGAATACATTTGGGGAATACATTTTGAATACATTTTGAATACATTTTGAATACATTTTGAATACATTTGGGGAATACATTTTGAATACTTTTTGAATACATTTTGAATACATTTTGAATACATTTGGGGAGTTGATGCTTTTAGCAAATGTAAAAAATTACAATTGGCCCATTTTTTTTTTACGATGTTATCAGACAGCGACATTAGGTAAAGTTCCATTCTCACTATTAGTCAGTGGATGTCGTTATTATTTTAGCTGCTTAACTTGATCTGATAAGACGTGTGAGTTAAAGTGCAAATTCCCCGCTACAGGCCTGCACTCTCTCGCCCTCTCTCCATGCCTATTGGCTTCATCCATGCATTTCAATGCATGGGATTATGGTCGCTGACTGGGAAATGTTTTTCCTGAAAACACGACAGTTTCCTTTTCAAATTGGCCCTTCCCTCCTCTGCATCACTGAACACTTGCTCATGTCAAAAACATTTTTAAACTCACGCGCATAGGACCGCTGTTCAACACACAGACTTTAAAAGTCAAATGTTAATCAGCCATCACATTGTTCAAGGCACATGCAGAGGGTGAATTACGGTTTTCATGGCAGTCTTTTCCCTATTTTCTCTTAGAGGGATGAATGCCAGCTGGGTATGTGCAGAGAGGAATGGTGTGGGCCTAAATTACAAAACAAATTCTGAGGTCAATTTACAATTTGATTTTGGATATCCCACATTCTGTCACTACTCTTAATATATGGGAAATATGTCTTCTCGTGATTTAACTGGATATTTATACATTTATTATCAATGTATTATTCAAATGTTCAAAGGGTTGGATACATTAGATTAACGAGGCAATATATACTGAATAATGGTTGCAATAAACTTAACCAAGAATGAGCATATTGAAACTATTTGATCTGAAAAAGAGGAGGAGGAGGGAGCTACTAGATTAGACGCACAGCAGTTAAACAAAAACCTCTCTCTTAAAAGGGCTGATGGTCATTTCATAATATTGATAATGTTAGAGAGGAAATACGTTTTGGCCCTCCATATACTGAGCCAAAAGCATACACTTTCATGTACCGCGTTTTCAATCATTTCTTTGTCTGTTTAATGTTTATCTGTCCTTATTAACTTACTTTACAGTTTTTTTGGTTTGCTTTCTGTGTACGTCCATCAACACAGCTAGCAAGCTGAGCTAGCTACCCACTGGGCACATCAGTTCAACGTCTAGGAGACGGTCTTCAAGGTAAAGCCAAAGACGGCCATTACCGGATGTCGAGTGACGTCACTGAATTCAAATTTGAAATCGTCCAAAACCTGACTGGAGTTTTCAGGGAGAGTGGCAGCGAGCCAACCTCGAACTGGTAAGTCCCTATCCCAAAATATTGGTAAAATGGAGAAGATATATGAAATGCAGTATGTAACAACGTTTCATGAAATATTTGGCCTCTTATTTAACAAGCTATTATACATTCTTAGAAAAAGGTGCTATCTAGAACCTAAAAGGGTACTTCGGATGTCTCCATAGGAGAACCATTTGAAGAACAATGTTTGGTTCCAGGTAGAACACTTTTGGTTCCAGGTAGAACCCTTTCCTGACAGGGTTCTACATCAAACTCAAAAGAGTTCTACTTGAAACCAAAAAGGTTCTACCTGGTTCTGCCTGGAACCAAAAAGGCTTCTCCTATAGGGACAGTGCAGCTCGTTATTTGGGTTAGCCCAGTTGAACTTTGCATGTAGCCTACTGCCGACTATTTGACAAAGTGAGGAGGACGTTTATTGAATTGTGCCTCTGTCTCTCTAGGTGGCCAGGGGTAACCTCTGTCAGTTAACCAGTCAGAGAGAGAGAGCGAGAGAGAGAGAGAGCGAGAGAGAGCGAGAGAGAGAGAGAGAGAGAGAGAGAGAGAGAGAGAGAGAGAGAGAGAGAGAGAGAGAGAGAGAGAGAGAGAGAGAGAGAGAGAGAGAGAGAGAGAGAGAGAGAGAGAGAGAGAGAGAGAGAGAGAGAGAGAGAGAGAGAGAGAGAGAGAGAGAGAGAGAGAGAGAGAGAGAGAGAGAAACACTTCTCAGTCAGTTTCTCTGGTGGTAGTCCAGGTGTGGATGCATTTTTCTTTGATGCATTCTCGGCTGTACAGTGTTTGCTCAGTTATACATTTAGCTCACCTTTTAACAGCTTTCGATTATGGATAATACTGTAAATCTAATTTGGCACTAAGCCTGCTGTAAACACTCATATAACCCTAATATGCTTGCTTAGAGACAGGGCTTTTAATTCTTTCTGGAAGCATGTAGAGCTATGACATGTTTGAGTGACATTTTTTGAACTTGTGTCTTCTGTATCTCATGACGCATCTTCTCGACCCAGAAAGGCTTGGAGAGAATCTCAATTGCATACCCCTCGCATCCTCTCTCCTTTCTCGTCGCCTACTTCTCACAACCCATGGGATGAGAAAGCCAGAGGCCCCTCCCCTATGACCTTCTCCTCCAATGGGTTTCGAGAAGGAGGCGAGGAGAGATGAGAGAGGACTCAATTGAGATTCTCCCATAGAGAGACATCCAGGTAGAAATGACTGTGAGCGGCCTCAACTGGTGTGACCTGGAAGAACTTGCCCAAAACTGAGTGAGATGAAGGACATTTATCAATGGTCTGCTATGCTCCTTATGGGTGCCAAAGATTCCTAGTAAGTCAAGTAAGTCATCTTCTGGGTCATCTTAAGAAGTCAAAGGCCTCCATGTTTCATTTTAGATCCGTATCCTTTTAGTGTTAAATTCGTCAAAATGCTTTAAGTTTTATAAGCTTGCTGAAGGCAGTCAATTTGGTGGAGAACTTCCCTAGCACCACACAAAACACAAAAACCCTGCCCCTATTGTGTTACAAAGTGCAGATCAGGCTATTGTTTGATTTGGACCAGAGAAACCAACTGCCAGTCTGGGACCAACCTCAAAGTGAAATCACAAGTAACGTGTAAAATTGGGACAAGATGATCTGGGTGGAAAATGAGAGAGAAGTTGTTTGAACAGGAACAGGCGTTGGCAGACTTGATGAGTTTTCAATCCCAGGTGAGGTCCGGGTCCTCTGATCAGGAATCCAGTAGTAGTGCTTCACTTCATTTCACTCAGGACTTGGCTCTTACTGGTGTGTATGTGCGTGTGCGTGTGTGTATGTGTGTGTGTTTGTTACTCAAACCAGACATCATTATGTACTATTTTACTGCTTCAGACTCGTCGTAAAAACAAGTGACCACACAGCCACTCAAAGGCAATGGCCTTAATTGCCTCTGGCACTTTTTCTCACAGTATCCAGAAATAACAATGAGCACTAAACGGCTTTCTGCATACTAAGCTACTTAGCTACTTTTTTTTCTGATGGCATTCGTAAAGCTGGCATGTAGTGTTTCAGGTCACTCAAGACTTGGCGGTGTGTGTGTGTGTGTGTGTGTGTGTGTGTGTGTGTGTGTGTGTGTGTGTGTGTGTGTGTGTGTGTGTGTGTGTGTGTGTGTGTGTGTGTGTGTGTGTGTGTGTGTGTGTGTGTGTGTGTGTGTGTGTGTGTGTGTGTGTGTGTGTGTGTGTGGAGGTATTCATAAAGCTGTTCTTTGCGAGGGGATTGCAGGGATTGGGGCAGACAGAGTGAGGCCAGTAAACAGCGGGATGTTTTAGTTAGCTCGTTTTTAATCCTCCTTTTTATTTACTATTTAACACATCTGAATGATTCTGTCTCAGAGGCTGGGAGGCTCTGGTTGTATAGGGGTTTAATATGATTCTGTCTCAGAGGCTGGGAGGCTCTGGTTGTATAGGGGTTTAATATGATTCTGTCTCAGAGGCTGGGAGGCTCTGGTTGTATAGGGGTTTAATATGATTCTGTCTCAGAGGCTGGGAGGGTCTGGTTGTATAGGGGTTTAATATGATTCTGTCTCAGAGGCTGGGAGGCTCTGGTTGTATAGGGGTTTAATATGATTCTGTCTCAGAGGCTGGGAGGCTCTGGTTGTATAGGGGTTTAATATGATTCTGTCTCAGAGGCTGGGAGGCTCTGGTTGTATAGGGGTTTAATATGATTCTGTCTTAGTGGAGGATGGTAACTAGAAAATGTGGGAGGATGGGGGACGCACAGTATAGTCGCAGACCGCATGGAGTCGACAAAGCATGTTTAAAAAAATCATCAAAGACAAATTATTTTAACCCTAAGATTTAGTAAATATATTTTTGGTGAAATAGAATGGGAATGAAAGTTGATGTTGACTGTTGATACTTACACAGTGTTGGGAAGAGATCACAGCAGTGACTGAAAGGGGTTATAAGACATGAGTTGAGGTGTTCGAAGGCTTCAGTGCAGGACAGGGGTTGAGGTGTTCAGAGGCTTCAGTGCAGGACAGGGGTTGAGGTGTTCGAAGGCTTCAGTGCAGGACAGGGGTTGAGGTGTTCAGAGGCTTCAGTGCAGGACAGGGGTTGAGGTGTTCAGAGGCTTCAGTGCAGGACAGGGGTTGAGGTGATCAGAAGCTTCCGTGCAGGACAGGGGTTGAGGTGTTCAGAAGCTTCAGTGCAGGTCAGGGGTTGAGGTGATCAAAGGCTTCAGTGCAGGACAGGGGTTGAGGTGTTCAGAGGCTTCAGTGCAGGACAGGGGTTGAGGTGTTCAGAAGCTTCAGTGCAGGACAGGGGTTGAGGTGTTCAGATGCTTCAGTGCAGGACAGGGGTTGAGGTGTTCAGAGGCTTCAGTGCAGGACAGGGGTTGAGGTGTTCAAAGGCTTCAGTGCAGGACATGGGTTGAGGTGTTCAGAAGCTTCCGTGCAGGACAGGGGTTGAGGTGTTCAGAAGCTTCCGTGCAGGACAGGGTTTGAGGTGTTCAGAAGCTTCAGTGCAGGTCAGGGGTTGAGGTGATCAAAGGCTTCAGTGCAGGACAGGGGTTGAGGTGTTCAGAGGCTTCAGTGCAGGACAGGGGTTGAGGTGTTCAGAAGCTTCAGTGCAGGACAGGGGTTGAGGTGATCAAAGGCTTCAGTGCAGGACAGGGGTTGAGGTGTTCAGATGCTTCAGTGCAGGACAGGGGTTGAGGTGTTCAGAAGCTTCAGTGCAGGACAGGGGTTGAGGTGATCAAAGGCTTCAGTGCAGGACAGGGGTTGAGGTGTTCAGAGGCTTCAGTGCAGGACAGGGGTTGAGGTGTTCAGAGGCTTCAGTGCAGGACAGGGGTTGAGGTGATCAGAAGCTTCCGTGCAGGACAGGGGTTGAGGTGTTCAGAAGCTTCAGTGCAGGTCAGGGGTTGAGGTGATCAAAGGCTTCAGTGCAGGACAGGGGTTGAGGTGTTCAGAGGCTTCAGTGCAGGACAGGGGTTGAGGTGTTCAGAAGCTTCAGTGCAGGACAGGGGTTGAGGTGTTCAGATGCTTCAGTGCAGGACAGGGGTTGAGGTGTTCAGAGGCTTCAGTGCAGGACAGGGGTTGAGGTGTTCAAAGGCTTCAGTGCAGGACATGGGTTGAGGTGTTCAGAAGCTTCCGTGCAGGACAGGGGTTGAGGTGTTCAGAAGCTTCCGTGCAGGACAGGGGTTGAGGTGTTCAGAAGCTTCAGTGCAGGTCAGGGGTTGAGGTGATCAAAGGCTTCAGTGCAGGACAGGGGTTGAGGTGTTCAGAGGCTTCAGTGCAGGACAGGGGTTGAGGTGTTCAGAAGCTTCAGTGCAGGACAGGGGTTGAGGTGATCAAAGGCTTCAGTGCAGGACAGGGGTTGAGGTGTTCAGATGCTTCAGTGCAGGACAGGGGTTGAGGTGTTCAGAAGCTTCAGTGCAGGACAGGGGTTGAGGTGATCAAAGGCTTCAGTGCAGGACAGGGGTTGAGGTGTTCAGAGGCTTCAGTGCAGGACAGGGGTTGAGGTGTTCAGAGGCTTCAGTGCAGGACAGGGGTTGAGGTGATCAGAAGCTTCCGTGCAGGACAGGGGTTGAGGTGTTCAGAAGCTTCAGTGCAGGTCAGGGGTTGAGGTGATCAAAGGCTTCAGTGCAGGACAGGGGTTGAGGTGTTCAGAGGCTTCAGTGCAGGACAGGGGTTGAGGTGTTCAGAAGCTTCAGTGCAGGACAGGGGTTGAGGTGTTCAGATGCTTCAGTGCAGGACAGGGGTTGAGGTGTTCAGAGGCTTCAGTGCAGGACAGGGGTTGAGGTGTTCAAAGGCTTCAGTGCAGGACATGGGTTGAGGTGTTCAGAAGCTTCCGTGCAGGACAGGGGTTGAGGTGTTCAGAAGCTTCCGTGCAGGACAGGGGTTGAGGTGTTCAGAAGCTTCAGTGCAGGTCAGGGGTTGAGGTGATCAAAGGCTTCAGTGCAGGACAGGGGTTGAGGTGTTCAGAGGCTTCAGTGCAGGACAGGGGTTGAGGTGTTCAGAAGCTTCAGTGCAGGACAGGGGTTGAGGTGATCAAAGGCTTCAGTGCAGGACAGGGGTTGAGGTGTTCAGATGCTTCAGATGCTTCAGTGCAGGACAGGGGTTGAGGTGTTCAGAAGCTTCAGTGCAGGACAGGGGTTGAGGTGATCAAAGGCTTCAGTGCAGGTCAGGGGTTGAGGTGATCAAAGGCTTCAGTGCAGGACAGGGTTTGAGTTGTTCAGATGCTTCAGTGCATGACAGGGGTTGAGGTGATCAAAGGCTTCAGTGCAGGACAGGGGTTGAGGTGTTCAGATGCTTCAGTGCAGGTCAGGGGTTGAGGTGTTCAGAGGCTTCAGTGCAGGACAGGGGTTGAGGTGTTCAGCGGGTTTCAGTGCAGGACAGGGGTTAAGGTGTTCAGCGGGTTTCAGTGCAGGACATGCTCATCATGGATGGATGCGGTTGGAAAGCTCAACTCTTCCACTGAGGGTAGGACAGGATTTTTGACTGGGAAGACAAAAAAAACAATAACACAACACAGTTAGAAGTGCTAAGAATTTGTTAGTCCAAGCAAGGATTAATCTACCTGCTACTTCTCCTGTAGTTTGAAGAAATGAATTTGAATTGAATAATAACCTAAAAATGCTCATCTATCACTATTCACTATCTCAATCTTTCAATATTTCCAACAATGTCACCAACTCACCAAGCTTCTAAATCAGACAGGCGTAGGACTAGGTTAGTTCTCTGATCCTTTGATTGAGTGGACAACATGTTAGTTCATACTGCAAAAGCTTTGATTGGTTGGAGGTCGTACTCTGGAAGGCCTATGAAAGCGGGTGAAAAGCACGTGCCTCCTAGGTTTTGTATTGAAGTCAATGTAGCCAGAGGAGGATGGAAAATATCTGTCCTCCGGCTACACCATGGTGCTACCCTACAGAGTGTTGTTGAGGCTACTGTAGACCATTGCAAAACAGTGTGTTTTAATTAGGTATTTGGTGACATTTGAATATATTTACCATAGTTTTATCTAAAAAGGATTGCATTTTATTATTGCTTCACTATTTGTATTTTTATGAAATTCACTGAGAAGCATGGTCCTCCCCTTCCTCCTCTAAGGAGCTTCCATTGGTGTGTGTGTGTGTAATGTGTTAACAATAACTGTCTTATTAGGTCCAGACAGAGTGAGGGAATGTTTTACCTCATCCCAACACATCCAGTCCTCCACCCTGTCCTCACTCTTCCATCCAACTGATGTTACGCCCTCTGTCCTCTTCTCTGAAATCATCCTTTGTCCTGGCTTGGACCACAAACAGTTGAAGTCGGAAGTTTACATACACCTTAGCCAAATACATTTAAACTCAGTTTTTCACAATTCCTGACATTTAATCCGAGTAAAAATGTCCCTGTCTTAGGTCAGTTAGGATCACCACTTTATTTTAAGAATGTGAAATGTCAGAATAATAGTAGACAGAATTATTTATTTCAGCTTTTATTTCTTTCATTACATTCCCAGTGGGTCAGAAGTTTGCATACACTCAATTAGTATTTGGTAGCATTGCCTTTAAATTGTTTAACTTGGGTCAAACGTTTCAGGTAGCCTTCCACAAGCATCCCACAATAAGTTGGGTGAATTGTGGCCCATTCCTCCAGACAGAGCTGGTGTAACTGAGTCAGGTTTGTAGGCCTCCTTGCTCGCACACGCTTTTTCCGTTCTGCCCACAAAATTTCTATAGGTTTGAGGTCAGGGATTTGTGATGGCCACTCCAATACCTTGACTGATGTCTTGAGATGTTGCTTCAATATATCCACATCATTTTCCTTTCTCATGATGCCATCTATTTTGTGAAGTGCACCAGTCCCTCTTGCAACAAGCACCCCCACAACATGATGCTGCAACCCCCGTGCCTCACGGTTGGGATGGTGTTCTTCGGCTTGCAAGTCTCCTCCTTTTCCCTTCAAACATAACGATGGTCATTATGGCCAAACAGTTCTATTTTTGTTTCATCAGACCAGAGGACATTTCTCCAAAAAGTACGATCTTTGTCCCCATGTGCAGTGGCAAACCGTAGTCTGGCTTTTTTATGGTGGTTTTGGAGCAGTGGCTTCTTCCTTGCTGAGAGTCCTTTCAGGTTATGTTGATATAGGACTCGTTTTACTGTGGATATAGATACTTTTGTACCTGTTTCCTCCAGCATCTTCACAGGGTCCTTTGCTGTTGTTCTGGGATTGATTTGCACTTTTCGCACCAAAGTATGTTCATCTCTAGGAACAGAACGCGGCTTCTTCCTGAGTGGTATGATGGCTGCGTGGTACCATGGTGTTTATACTTGCATACTATTGTTTGTACAGAGGAATGTGGATACCTTCAGGCGTTTGGAAATTGCTCCTAAGGAGGAACCAGACTTGTGGAGGTCTACAATTTTTTTTCTGAGGTCTTGGCTCATTTCTTTTGATTTTCCCATGATGTCAAGCAAAGGTAGGCCTTGAAATACATCCACAGGTACACCTCCAATTGACTCAAATTATGTCACTTAGCCTACCAGAAGCTTCTAAATCCGTGACATCATTGTCTGGAATTTTCCAAGCTTTTTGATGGCACAGTCAACTTAGTGTGTGTAAACTTCTGACCCACTGGAATTGTGAAACAGTGAATTATAAGTGAAATGATCTGTCTGTAAACAATTGTTTGAAAAATTACTTTTGTCATGCACAAAGTCCTAGATGTCCTAACCAACTTGCCAAAACTATAGTTTGTTAACAAGAAATTTGTGGCGAGGTTGAAAAACAAGTTTTAATGACTCCAACCTAAGTGTATGTAAACTTCCGACTTCAACTTTAGATGCATCTTTGTTGTTTTGAGACAGAGGAAGGGATGTCACAATGGCCTGTGACTCAGCACATCTGCATCTGCACCCCAATTCGTCCATCCTTCCTTCATCGATCCGTTTTCCTAGTGACTGATGGGATTGAACTAACTGTGTGGTCCTCTAATTCCCATTCTAACGGGAAGTTATGCTCTTGGCGGCCCAGGCCCCTCTTCTTCTTCACATAATCATTTGTCTCTAGCAGGCCAGAGAATTTCACTGGCGTCCCTCCAACAGAACGGTCTGAGTGTCTGGGCCTGAGCTAACTCAAACCCCTGGCTGTCTCTCTGGCCCTGCCCACACCAGCCGCCTGCCAACAGCCCTGCTTATCATTACTTGCAGAATGTGCCCATCCTAAACACCCTTATTTCTAGAAACAAACACTCCATCTCTGCCAGTCTAGCCCACTCTGTTATTGGCAGAATATACCTCTGAATTCAGGTAAGATTTCAATTAGACTGGTCAGCTGGGTATTGCTTAATGGTAAAGAGCAATTTAAAGCATCCTTTGTATTTTGCTACCAACACTTTTATCTGAGCCTACAACAGCCTTTTGCTTTTGCTTGTTTGGCATGGTATCCATTATGCATTCCTTACTTGAGGTACTTGGTACTTGGAGTTTTGAAGCATTTCACCCAGTGTACAACCTTCACAACAAGTCAGCTGTCTTGATGGCAAGTAAATCAGTCTATCGCCTCGTAATTCTCCATCAGTATTGCCACCCCTGTTTCATAAAAGTAATCAACAGATGTCCGGACCACTTTTATTACTTGATAATAAAATACATCCATATCATAAATCTCCCACGGTGGAGTCCCTCACTTCCCCAGGCACTTTATAAAATTTGGTCAGGGAGTGATATTCAACACAGTCATATACGGTCATAACAGGACAATTCACAGTTCAAATGTACAAAGAAGTTCCCAAGCCAGAGTCTATGTTAACCCCTTTAAACCTCACCGTAATACATTCCCTCAACCTCAACTGTAAACCTAACCTCTGTACACTCCATCAAAATACAACTTGAACGTTAAGGTTGACTGAGAAAGATGCTTTTCACTAGTCATTTCACCACTCTATCACCAACTGTCACGTCTCTGTTGAACACGTTACTTTCATAAGGAGTGGTTGTTGATCAGTAGTGTTCCACTGTTCTGATTGCAGTACTCAGAATTTACCACAGGGTGGCGCAGTCAGAACATTTGACTTCCATACAACTACTGTATCCTTTTCACCACAAGAGGGAAGTGTCTCACTATCACAGAAAATCTAATACCACAGATAGAACAATGAGCCATATATTAAACTGGATGTATGAAGCATCCGGTTGGCATTTCCGCTCACTAGTGGCCGGCAGTGGGAGAATATCGAGCGAGATGGACTTTGGCCGACATTCTTGCTCATTTTCTCATCGATGAAACATTTGATCTCCATACAGGTTTCTGTTATCAAACTAAAATCTGTAACAAACAGAGTGGACTGCGTTTTGTAGACTTTACCCTTTGCCAAAGAAAAAAAAAGAAAAGTGCATTGTTTCGAGTGCACACGCGCACGTCACAGAGTAGGCGTTCCCTAACTGAAATATGCAAATAACGCGCCAATAAGATCTCACTAGCTCGTGCTTGGCTCTGCCGACCTCCTTGCTTGTTCTGGCCACTATGATTAATTTGCTCCCATTGGAAACGACAGGCTCTGGTCTATCTTGGGTTAGTTATAAAACTCCTTGCTAATACTGTAGTGGAGGTGGACCAATGGATCGAGTCAAAGGCAAAGAAAAAATAGATGTACTTTTATGAATGGACTTACACATCAAGAGCTTATCCAGGAGAGTGCAAGGCTTTCAGCACTGCTTGGTGCTAACCATGAAATAAAATAACAAATTCTCCTAGCTTATAAGGATGTCTCGTGATTAACATGACAGCTTTTATTACACTGTTAAATCTTATGGAATGAATGTTAATCACTCTTAGGTTTTAGGATTAAGAGGCTTTAACAATAAAACTTGAACAATAAACTGTATTTGCCCTGTCTGTGTGAAATTATGTTTTTTTTATTTTCTCATCTAATAGCGAATGAGCACAAAGGGAGAAATCCATATGATATGTAATGATGGATAAATAGGCATCATTCATCCACCCTTCCAACGTGACAATGGGGCTCACTGTTCCTAAGAAGTTTGTGCAGAGGCTTGAACCATTTGTTAGATTTGAAAAAAAAAATGCATTGTGTGACGAGTAGGTGAGTCATTTCTAGGTGAGAAAATTGCTTTCCTTGTTCGTCCACTTTCCAATTAGTCACACTCATGCCGCAGACGCAGCTCTGTAATAAAATGGGGTTTAATTGAGTTGAAATGTTGGATCTGACACAAAGGAGAACTAGAGCCAATTAATTGTTATGTTTGGGGCCTCCGTTGGACCTGCATACCAAACAAGGCTATTGGTCCAGTCAGTGGCCTAACTCTCTTAGTCCACAGGAAAATAGTGTTCATTAAAAGGCAGATCACACATCAAGGCGCTGTGTTTACCATTAAGCACTGGGATGTACTCAATATTAGGAATAGTTACTTTAGCACTATCTTTATTCATTTGTATTAATTGCTGTTGAATAGACTGTATATTGTCTCTGGCTATTTCCCTGAAGAGTTGTAGCTATCTGCTCTAAAGAATTCAATTTCATTTTGACAATCCTGTAACACTGAGTCAGTCCACAGCAGAAATGACAGTGGAAATGTATCTGACCTTCTAAGAGAGTGTAGAATAGATGCTGGAGATGCCTCTGCCTTTCAAGCAAAACTTGGCAGAGGCCATGTAAGGTGAGCAAGATGTTTTGTGAGATCTATTTTCCCTGTTTCATCTAATTAGAGACAAAGCTTTTTAGCAGATTTCTCACATCAGTCACGCCACACACTGTGTGTGTGTGATGTAGTTAGTCTGTTTACTGAATTTCCGGAGTGATAATTGGCAGTGCAAAGACACAGCCATGCTCCTACCGTGTTATGACTGTGGGGAACCTGGAAGGCCTCTGCCAACACACACACTCTCCTCAGTTTGTTACTTTCATAACCTAAGGATGTACAATTTGCTCCACTATATTTTGTCTGGTAGGATTATGCTGTAAATAAGATACAACTTTAGGAGATGACTGCCTGCTCTAATGAATGCAAAGCTGCAAAGTTAATGCCAGGGTGTCAGGTGCAATGACAAGTGATATTGGGCTCCCACTTTTAATTAAATCTAAATGGGCCTGCAGTCAACTGAGTAATTACACCCAGGGAACTGAATTATCTTGTTGAAAGTTTGTCACAACTAAGTCTGGAAAGACAATCGTAATGGAACTTGGGAACTGGCTTCTCACACTGAGAGAGAAAAATACAAAGTACAGAGACCTTTCAATGGTCTGCCTGCATTCAAAAAGCAGTAATTCAAAAAAATACAAATAGGATGGAACTACAGTAGATGAAAAAGGTGAACATACTCTAGGACCCAAAGTAACCCATCCATATACACACAAACACAATTCCAGTAGTTTGTTAATGACAGTATAGCCTAGCAGACTACCTGCAGATGATTCAGTGCTGGTTGAATTGTTTTGCTGATGGGGTTTCTGCAGGTGCAATGCAGTTACACATGAAATAGCAAAAGCCAATTTCCCCCAGTGACCGTTCATATGAGGATGATTTATCAGTTATCATAGAGTAATAATGATTAGGCCTATATCACCTCTTACTGCTGAGCGCACCAGGCAGGCAGGCAGGCAGGCAGAGAAGCAGGCAGGCAGAGAGGCAGGCAGGCTTGCAGAGAGGCAGCCAGGCAGGCAGGCAGAGAGGCAGGCAGAGAGGCAGGCAGGCAGAGGGGCAGGCAGGCAGAGAGCCAAGCAGCCAGGCAGGCAAAGAGGCAGGCAGAGAGGCAGACAGGCTATTTCCACAGGGCTATCTGTACAGGCAGCCAGCCACACAGGCAGCAAGGCAAGAAGGCAGGTATACAGTCAGGCAAACAGGCGGGCAGGCAGCCTCCTTATGGACAGTAAATGCACGTTGGATAGTGGGAGTGAGACACAAGGTTATTATGATCTCTGGGGTCAGAGGGCAGTGTATTGTTCTTGTGTTGTATGAATCTTTCAAAACCAAACTACAGGTATATAAATGAGTAACAGTTGTTAATGGGGATGATGTCCCCTTTAGTTTGATAGGGAAACAAGGATTCATCAAAGTAAACAGAAAGGAACAGACTTCATTAAACGCAGTTCAAAGAATAACACCATCTGTTCCCTCTTTTCTGAATCACTTCTCTTCTTCATTTCTGCCTAGTTTTGCAATTACAAGCTTGTGAATTCTTCTAAAAACTGGTTTAACACGGCATTGGTTTAACACTGTTTTCAAACTGGAATTCGTACTTGGTGAAACGGCCACGTCAGTTTGCAATATAACAACAACAAAGAAGTTACTTCAAACAACGAACCCAGTTTTTCCCCCGCGCTGACATCATTGCACACCATTGCACTATGCTGGATGCTCCTCTCCTCCGTTTCATCAACAAAAGAAAAATCATGACTCTGAATGATTGGCTATGAAAAGCCATCTGACATTTACTCCTGAGGTGCTGACCTGTTGCACCCTCGACAACCACTGTGATTATTATTATCTGACCCTGCTGGTCATCTGTGAACGTTTGAACATCTTGGCCATGTTCTGTTGTAGTCTCCACCCGGCACAGTCGGAAGAGGACTGGCCACCCCTCAGAGCCTGGTTCCTCTCTAGGTTTCTTCCTAGCCACTGTGCTTCTACATCTGCATTGCTTGCTGTTTGGGGTTTTAGGCTGGGTTTCTGTACAGCACTTTGTAATATCGACTGATGTAAAAAGGGCTTTATAAACACATTTGATTGATTGATTGATGATAAATGTGCTGGGGGCGAACAATGACGCTGTTTCACCTTATGCGGATTTCAGATTGAACACTGAGTTGGTTTAACATTTCTCTAACGTTGCTCTGTTGGGGATCCCCTCTCTCTGCAAGTTTGACATTCACAACTCTTTGGGGAAGTGCTGAGTGCAGGAACTATTCCTGGCTGTAACAATGTAGCATCCATCTTCACAGGCAGATACTGTGTTATTTATTCTTGTAACCCTGGCCCCCCAAAAATGTACTTCATAACCTTCCCAATGCACCTCTGAACAGAAGCGTCAAAAACATAAACCCCGGAGCAGACTTTGTGCTAGCAATTTTGCGAGAACTGCTTATCTTGCAATATTCAATATCCATAGCGGAAACCTATTGAAATAGTAATTGAGTCTGGAATGGAAGTCCTTTCTCCTAGGAAGCTTGCCATGTCAGGGGCTAAGTCCCATTATATCTTCATTATAGCTTATAGGATATTCGCTGAAGAATAGAATAGAGCAACTTGGATGAGCTGGAGTTGAGCATTTTCTTGTGTTATTGTGGCTGTATTATGCAAAACTCTCCTTTCTCAAGAGCCCCAGAACCTTAAATGTGCATCCCAAGTGGCACCCTAATCCCTACGCAGTGCACTACTTTTGACCAGGGCCCATAGGGAATAGGGTTGCATTTTGGACAAAGTCATGGGGATATTCTAACAAGATGATTCAATGAGTTTCCTGTTCCCGTTCTTCTTCCATTTGTCTGAACACATCCAGGTCTCCGTCCCAAATGTCAGCCTATTTCCTGTACATTCTGTAGTGCACTATTTCTGACTAGAGCTCTATGGGTGCTGTTTGGGACGCACGCAAGATTTAGCCTATTGTCTAGCAAGGGAGATAATCCACACAACTCAGACTACAGGACCATGGGCTTCCAAGTCAAGTGATTCATTAATTAATGTACTGTATCCTCTTTTACTGGAATTAGCTACAACTCAAAGAGAGTGAGGTAGCTACATTGTTCAAAAGAAATTCTGTGTGTTTTCATCGTTGATGTCTTTAGATAAATACTGTCGCATGCTGTATTCATCCATGGAGAATACTTGCATTTATTTTTTATTTTATGCCATTTTGTAGACAGTAGGAGAAGAGATGGAAAAGTCACCAGCTTTGGCTTTACCATTGTTCAAGCTTCACAGAGCAGTCGAGACGAAATGAATTTATGTTGATGCCTTCAGGGCCATATCAAAGTATGGCTTATTGTCGCAATAAAAAGTATGTTCTCTGCACACCAAGGCCAGGAGGAAAGCTGGGATACAATTGTAAGAGAACACAATGGGTGCCTTTCGAACGGTTATTTGATTTCTAATAATAAAAAGACATTGAATGGGAAGTGTGGCTGGTTGCTGGTTGCAAGGCTGACTTCCTGATTATTGGCTTTCAAGCGCCTGGTGCTTGTGTATAGCTGTCTAGGCCAAGCTATAGCTTCAGTGACCCTGGAATGACTCCTGTAGAAAAGTTTTTCATCTCCTTGAGAGGTGTCAGTGGCCCTGCTGAAGTCACGGCCGAGTCCCAAGTGGCACCCTATTCCCCCCATAGGACCCTGGTCAAAAGTACCCTAGTGCACAAAATAAGAAATAGGGTGCTATTTGGGACACATCTTATGTAAGCGTTTTCCTCTCTGATGGTTGGTCCCCTGACCAATAGGACTTGATATGATGTCAGTGAGGACGGCAGTTGGATAGATGTCTCAATGGCGTTATTGTCTTTACCTCAATCAGACAGAGCACTCTAGCTAATGCACTCAAACACACACTGAGTCACTGGCTTTGACGTTAGACTTGATTAGAGAATTGAAGGAAAAATCTGTTTGGAGAAAGGTTAGCAATTGTCCCATACTTTGATTAGGAAGACAAATGGAAATAAATACTTTCAACTTGCAATCAAATGGCCAAAAGTAAGTGCTCTTTGCCAGCTCATAGATCAGGTGATGTGTGATCTTGAGATTGGCTTGTATTGTCTTGTATCCCGACCAAGAATAATGTGCAATTAGAGTAAAACGATTTCCCAGAGGCACCATGGTTTTTTGAAAAGTGTGCTGGCTCAGGTCTGCAGGAATGTTTCTGGGGTTGTTCGAATTGCATTAAACCCACATAGCGCTGCTTGGCACTACTCAAGGATTCAGAACTTCCCTTCAGCAGCCTCGGGCACAGCATCGCTCTATTCTAGCTTGATGAAAATAGAAAACACAAAATCCTCCATAAGCTTCTACATCTCATTAACACATGCTATTGAAGTGCAAACTTTTGCCCCTATATCTTGGGTTTCTGAAACCAGATGTTGCGTTGAATAATCCGATTTTTCGACTGGATACAAAAAACTCTTAATTTGGAGAAAAAACACGCAGTGGCTGATTTAGTCCATGACCATGCAAATGTATCAAATGTGTAGCTTGATACATACGCACCGCTAATCGAATGGGACTTTCATGTGATAAAACAACAGACATGCATTATCTTCAACAGAAACTGGACCACATTTAGTCACCGATACCATATTTTGGGATGTCAATACTTTGAGCATTTATCAGGGCATTCCTGTTGATATGCCCTGTCTGAGCTACATGGACGCCTTTCTACCTAGCTGGGGCAGTGTCTAAGGAACGTTTGTTCCCCTTGTGATTCAGCTGTCTTCAATGTCCTTTTGAAACTTCCCTGTTGTTACCTTGTTGATACAAAAAGTCCTTCCTCTCTGGAACCGAGTGTTTTATTGCTAATTAGACACTGTTTTCATTAGTCACAACAAGGTTGTTTCTCTTTAATCATATGGTAATATATTAGTCACAGAGACTTGCATAAGAAGAAGGGGAATTTACATTTTTGACTGATTTGTTTCTAGTATTGTCATAGGTGAAATGTCTGTCGAGTTTCATGAAAGTGTTTTTTTGTGTTCTTATGGTCCTTGCCGTAGCATGTCCTTTTCTCAGTTATTGGTACCTTCAGGCCAAAAAAACAAACATCCAGTTTGGCGTTAGGAAAGATGCCTATGCCTTGATTTAAGATTACTACTGGACGTCAATTTAGAAAAAATAGAAAACAGATATTACATTCAGCAATGCTATACATTATTATACATTAAGCCCGCTCAACATCCTCATAATAGAAATTCAAACAAGGTACTATCTTTTGAGTATAAAAATATTTTTAAAAAGGAAAACAAAAGGGTTATTATATGTTAGGATTGTTAATTTCTCTAGTTTTTACATCTTTTCGAAACCTCAACAATCTGATATTGGTTTAACTATTGTACTCTAATTGTAAGCTTGAAGTTAGTCACATGTAATGAATATTCATTGTTTATTAAAGTGCTTCTGTATATTGATTGATGAGGGAAATAAGGCTGTAATGTGGCTGAAATAGCCAAATCCACTAATTTGAATGGGTGTCCACATCATTTTGTATATGTAGTGTATATATGGGCAATACAAAATCTTCGTGGCAAAATCTGCAGAGCTGAGATGGTTGTATGCCCCATATAAATGTTGCCTTGAAATCAGATGACCATCATAGGCATTTCCAATTCTGTAGAAAATATTTGGCATCTTGAGTTGACAACTGGCCCCGGTTTAGAATCGGAAAAAGTCCTGTTTCAAATGAAGTATTCTTCTTTCTATTCTTCCTCGTTCAAAATCTCTAGTAGAACCTTTTCGCTTTGAGAGGCACCGCCATACGAGTCGACAGAATCACCACACTCGGCCTCGTTGGTGTAGTAAGTGCCCTTACGCTTGCCGGTGTAGCACAGCAGCACCAGCGCCAGCGCCAGGAGAATCACCAGGAACAGCGCAAAAAGGACTCCTGGGAAGGGAGAGAGACGGGTATAAATTAGACTGACAGAGGGGAGAATGGTCTCTGAAAATATAGAATACTCTTTTAAAGAGTAATATGTTTTTTCATAAGACACGTTATCATAGTAGTAATCGTGAACTAGAAAATCAAAGAAACATAAAAATGTTATGTGTTAGGTCATTGATTTCAGGTAGGTGGATCGGCAGCTCGCCTAGCGTTTTAAGATTGTTGGGCCAGTAACCGAAAGGTCACTGGTTCAAATCCCTAAGGTGAAAAACCTGTCGACGTGCCCTTGAGCGAGACACTTCTATACGTTCCTCTGGATAAGAGCACCTGCGAACTGACTTCAAATGGAAGTAAAATAAATGAAATTTCTTTGATAGAGTAAAAAAAAGATGTCAGAGCGCTGTTGCCTCCGCATGGCGAGGGAAACGATAACAACTATATAGGTGAAACCAGAAACAATGAGTGGAGGACTTCCCATTTACGTAATACTCATGGAATTAGTTCCGTTTTCAGACTACAGAGAGAACAATAATGCTTCCACATCTGGATAAGCATCTCTAAAGCTTAGGGGTTAGGCCGGGTTAATGGAAAGCGCATCGTGACAACTGCTCATAGAAAAACGGCTTTAGAAATACATTGTGATTGATATATTTCTCACCTACGACGATGGCTTTAAAGGATTCATCATCTACGATGGCGGCTCCCACTGCAAATGACACCAGAACAGACAACACGATAATGACATCAGAGAGACAGAGCCTCGTAGTCAACACACAGACATGTACATTACCTACTGATTCATCATTACATTTGCCTTCAGATTTCACCATACATTCATTACACTAGCTTGTTTGACGCTCGCTTGCATTGCTTATGTCCGTAGTTTGACTCTGGTTTAGACTATACAGTACTGACAGAGTTGTGTGTACAGTATACAATGTGGCTTTGAGTACAGCTATACTGTTGACTTTAAGTAGCCTCTCTCCTGATTCTCCTGTGTCTGAAGCGTGGAGGCAGCTTGACGTACAAGTACACCCCCTGGACAGGACACTAGTCTAGCACAGGGCCTGTTGACTGACTGTTATTCTCTCACTAAAACAGTGACAGGTAGAAGGTGCCTTTCTACCTGTCAAAAGTGGAAGGGAGACTAAATAAAGAGTGATGAAGGAGATGCTAAGTATAAGTTATTGCAATGGAACAGCTGTCCAATCCACCTTGACTCTAATCTAGCCGAGGGACACAAACACTCCAATCAGCTCAATGTGTGTCATCCCCTCCCCCCAACCTATCTTACAGTGCATCACGCACGCACACACATACACACACACCCTTCCCGGATCAACATCCAGGTGTGTAGGGAAAAAAAGTCACACTTCAAAAGTGCCAAGCAAAAAAAAAAAGAAGTGTGCTGGGACGCTTCGGTGTGCAATACCTCATTAACTCTTAATTACCTGCTTCATCAGAGGAGTTAGCCTATCATTAATGATTCATTAATCACTATCGCAAAATGTGCAACCCCTTTCCAAGGATGCCTCCCAAACGGCACCCTACTCCCTTCATAGTGCACTACTTTTGACCAGGGCCCCTGGTGCTCTGGTCAAAAAGTAGCACACTCCATAGTGTATGTTGTGCACACCAAGTCATTATCAAGATACATGTGTCGATAACCACCCTCCCTGAACAGGGGTACAAGTGTAGTGGATGACGTGGCGGAGGTTGAGCTGAGAGTGGGAGGTTGCTGCATTCAGAAGACTAGCTACCCGGGGGTGAAAGAGGGTAAGAGGTGTTAGTAGTGTGTGTGTGTGTCAGTACTGAAAGAATACATGTTTGAGCAGGGAGAGGAGAGTTCACAGGGCTTATTAACTCTCACTGTTTGAGGTCAGAGACAGGATGGTAATTGAGACTGAGGCATGTAGGCTTCAGGGAAAGACTGCTCTCTCTGTCTGCTCACACACTCACACACACACACACACACACACACACACACACACACACACACACACACACACACACACACACACACACACACACACACACACACACACACACACACACACACACTGAGAGACTTCAGGGAGAGATGGCTCGTGCTCGCTCTCTGTCTGCTCACACCCAGCCTTGTCATATCCATATCCCCCTGCCTGTTCTTACAACATTTGCATATATCTCCCTTTTTATATTCATACATACACTACATGACCAAAAGGATGTGAACACCTGCTTGTCGAACATCTCATTCCAAAATCACGGGCATTAATATGGAGTTGGTCCATATGAGTGAAAAGACCTAAGCCTTTTTTATAGGTAAATATTACGGTCTTCGGAAATCACACATAGATACAGTGGCTTGCGAAAGTATTCACCCCCCTTGGCATTTTTCCAGCTTTGCAGCTCCTTCATGGTTATCTTTGGTCTCTTTGTTGCCTCTCTGATTTATGCCCTCCTTGCCTGGTCTGTGAGTTTTGGTGGGCGGCCCTCTCTTGGCAGGTTTGTTGTGGTGCCATATTTTTTCAATGTTTTAATAATGTATTTAATGGTGCTCCATGGGATGTTCAAAGTTTCAGATTTTTTTTTATAACCCAACCCTGATCTGTACTTCTCCACAACTTTGTCCCTGACCTGTTTGGAGAGCTCCTTGGTCTTGGTGGTTCCGCTTGCTTGGTGGTGCCCCTTGCTTAGTGGTGGTGCAGACCCTGGAGCCTTTCAGAACAGGTGTATATTTACTGAGATCATGTGACAGATCATGTGACACTTAGATTGCACACAGGTGGACTTTATTTAACTAATTACGTCACTTCTGAAGGTAATTGGTTGCACCAGATCTTATTTAGGGGCTTCATAGCAAAGGGGGTGAATACATATGCCCGCACCACTTATCCATTTTTGATTTCTTTGAATTTTTTGAAATCTTTTTCATTTGGACTATTTTGTGTATGTCCATTACATGAAATCCTAATAAAAATCTATTTAAATTACAGGTTGTAATGCAACAAATAGGAAACACTCCAAGGATGAATACTTTTGCATGGCACTGTACAGATAGAAGGGGGGAGAGAGAAATGCAAACATGTTGTCTACTCCAAAGTGAAAAATACACTCTATATACAAAGTTGTATGTGGACACCCTTCAAATTAGTGGATTCGGATGTTTCAGCCACATTACTGACAGGTGTATAAAATCGAGCACACAGCCATGCGATCTCCATAGACAAACATTGGCAGTAGAATGGCCTTACTGAAGAGCTCAGGGACTTGTGGCACCGTCACAGGATGCCACCTTTCCAACAAGTCAGTTGGTCAAATTTCTGCCCTGCTCGAGCTGCCCCGGTCAACTGTAAGGGATTTTATTGTGAAGCGGAAACGTCTAGGAGCAACAACGGCTCAGCCGCGAAGTGGTAGGCCACACAAGCTCACAGAACGGGATCGCCGAGTTCTGAAGCGGGACGCACATAAAAATCATCTGTCCTTGGTTGCAACACATACTACCAAGTTCCAAACTGCCTCTGGAAGCAATGTAAGCACAATAACTGTTCATTTGGAGCTTCATGAAATGGGTTTCCATGGCCGAGCAGCCACACACAAACCTAAGATCACCATGTACAATGCCAAGCGTTGGCTGTGGTGGTGTAAAGCTTGCCGCCATTGGACTCTGGAGGGATGAATCACGCTTCACGCTTCATCTGGCAGTCCGGCAGACAAATCTGGGTTTGGCAGATGCCAGGAGAATGCTACCTGCCTTAATTTCCTAGTGTCAACTGTAAAGTTTGGTGGAGGAGGAATAATTGTCTGGGGCTTTTTTTCATGGTTCGGGCTAGGCCCCTTTGTTCCAGTGAAGGGACATTGTATAGCTACAGCATACAATGGCATTCTAGACAATTCTGTGTTTCCAGTTTTGTGGCAACAGTTTGGGGAAGGCCCTTTTCTGTCTCAGCATGACAATGCCCCCTTGCAAAGCGAGGTCTATGCAGAAATGGTATGTCGAGATCGGTGTGGAAGAACTTGACTGGTCTGCACAGACCCCTGACCTCAACTCCGTCGAACACCTTTGGGATGAATTGGAACGCCGACTGCAAGCCAGGCCTAATCGCCCCATATCAGTGCCCAGCCTCACTAATGCTCTTGTGGCTGAATGGAAGCAAGTCCCTGCAGCAATGTTCCAACATCTAGTAGAAAGCCTTCCCAGAAGAATGGCTACTATAGCAGCAAAGGGGGGACAAACTCCATATTACTGCCCATGATTTTGGAATGAGATGTTCGACGAGCAGGTGTCCACATACTTTTGGTCATGTAGTGTATCTTTGGCAAACGCTGTATTACCAAATTATTCTCCTGGGTGCCAATATTTTTGTTCATACCATTTGCTTTAATTTCTTTTCTTCTTTTCTTTATTTTTTGTGGGTATTAAAATGATAGTTAGGATGATGTCCCCCTCTCCCCTTAGTAATCCCGCCTCCTGAATCCAAGTGTTTGACATGGGGGAGGGGCCCAGTAACTTTATGATCAAACTTGATCAATGTATCATCCGAATATAATCAAATGTCATGCAAAACATGATTTTGACCGTTCACGACCTTTACAAACACAAGCAGAGGGGACAATTTCATTCAGCGCAAATAGGACATTTTAAGACTCACAAAAAGACAATCTTAAACGGTAATGAAGTTGATAATGGAATGGGTTTTTAGAGTAGCCAATCTAGTCATGACGCACAGTGCCCAGGGTTCTACCTGGAACCAAAAAGGGTTCTCCTATGGGGACAGCCGCAGAACCTTTTGGGACCCTTTTATCTAAGAGTATATAATGTCATATCAATGGCAGAATGGCAGGAGAGGTATGAATAGAGATGTGAATGTTATGAGTAAAGACATTTAGGCCTACGTGTGCACACAGTGCCATAGAACGAGAGAGGCGATTTAAGGTATCATGCCTCAGACCCGATCCTATTTTAGAAAACGTTGTTGTTGGTTTAAAAAGCTAATTGTTTAAATTGTTAAAAAGCAAATTGTTTTAAGCAAATAGTTTAAAGTGGATTAAAAAGCAAACTTATTTGAAATATTTGTGGTGATAACGTAGATTACATGGCTTAAATGCAATGCAATTTCATTTTCCATGTCTGGAGAAGTGCGAAAATGATCTGTAAGATGGTTCCATGACGTTTATGAAACGTTACATTTGCGAGCAGTGTAACAGTGAGTGAACATTCCCCCTTTCTCTTTATATTGGATCTTTATCCAGCTCCCGTGAAAAGTTTAGATATGCGCTAAACCGTCTAAGTTACCTTGTCTGTATTATACGCCCACGGGGAGCAATTATGGTACCTGTAACTGTATTTAGACATAGCCTAGTGAATTTAATCTTGCTTATTGACTACGATTGGCATGTCCATGTCCAAATGCCACCGCCTATGTTTAACCATGTATTTCCACATTGAAGCAATGCAATTAGAACAATGTGGACTGCAAACATGTTCAACATATTTAACGAACTAGGCTATAACGGATTAGCATTCGAATTGGAGTTGATGACAAGACTGTAAACTTGAAGCAACCACATATTTTGCCATGGAGCACATTCTGATTGGCTATTGAGTGGCCAAGCCTTGACACTCACACAACTTGTTTATTCATATAAACCCAGGCCTTTCCCGCCACCGACAGCAATTGGGCCCATAATTGTGGTTGTGAAAATAGCTCAAATATTTCTTCCCCCCCCCCCCCCTACATGTGTTATTACCTAACACAAAAAAAGTGCAATAGCATCAACTGTAATAAAGTGTTAATTTAAGTCTGAATTGGCAACCCCCATGGTGTTAGGGACCAACACTCTAGGGGTGTCATTTTGTGAACACTATTTCGGTGGATCACATATAATTTCCAAGAAAGTGTTAAATTGAGCACTGTGGGTGTTAAAATACGGATCTAAAATTTGCTGTGTACATACAACTGTCTATTATAGTGAAGAAGGTAAACTACAACCAACAAGTAAGAAAAAAATGAAAACTAGGGTAAGAATAAAATGAGGAAAGTAGAAAATGTCAAAACAGGACAAATCAAGAGACGGCCACACTGGACAGGACAGGACCGGACAAGACAATGCAAGACTTGTGGAAAAGTTGCAGGTTACCATAGGGCTGTTAATAGTAGGTAGGAGGTACTATTTTAATGGGCGATTGTTAATAAACTCAATAGGAAGTGTCGTTTGTCCTTGGACATTGATGATGGCGTCCCCTGTGTTTCCTCAATGTAGTGTAGTATGCAGAGTTTTGGGGATGCAAGAATGGTAATATGGAGGATGACTGAGGGAATGCTCAGAACTTTTTTCCAGTAATTCTCAATGATAGGAGAAGACCAGAATGCATAAAGGTGAGTGTCAGGAAAGTATTTTTGGCAGACTGGACACAGATGCGATCAACAAGCCCCACCAGGGACAGAAATAGGGAATTATTAATGAAAAGAGCAATGTTGGCAATATACAGTTGAAGTCGGAAGTTTACATACACTTAGGTTGGAGTCATTGAAACTCGTTTTTAAACCACTCCACAAATGTCTTGTTAACAAACTATAGTTTTGGCAAATCAGTTAGGACATCTACTTTGTGCATGACACAAGTAATTGTTCCAACAATTGTTTACAGACAGATTATTTCACTTGTGGGTCAGATGTTTACATACACTAAGATGACAGTTCCGTTAAACAGCGTGGAAAATTCCAGAAAATTTCGACATGGCTTTAGAAGCTTCTGATAGGCTAATTGACATCATTTAAGTCAATTGGAGGTGTACCTGTGGATGTATTTCAAGGCCTACCTTCATACATGAGAAAATCAAAAGAAATCAGCCAAGACCTCAGAAAAAAAATTGTAGACCTCCACAAGTCTGGTTCATCCTTAGGAGCAATTTTCAAATGCCTGAAGGCACCACATTCATCTGTACAAACAATAGTACGCAAGTATAAACACCATGGGACCACGCAGCTGTCATACCGCTCAGGAAGGAGACACGTTCTGTCTCCTAGAGATGAACGTACTTTGGTGCGAAAAGTGCAAATCAATCCCAGAACAACAACAACGGACCCTGTGAAGATGCTGGAGGAAACAGGTACAAAAGTATCTATAGCCACAGTAAAACGATTCCTATATCGACATAACCTGAAAGGCCGCTCAGCAAGGAAGAAGCCACTGCTCCAAAACCGCCATAAAAAAGCCAGACTACGGTTTGCAACTGTACATGGGGACAAAGATGGTACTTTTTGGAGAAATTTCCTCTGGTCTGATGAAACGAAAATAGAACTGTTTGGCCATAATGACTATCGTTATGTTTGGAGGAAAAAGGGGGAGGCTTGCAACCCGAAAAACACCATCCCAACCGTGAAGCACGGGGATGGCAGAATCATGTTGTGGGGATGTTTTGCTGCAGGAGGGACTGATGCACTTCACAAAATAGATGGCATCATGAGTAAGGGAAAGTATGTGCATATATTGAAGCAACATCTCAAGACATCAGTCAGGAAGTTAAAGCTTGGTCGCAAATGGGTCTTCCAAATGGACAATGACCCCAAGCATACTTCCAAAGTTGTGGCAAAATGGCTTAAGGACAACAAGGTCAAGGTACTGGAGTGGCCATCACAAAGCTCTGACCTCAATCCTATAGAAAATGTGTGGGCAGAACTGAAAAAGTGTGTGCGAACAAGGAGACCTACAAACCTGACTCAGTTACACCAGCTCTGTCAAGAGGAATTGGCCAAAATTCACCCAACTTATTGTGGGAAGCTTGTGGAAAGCTACCCAAAATGTTTGACTCAAGTTAAACAATTAAGGCAATGCTACCAAATATTAATTGAGTGTATGTAACCCACTTCTGACCCACTGGGAGTGTGATGAAAGAAAATAACACTGAAATAAATCATTCTCTCTACTATTATTCTTACATTTCACATTCCTAAAATTATGTGATTAACCTAACTGACCTAAGACAGGGAATATTTACTAGGATTAAATGTCAGGAATTGTGAAAAACTTAGTTTAAATGTATTTGGCTTAGGTGTATGTAAACTTCCGACTTCAATTGTATTTGTCCGCCACTATAGGTATTTTCACACTTTGGTGTAGACAACATGTTGGCATTTCTCTCTCTCCCCCTTCTGTCTTTATCAATGTGTGATTTCTGAAGACAGTAATGTAGTTACCTAAAAAAGCATCTGAGGTTGTTTCAGTCATATCTGCAGAAGTTGTTGTCAGAACTCCTGCGAAAGCAAGCAAATAGTTAAAAGATACATTAGCTACAAACACAAAATACTGTACTGCTGAAGAGACAATAGAAAGCCCCATTGCACTTTGCACAAGTGCAATGGGGCTTTCTTTTGAAGACAGTAATGTAGTTACCTAAAAGAGCATCTGTGGTTGTTTCAGTCATATCTGCGGAAGTTGTCAGAACTCCTGCGAAAGCAAGCAAATAGTTAAAAGATACATTAGCTACAAACACAAAATACTGTACTGCTGAAGAGACAAAAGAAAGCCCCATTGCACTTTGCACAAGTGCAATGGGGCTTTCTTTTGAAGACAGTAATGTAGTTACCTAAAAGAGCATCTGTGGTTGTTTCAGTCATATCTGCGGAAGTTGTCAGAACTCCTGCGAAAGCAAGAAAATAGTTAAAAGATACATTAGCTACAAACACAAAATACTGTACTGCTGAAGAGACAAAAGAAAGCCCCATTGCACTTTGCACAAGTGCAATGGGGCTTTCTTTTGAAGACAGTAATGTAGTTACCTAAAAGAGCATCTGTGGTTGTTTCAGTCATATCTGCGGAAGTTGTCAGAACTCCTGCGAAAGCAAGCAAATAGTTAAAAGATACATTAGCTACAAACACAAAATACTGTACTGCTGAAGAGACAACAGAAAGCCCCATTGCACTTTGCACAAGTGCAATGGGGCTTTCTTTTGAAGACAGTAATGTAGTTACCTAAAAAAGCATTTGTGGTTGTTTCAGTCATATGTGCAAAAGTTGTCAGAACTCCTGCGAAAGCAAGCAAATAGTAAAAAGATACATTAGCTACAAACACAACATACCGTATTGCTGAAAGAGACAATAGAAAGCCCCATTGCACTTTGCACAAGTGCAATGGGGCTTTCTTTTGAAGACAGTAATGTACTTACCTACAGAAGCGTCTGAGATTGTTTCAGTCATATGTGCAGGAGTTGTTAGAACTCCTGCGAAAGCAAGCAAATAGTTAAAAGATACATTAGCTACAAACACAAAATACTGTACTGATGAAGAGACAAAAGAAAGCCCCATTGCACTTTGCACAAGTGCAATGGGGCTTTCTTTTGAAGACAGTAATGTAGTTACCTAAAAGAGCATCTGTGGTTGTTTCAGTCATATCTGCGGAAGTTGTCAGAACTCCTGCGAAAGCAAGAAAATAGTTAAAAGATACATTAGCTACAAACACAAAATACTGTACTGCTGAAGAGACAAAAGAAAGCCCCATTGCACTTTGCACAAGTGCAATGGGGCTTTCTTTTGAAGACAGTAATGTAGTTACCTAAAAGAGCATCTGTGGTTGTTTCAGTCATATCTGCGGAAGTTGTCAGAACTCCTGCGAAAGCAAGCAAATAGTTAAAAGATACATTAGCTACAAACACAAAATACTGTACTGCTGAAGAGACAACAGAAAGCCCCATTGCACTTTGCACAAGTGCAATGGGGCTTTCTTTTGAAGACAGTAATGTAGTTACCTAAAAAAGCATTTGTGGTTGTTTCAGTCATATGTGCAAAAGTTGTCAGAACTCCTGCGAAAGCAAGCAAATAGTAAAAAGATACATTAGCTACAAACACAACATACCGTATTGCTGAAAGAGACAATAGAAAGCCCCATTGCACTTTGCACAAGTGCAATGGGGCTTTCTTTTGAAGACAGTAATGTACTTACCTACAGAAGCGTCTGAGATTGTTTCAGTCATATGTGCAGGAGTTGTTAGAACTCCTGCGAAAGCAAGCAAATAGTTAAAAGATACATTAGCTACAAACACAAAATACTGTACTGATGAAGAGACAAAAGAAAGCCCTATTGCACTTTGCATAACCACACCTGAACAAGTCTAAATCCAGTGAAAATGTTCTGCGGACCAATGAAAAGAAAAAACATGGGGAATGTTCGATAATGCTTTGGGGTTCCTTTTGTACTTTGGGCCTTGAATATGTGCAAGACAGTAGTAGCCTATAATCAGTTAGAATACCAGGTTTACATCATGCTTCCCAAGTTTACTATTTTTGAAAAATGGAATCTATGACATTATTTAGGATGCTTAAGACAGACGATTATACTATACAAAATTAAATGAATTATTTGAACAACTGTGCAGAAAGTGTGGTTTCACATAAAACATTTCTAAATAGTGTGCCTTCAACAGGATTTGACTTCATAACAAAGTGTCCCATAGTTCCCTAATCTACCTGCTGAGCTACCAGTCAAGTGAACCTACATGTGCAAAATCCTAACTATATTCGTAAGTACGGTGTCCAGTAGAGGTCAGTGACTGAAAGCAGCTTGGAATTGAAGAAAGCACCGAAACCACAATGAAATAAGTGGGATCTCACATTTTGCAACACATGGTTTGAAAAAAGCACGTGATGAAACGAAGCCTTGGACGTAATTGATGACGTACTTCTGACGTACTTCTGATAGAGTGCTACACGTATCGATACACTTCTTCGAAGTTAGCTGTTTAGAGATTTCAACGCATGCCTCGGAGCCTTACGACATGTACAATATAAGGTCATGAAGGGTTTACTTTGAATTTAAACACATTCACTTACTGTAGGCAGTCACTTGGTGAAGGTTTCAGGACCTGAAGTTATTGAATGCAACAACCATTTCTCTGTCACTAACAAACACAGTCATGGGTGGGTATCTCTCACATTCACTTGAAAGGAATCCTTGGAGAAATGCAAATAAGGCTTACAACCTACAATGTAAAAACGTCACCCCCCCCAAAATACCATAACTCTACTGGTTCTATTTTTGGTTGGCGGTAAGGAGGCGCATGTGTCAAGCCCACGTTAGTTTGCAATTTCGTCATGTAAAAACTGGCGCACTGGCATTTTCCAGCCCTAACGCCAGGTTCCGCAATTGACCTGTCCTAACATCAGATCACTTGCGCTGAAGGGGAGGGGTGGCAATGTTTGAGGTGTGTCCTTAAAGGTCACGAACAGTCATTCTGATTCCCATGTAAAATAGCCTTTTGAGTGACTAAAAACTATCACCCATAATATTTTGTGTGGATAGAAATGCTCAATATTTGAGAAAAATAACTCTTTCTCTCATAGCTAACTCCCTGGAAGTTTGAACAGACAGGCTGAGTGGGCAGGGAGTTTATAATCATGAGCTTGCATTGACTGACAGCTCTTTGAAATGCCTATGTCAAGAAATGTGGATGTAGTGAGCAGTGTTGCAGTAAAATCCTCTCAAGCTAATTTGGTGATACACGAAGCAACTCAAACGACATTGAAATTGCATCAATGATGGCAATTTTGTTTTTTATACATCTGCAGTTGTCTGTTGGGATGCAGTTCACAGCAGCACTGATGGATGTGTTGACATGAGTTTTGAACGACCCTCCCCCCTTTTGTTCAATGCTGGCTGGAGACCTAGCTAGTCAGTAAGTAGCTAACGCCAGACCCCAGATGAACGGGGAGACATCAAATTTTGGCGCCAGTAGAGTAGCTATCTAGCTATATAAACCACGCCCCTCTGCAAACACGCCTTCTCCACTGTTGGTTGCAAGGTGGTACTTATTTAAAGAAGGGTAATTTGACTCATATCTGCAGAAGATAGGTACATTAGTTACAAATGCAACAGTACATTTCTTGCTCAGAGACTGAACAAGTACCACTGCAAGCTACAGTACACTAGAGCTTAGGGCTAAGAAGATTAATCAGTAGAACAAACAAGGAAGTGTCTCTCTCTGCCCCTGAGGGTGTGACTCTGCTGGTTCCCCTTGCTGCTGAGTTACAGCATCCCAAACGGCTCGCTATTCCCTATATAGTGCCCCACTTTTGACCAGGGCACATAGAGCTCTGGTCTCAAGTAGTGCACTAAATAGGTAACAGGGGGCAATTTGGGACAAAATCACAGTATGCTGTATGCATGCCTCTTCTACTGTTTCTGTATCCAGAACATTTGTTTCCCCAAGACAGAGCAGAACCCCATCCATAGGATGTCCCCCCCTGGGAGGAAACAAGTTGCACTGGCGCCCAACCACGGGGACTGAGCCGGTAGTTGGTGGCATGGCACAAAATAGACTCCACAGCCCCACTGACTGACTGATACAAATATTTGTATGAGGACTAAATGTGCCTGAGAACAGAATACATTCCCAAAAGGAGAGCTAATCGATTATCTGAGGGCTGCCTGCACAGCTTTGAACTCTGCTGGTTCATCATTTCCACGAGACCAGGGCAGGGGCATCATATCTCCTATCTCCTCTGGCCCACAGCTTAATGGCAGGCTACATGATGATAGTGCTTTAGAAAGAAGCATTGTTGCTGCTCTGGGTTTATTTGGAATTAACATACAACCTGGAACCTAACACGATATTTTAGTTTGGGGTAATAGTTTCCTGTTCATCGATAGTAACAACATTGTCTCCTACTTCACTTTCCATTACCTTACTCAAAGTAAGCTCAAAAGAGTGGGGAGACTAAGTACAGTGGGGAGTTGTACGTGGCAATTGTAGTTCAATTCTAGTACAGTACACACAGTTGTAGCGCTTGTTGTTCTCGATTCAAACTTTGACCCAGTTTGTGTCAGATATGACATATAGGGGAGAACATTGTCTAGTATCACTGCAAGGGAAAGGTAGAGTACGAGCTTTGCTTTGATATTAGCTGGGTTCTTTTCAGGAGGGCGTCCCAGATTCCCAAGTTAACTCCAGGCAGTCGGTTGGTCTTTTGATAAAGGGATGATGGCTGACTGTAACATTCCCCCATATATCCCTCTGATGTTTCCCCTCTCTCTGACCTCCCCTCAGCTGCCCAGAGGTATAGAGTGGTTGATAGGCCAGGCAGGGGCCAAATTGACGGCAATTTACATTTATTTTGTTTTGAAGCAGAAGTCCTTGGAGAGGAGGGTGAGATGAGATGGCTTTGTAGTGAGATCATTTGGGGCTCTGGCCCAGCGCTCTGTAGTTAATGAGGTACAGACAGAGAGCCTCATATGAAGGAGAGCGGTGTAATGTACTGTAAGTATGGGCTTCCTGGTGCTGCAGGGGCCATTCACTTATTGTTATGGCTTTAAGAGGTTGGACAAGTATATTATTGCCTGGGGGGGATATGGGCTAGAGGGCATCTGGGGGGGTTGTTCAGCGAAGAAAATGTTCAGCTGATTAAAACAAGGACATCTATGCATTCATGTGGGTGTCAGAGAGAGGGAAAGAGCGAGAGAGATTTGCTGAAACAACAATGGTTGCCCTTTGTATAGTTCCTACAGATATATCCACACTTAAGGGAGTAGTTCTCTATTAAGGTTAACGACACTATCTTAGACCCTTTCCCTAAACCCTTTCCTACAGCAGATTTAACTATTCTAAAGCAAATGTTCTCCACACCCAGTCCCCTATATAACGGCCACTTGGGCTTCGTCTGCACGCCAGGTGTTCTGGACGAGGATTAGTGTAGAACTGGTCTCAACACACAGCCCCATCCTTTCCTCCTCAATGACATCATCCATGATGCAATAGTACAGTCAGAGCCCAGCGCAGTAAGTGGGCTATGCTGTAGCATGCAGTATGGCCTATGTATTTGTACTATATATGTATCACTTATGCTATAGTTACTCAATACTATCTGCCCTTCTGCTACGGTGACTCTCCCTATAGTGACTGCCCCAAGGACAGCAACATCAGTAGTATCTGCCCTTTTGCTACAGTGACTGTCCCTATAGTGACTGCCCCAAGGGTGACTGTCCCTATAGTGACTGCTTCAAGCGTGACTGTCCATATAGTGACTGACCCAAGGGCAGCAACGTCAATAGTATCTGCCCTTCTGCTACGGTGACTGCCCCAAGGGTGACTGTCCCTATAGTGACTGCCCCAAGGGTGACTGTCCCTATAGTGACTCCCCCAAGGGTGACTGTCCCTATAGTGACTGCCCCAAGGGTGACAATCCCTATAGTGACTGCCCCAAGGGTGACTGTCCCTATAGTGACTCCCCCAAGGGTGACTGTCCCTATAGTGACTCCCCCAAGGGTGACTATCCCTATAGTGACTGCCCCAAGGGTGACTGTCCCTATAGTGACTCCCCCAAGGGTGACTATCCCTATAGTGACTCCCCCAAGGGTGACTATCCCTATAGTGACTCCCCCAAGGGTGACTATCCCTATAGTGACTCCCCCAAGGGTGACTGTCCCTATAGTGACTCCCCCAAGGGTGACTATCCCTATAGTGACTCCCCCAAGGGTGACTGTCCCTATAGTGACTCCCCCAAGGGTGACTGTCCCTATAGTGACTCCCCCAAGGGTGACTGTCCCTATAGTGACTCCCCCAAGGGTGACTATCCCTATAGTGACTCCCCCAAGGGTGACTGTCCCTATAGTGACTCCCCCAAGGGTGACTGTCCCTATAGTGACTCCCCCAAGGGTGACTATCCCTATAGTGATTGCCACAAAGGCAGCAACATCAGTAGTATCTGCCCTTCTGCTATGATGACTATCCATATAGTGACTGCCCCAAGGACAGCAACATCAATAGTATCTGCCCTTCTGCTCCGGTGACTATCCCTATAGTGACTGCCCCAAGGACAGCAACATCAATAGTATCTGCCCTTCTCATTAGAGAAGGTTGTTCAAACGTTAAAGAACTTAAAGCATCACAATGGTCTTTTCCAGTGAATGGATGATGTACCATATGATTTCGATCTGGCTATTGAATTTGGATCAACATAATACTTTTGTGAAGGAGCTGTTCCTTTAACAAGGCTACAACACTTACAGCAACCCATGTCCTGATTAAGATAGCAGCAGCTTCTTCTATCTCCTCCTTCTCCTCTTGCTTTTTAAATGTATTTCTACTCTGATTTCCCAGCTGTCAAAGCAGCAGTTTGAGGCGAAGGCCGTGCCGCAGGCACTCTCCCAGGACCTGACTACGGCGCTGCTCTGAGCCAAGGAGGTGACCTTGAGTCCCCTGCCTGGTCTGCTGGGCACAGGCCATTTGACATGCCTGACAGATGCTTTCTCTCCTCACATTAACTTGTGAGAGGTGTGAAGAGAGAAAGAGAGGTGGGGGAGAGAGAGAAGCCCCGTTTCTACCTGGTTCTAACTTGCATCCTTTGTCCTGATATTGTCCACATTCTGATTGTGCCCACATTTTTAGACAGGTGTAGATGATTTAAAGATGCATTGGGATCTGAAGGTGACCGGATGTCCTGACCACCTCCCGGAGGTAGTCAGACACGCATTATGTCTGAATATCTTACCTGTGTTGACCGATCTGGATAGTGAAACCATTTCATTCATCATCATCCCGCCCTCTAGAATCGTTGGCAGGTAACGCCATTGACTTATTGCATCAATATATGTCTTAAAAGAAAGAAAGAAATATTGAAAGAATAACTGTCAAATCATTTGCGTACAGGGAGGGGCCAGGATATCTGGTCACAATGCAGACACAGTGTACACGGATAAGAGACACATCTTACTACCATCTGTAGACGCAACGGATACAGCGCGGGCATAGTCCGAATGTGGATAAGATCAGGACAAAGGACGCATGTTAGAACCAGGTATAAACGAGGCTAGAGAGAGAATAGAGAGAGAGGGGGGACGGGGGGGAGAGGGAGAGAGGGGGGAAGGGGAGATGGAGAGGGAGAGAGGGGGAGAGGGAGAGAGAGGAAACAGGTCTAATTTGAGGCAGTGGACCCAGACTTGACTCCTCAGGTCATTGAGCTGGAGCAAGAATACAGGCAGGAAAGACACTAATGAGACTGAATGATCATACTGAAATGTTTGAGTAGCCCTTTACACTTGTACATGTGTACAGGTTGAAAATGGCAGACTTGGGCACTGATAAGCGCATAAATTGGAACACAGTGTCTGCACAATAACATTCTGAACATGACGTCAGTGCTCAGTTCTTCGCAACGCTGTATGGGTTTTGACTGACAGCCGTTTTGAACTTGAGCACCACACGCGACAAGAAGTTTCCTCCATCCCTCCCGCTCATTTTTTGTCGTCTGAGTGAGAGAAATTATGTAAATTAAGATGACTCGATGTATTTTGAAAGGAATACCGCTTTGATGTCATACAAGCAAGCCAAACACCTGTCAATCCAAATGTGCACTTCACATTTCCATAACATAAAACTCATGTCATATACAGTGTGAACGTTCATGATCAGTATGATTGATGTACAGTTACCAGATGACATGGTGTCATAGCCTGGGTTGTCCTGAACAGAACGACCCTGTGTCTGTCTATCGTGAAGAACACACACCTGAACGCACTCATGACTCCTTTCTATGCTCACCAAAATTACGATTTCTCTGACTTGCCCTGTGAAAGAGTAACACTGGTACGATCATATTTTATAACTTGACAATAGAAAGAGCTTTCAAATGATTCCCACCTGACCCAGATTGCGATATATAATGCGATATATATATATATATAACAGTAATTGTGTGATGGTGGGGATGCAGGGCTGTTCCAAACACAACTAACATCTACATGCTCTAGGCCACTTGGAAACACCAGTTAGTTCTCTCACTCAAACTCTTGTCATTTTTCTTGTCTTATGTTGCACCTACCTCACATTTTCAAGGAATATTCTTATCCTGTTACTGAATGTATCCAGAGTATTTTCAGATTTCGTTATCAACAAATGCAGTGGAAAGTACAGTAAATGTAAAATGCACATAAAATCAACAGTGTAATGTTTGGATTCACTCTTGTCAGGTGAACTGTTGTGTCCTCATTTTTGGTCTAATAATTTCCCCATAGTCTCCAAAAGGTTCCCTTTCAATTGTCACCATGCTTCTGCATATGATTTCTTCTGTAAGAAACATTTAAAATTAGACCAATCCATAGAGGCCAATTCCTATGAGCGTAAAGGGAAACTTAACGCAGAATGGTAAGATAAAATCGTGAGATTTTTGACAGGAAGCCAAGTTAAGATCCACATACCAAGGTGGTAGTGGATTTGGAAATGATCATGTATTTTAAGTTGAGTAACTGCTACTAGCGTATATATATTATTTTAAACCTGTTGTGTTTCTTTCTTTATACTTTAGTTAGAACACAATTGGTAGCAAAAAGTTATATTTGTCTTCAGTCCATAAGCTTGATCAATGTAAACTATGTTTTAGTAGCTGATGTTCAGTACTGCTCTCTTGGGAACAACATAACTTCGTTTTAGACACATTTGTAGCATCTAAGTCAACAGGAAACATAAGCATAAAGGATATAGCGGATAGTCACACACCTGCTAATCAACATCTGATTGTCTCACCTCAATGAACTCTCCCTCACAAAAAATACAAAATGACTGCCTTACAATTCGAATCTAACCAGTGAGTGCATTCTAGAATGATCTCTTTGCTTCTTCACTGTCTCCCAAGGCTGTTCTGACAGTCCAAAGCATGCTGTGTCCCTTTGTTATTCAGGTAGCATTGCCTTCCTCTCAGACAGCATCACGCCGAGCCTGTCGTACGACTACAGTACGGAGTCACTTTGATGCAGACATACACGGATCCCGTCACTGAAGAGGGGAGAGAGAGCTAAGGGTTTAATTCGGTCACTTTGACTGGTGAGACATGCTGTGTTGGATGGCACTGTGATAGCTGTCCTTCATCGAACAAACCGAGGGGAATATGAGCGGAGAAGATTCTCACAGGAATGTTTTCATGTACATGATGTATGTCAGTGAGAGAAAGTGACTCTCTCCTTGTTGTAAGAGAACCTCTTCATAACACCGTGTTGAACAATGACGAAGCTTTGTCAGTTAACAGTTCAAATTCAGTTCAAATGTGGCCTAATATTGTTCCAAAGATTTAACAAGAGAGAAACAGAAAGACACATTTGTTTCTCTTCAAAGCTATCTCACAATATTTACCCCTACCCTTTATAAAAGCAATGGGAGCACAATTATCTCTGTTCCTTCAGTACCCCCACCAGTACATATTTTTGTTATGGCCCCTGGACAAGCACACCTGATTCTACTTGTCAACTAATCATGACAAGTTGAATCAGGGGCTACAACAAAAATCTGTGCTGTTGGGGGTACTCGAGGACCGGAGTTGGGAAACACTGGTTTAATTGGGAGACTGTTACTCTCTTGTGAAATCTTTGGAACAATTTTAGACCACATTTGAATTGAATTGGTGGGGTGGCAGATAGCCTAGCGGTTAAGAGCATTGGGTCAGTAACTTGAATAGATGGAGAAAAAAAGTATATCATGCAAGTTTTGCGCCAATACACATCGAGGATCGTAATTTGAATCAGTTTGCTACAGCAGGAAAATACTCCTGCATGAAATGTGGATTATAATTAATGGAGGAGATGGAGACCCGCACACTGCCTGAACAAATAAATAAAATCCAAAACTGAGGCTTGAATGCTAAATAAAGATTTTATGTCACTTAGATTTCCAGGAGCAATTATGGCTAAGTGCCTTGCTCAAGGGGACATTGTCAGATTGTTCACCTAGTCGGCTCAGGGATTCAAACCAGCAACCTTTCAATTACTGGCCCAATGCTCTTAACCGCTAGGCTACATGCCACACAGAAAGCTGTTGTAAATTTGAACATCATGGTGGGCAAAAAAATCATAGTACCAATAATTTATGATATTTCTCTGTCCGCTTTTGTATACTGTATAATGCAGATCATGCATTCTATTGTACTAGGTAACAATTACAGAATTTCTGATGTATTTTCTTGCTTGATCATGTGACATGCAATTATCCTTGAAATAGAAACAGGTGTGTGTGCCGACCATTTATACTGAGGATGGAAACTTTTGTTTCGATCTTTTTGGGCACCATGATGTTCAAATTAGCATCTTTATTGCATTCAAGCCTCAGTTGTGGATCTCCATCTCCGCCAGTATTCTTATTTGGACTCCTACGCACCTGGAACCAACACTCTTTAGTAGTAACCTTTAAAGAGCGCAGACGGCCTCCTATCATTTAAATAACATAATTAATTCATGTACATTTTGTAGGGGTTGATACATTTTTCGTAAGGGAAAATCAAGTCTGAAATTTCTGTGGAAATTGCAAACTTCAGAAGACTTTGTAAACATTCTGTAAGAAACATAAAAATGTAGCCCTATCCATATAGGCCAATTCCCACAAGAATTGGCCTATATACTTAACACTACAAGGTAAGTATAATTAACAGTACAAGTTTCAAATTTCCTGCAGTGCTCCTGCAAATGGGTGATCAAATTAAGGTCCTACATCTGTATTCATCCACACGCTATTCAGATGCTAATTTTATTATTTTCAGAGTGTGTGTGTGTGTGTGTGTGTGTGTGTGTGTGTGTGTGTGTGTGTGTGTGTGTGTGTGTGTGTGTGTGTGTGTGTGTGTGTGTGTGTGTGTGTGTGTGTGTGTGTGTGTGTGTGTGTGTGTGTGTGTGTGATACGAGAGAGATAGAGGGTGAATTTGAGCTGCTACCAGTCACTCTGTCCTTATCACTAGAGCAGAAGTTGTGGTGCTGGAGGCTTTCCCACCCAGACTTGGCTGGCTGATAAACAGACACTCCCCATAATCTGCAGGTCCATAGTGTGATACACCCTTCTAACCCTCTCTGGGGACTCTCTCTCTCTCTCTCTCTCTCGTACCTTCTTCACTCTTTCAAAGCCATCTTTTCTTCCTGAGGAGGAACTAACAACTAAGAGGTCATTTCCTGTCTGTTCATTCTGTTGTCTAAAGCTCTTTTCTCTGGACCATCTCTAGGGCAACCTCTAACCTCCTCAGTCACCTGCTCTGGGCTCTGACACTCTAGGAATGTTGGCGTAGATTCTGCGTGCATCCCAAATGGTACCTTATTCCCTTTGATCCATATAGGGAATAGGATGCCATTTGGAATGAGGCCATTGTCTGAGATCCTGCTTTAGAACCGTGTGGGATTGAATTAATATACTTGTATTTCCTAATGAGTTTGCATAGAACATGAATAAAACATGACTTAGGAGGATAGTAGTAGGATTGTGGGCGATCCTTTTGGCCTAAGAATATCTTATAGTCTAAATATTTCCACCTACATAAAGATTTGTTTTAGGTTTTGTCCAACAGGATACACATCCTTTGGATTAGCTTTGTCTTCACAGCTGGTCCAAGCAAAGTTTGTCCTCTCTTGTCTTGTCCACCACTTCCCTAAATACCACTAGAGTAGTACCTAGTAGGTCTGTGGTTGTATCGTGTGGAAGAATGTGGTACACTCACCAGCTACGGAGGGTTGTGTGAAGAGTTGTGTGAAAATTGTTCCGACCGAGGAGGTGAAGACCTTTTCCGATGACGAGGGGACTATCGTACCTGCTGTGGTTGATGCCTCCATGATGAACAGTCAATACTGGACATACAGAATGCAGAGAAATAGTGAATGGGTTATTGGGAGAGATTCATTTCATAAATGAAACATAGCCCTTTCCCCTTTTACATATACAGAATTTCATAGCAGTTAAGAGTGGATTTTCTCATACAGTCAAAGTGGGGTATGTCGCTATTCAAAACCACCCACATTACACCAATGGCTACATGCATTATCAGGATTATTCCTCAGTCTGAAAATCACTGATATGACAGAATTTATACAGCTATTAAGGACGTTGGCTTGAAGCTCTCGTCACTTTGTAGACAAGTGCAACTTGTCTACAAAGTCCATCATAGGACGACAATACAAACTCCTTAATAGAAACAATAACAGGCAAGAAATGCAGAACTCACCAAGTCCAAGTCAAGCAATAAGTTTTCCTTTAACTCCCTTTCCGCGATGAATTTGTGCAACTGTTATGCAGTTAATAAGTTGACAGGAGTGTTAAGTTGGAGACCCATGCGCAATGTGTTTTTTTCTCTCTCCCTTGAATGGGTGTGGGCCACATTTGTTGCTCTGTGAGCTGATCTGCTAATTCCCCTGGTAGACAAGGTCTCTTACGTAGCCACGAGTTAAGCATGCAGGCCCCTCCCTTTTACAAATGGGCCACAGCTGCTGGGTGATTGTCTCACACATTAGAACTGGCTGGGATAAGGTTGTGGATAGGGCTAGGGGATAGGGAGGAGTGGAGGCACACACAGGAAGCCTGTGAACTACTGTAGTGTAGAGTGATAGTGTCACACGGATAGGGTCCTTGGACAGTGTGAGGGCTAGGGTTATGGAGGGGAGGGAGAGAGAATACCTGCCTAGTCGGCATGTTTCCTAGCAGTTAAGAGAGTTGGGTAACCAAAACGTGACTGGTTTGAATCCCAGAGCCAACTAGGTGAAGAATTGGTCAACGTGCCCTTGAGCAAGGCACTTAAGCCTAGTTGCTCTGGATAAGAGCATCTGCTAAATGACTCAAATGTAAAAAATGGAACCAGTCCTAGTCTGGACAGCTAGGCAGTGTTAAGGCAGAAAAGAGTTCCTGACAGACTCTTAGAACTAAGCTGAATCTCTCCCTCTAAACTAGATATAACAACTAAGTGTTATTACACATTGTCTCCCTCTGTGACTGCTAGTTGAGTGTTGTTATAGCAGTCAGGGTAGGTGATCTGTAAACATAATGACTTTTTAATCGCCACCCTTTTTTCAGTGATACTGAAACTAATGTTTGTTGTCATGTCTGCAGATGCTAAACGGTTTCTAAGCAGGGCCAGATGGTGCTCAGTTGTATAGGCAATTACACAAATTACAAAGACAAACATTTACCTGTGAAATAGGCCTACAGACTTAACGAATATGAAAATGCCCACTTGGCAGGTTTAATCACAAGTTAGTTAAGTAATTTAAATTGTAATTTTAAACTAAGTCAATTACCTACATAATAAGTAGCCTACGGACTAGAATTAAAACCCTGTTCCAAATTTGACAGGCAGAAAAAAGGTGGCATAATCACATCAACGTATTGATTGGCTGTCTATGCAGTTCAGGCTGGATGGGACAGTGTTGTGGGTTGTGTTGCGTTGTGTTGTGTGTGTGTGTGTGTGTGTGTGTGTGTGTGTGTGTGTGTGTGTGTGTGTGTGTGTGTGTGTGTGTGTGTGTGTGTGTGTGTGTGTGTGTGTGTGTGTGTGTGTGTGTGTGTGTGTGTGTGTGTGCATACATGCGTGCGTGCATGGATGTTTGTGTTGTGGAGTTCCCTTTGTTGTTTCTTGCCTTTGTGGACATTCAACCACAACACTAAGCCTGTCATTTCATATGACCTGTGCTTGATGAGAGCCTGCCCACTGCTAGGCTGCCAGAGCATTGAGGTCTTGAGGGTAAACGTCACAGCTGAGAAAATACTGAGGAGGATCGCTCCCTCCATGGGAGAGTGGCTTACTACGGTCTTCACCAGAATTGATTATACAGTAAGTATTACCTACTTTGAAGAGCATCTGTTATCATGCTGAACATGACAAGATGCTCTGATTACTGATGACGGCACAGAGAAGAGGCTGTGATGTGGTAGATACAGTTGAAGTCGGAAGTTTACATACAGTTTAGCCAAATACATTTAAACTCAGTTCTTCACAATTCCTGACATTTAATCCTAGTATTTTTTTTTTAGGTCAGTTAGGATCACCACTTTATTTTAAGAATGTGAAATGTCAGAATAATAGTAGAGAGAATTATTTCTTTCAGCTTTTATTTCTTTCATCACATTCTCAGTGGGTCAGAAGTTTGCTTACACTCAAATACATTAGTATTTGGTAGCATTGTCTTTAAATGGTTTAACTTTGGTCAAACATTTCGGGTAGCCTTCCTCAAGCTTCCCACAATAAGTTGGGTGAATTTTGGCCCATTCCTCCTGACAGAGCTGGTGTAACTGAGTCAGGTTTGTATGCCTCCTTGCTCGCACACACTTTTTCAGGTCTGCCCACAAGTTTTCTATAAGATTGAGGTCAGGGCTGTGTGATGGCCACTCCAATACCTTGACTTTGTTGTCCTTAAGCCATTTTGCCACAACTTTGGAAGTATGCTTGGGGTCATTGTCCATTTGGAAGACCCATTTGCGACCAAGCTTTAACTTCCTGACTGATGTCTTGAGATGTTGCTTCAATATATCCACATACTTTTCCTACTTCATGATGCCATCTATTTTGTGAAGTGCACTGGTGCCTCCTGCAGCAAAGCACCCCCACAACATGATGCTGCCACCCCCGTGCTTCACGGGTGGGATGGTGTTCTTCGGCTTGCAAGCGACCCTCTTTTTCCTCCAAACATAACGATGGTCATTATGGCCAAACAGTTCTATTTTCGTTTCATCAGACCAGAGGACATTTCTCCAAAAAGTACCACCTTTGTCCCCATGTGCAGTTGCAAACCGTAGTCTGGCTTTTTTATGGCGGTTTTGGAGCAGTGGCTTTTTCCTTGCTCAGGGCCTTTCAGGTTATGTCGATATTGGACTTATTTTACCGTGGATATAGATACTTCTGTACCTGTTTCCTCCAGCATCTTCACAAGGTCCTTTGCTGTTGTTCTGGGATTGATTGGCACTTTTCGCAACAAAGTACGTTAATCTGTAGGAGACAGAATATGTCTCCTTCCTGAGCGGTATGATGGCTGCGTGGTCCCATGGTGTTTGTACTTGCGTACTATTCTATGTACAGATGAACGTGGTACCTTCAGGCATTTGGAAATTGCTCCCAAGGATGAACCAGACTTGTGGAGGTCTACAATTTTAATTCTGAGGTCTTGGCAAATGATGTCACTTAGCCTATCAGAAGCTTCTAAAGCCATGACATCATTTTCTGGAATTTTGCAAGCTGTTTAAAGGCACAGTCAACTTGGTGTATGTGTAAACTTCTGACCCACTGGAATTGTGATACAGTGAATTATAAGTGAAATAATCTGTCTGTAAACAATTGTTGGAAAAATGACTTGTGTCATGCACAAAGTAGACGTCCTAACCGACTTGCCAATACTATAGTTTGTTAACAAGAAATTTGTGGAGTGGTTGAAAAACGAGTTTTAATGACTTCAACGTAAGTGTATGTAAACTTCCGACTTCAACTGTAAGTGTTAGAAAAACATCTAGCCCACTTTGTACCTGAGCAATTTCAAGACTGGGAATCAACATACTGTACAGGATGTGCCTCTTCACAGTCAATTTCTCTTGATTACCACCTTCAAAGGAGTCTTATTATGAGGTCATTATTTTTGCTAGATGTACTTAGATGTTGTCAAAAACACTATACAGCTATAATTAAGAGGTATATTCATGATCTCTCCTGGATCTTCACACCCATGCACAGCCACATACTAGGTTGAGATACACTTGCCTCTCCTAATCTTGTGGCTGGCTGGAAGTGCAAATATGCCATGACAAGCAATTTACTGTATGGAAGTGGTGAGAGACAGAACAGAATATTATTATCCTCCCACACAGAGACTCAACTTCCTATCCTACCTTACAAATGAAGGTTTTCTTGTGTTTCCCTGTAACAAGTAGTCTTTGGTTCAAACAGCTACACCCATTGAAGCTCAAAGTACTTCCATATCAATCTCTGTTCTCCATGAGCTATTTCAGTTTAGAGTTTGCCTTTCAGTCCTAGGAAGGACTCTCAAACCCTCACTATCAGGAGCCTGAAAGGTCCCACTGATCACTGTTACTGTCATTTTTATTTGACAAGTCTCAAATAAATTAGCCACTCGCTAGGAAATTGCTGTCATGTGGCTCCGGTGTTAAAGGAGTGTTAGTGGCACTGCTACAGTAGCTGAGTCTTAGGGATATTTTTCACGAGTGTCCCTGGACAAAGATCTGAGGGTCCATGTTTCACTCTAGGCTATGAGTTGCAGCTGGTAATTTTGTTGGCCAAGTTGTTTATTCCTCTGACCTCTGCCCTCACCTTGACTTAAACGCTTTAGTCTTATTTGTTTTCCGGTTATTTTTAGGTTTCATATCCTATCTACAAGGTTGGCACATTCACCAATGCCCATTTTCTCTCTCCTATTTTCTGTCAGTTTTTTTTACACCCATTACGTTCCACGTTAGACATTTCCCTCGTTCCCTAATATAACTCAAAGAGGCCAATGTATTCCGTTAGTTTGCAAGTAGAAGTAGAATTGAAGTAGTCACATTTGCACTTAGCCTCATCAGTCTGAGGAAAGGTAGATGGATACATTGGAAGCTTATGGGAAAGGTTAACCTGGTGTAATGAGGGAGCGGAGGAAAGCAGGTCAGAGATGGCGGGATGCTGGGAAAGGTCAGGGTGACACTGTCGGAGTGTCAATCTGTCTCTCTCTCTCTCTTTTCTCTATTTCACTATCTCTCTCTCTGCATTATAGATGCTGGTTGCTGCTTTATTACAGTCAAAGACTAAGCACCATGTCGCACTCCTCTTTCATTCAGTCTAGCAACGGACTTGATGAACTAATGAACTACTCATTCATAACTTTTACTGTGAAAAACACAATAAGTTCCTGACTGTAATAAATGTAATAAACAAATCAATCCATGTGAAGTAGTTTTTTGCAGTCATGATCATTTCTTTAGATAGTACCTTATCTAGTACCTAGCATCCCGCAGGTTGAGAGCTTCAAGTTCTTTGGTGTCCACATCACCAACAAGCTATCATGGTCCAAACACAGTCGTGAAGAGGGCACGACAAAGCCTATTCCCTCTCAGGAGACTGAAAAGATTTGGCATGGGTCCTCAGATCCTTAAAAGTTCTACAGCTGCACCATTGAGAGCATCCTGACTGGTTGCATCACTGCCTGGTATGGCTGCTCGGCCTCCGACCGCAAGGCACTACAGAGGGTAGTGTGTACGGCAGAGTACATCACTGGGGCCAAGCTTCCGGCCATCAGGGACCTCTATACCAGGTGGTGTCAGAGGAAGGCCCTAAAAATGGGCAAAGACTCCAGCCACCCTAGTCATAGACTGTTCTCTCTGCTACCGCACGGCAAGCAGTACCGGAGCGCCAAGTCTAGGTCCAAAAGGCTTCTAAACAGCTTCAACCCCAAGCCATAAGACTCCTGAACAGCTAATAAAATGGCTACCCAGATTATTTGCATTGCCCCACCCCTCTTTTACGCTGCTGCTACTCTCTGTTTATTATCAATGCATAGTCGCTTTAACTCTACCTACATGTACATATTACCTCCATTACCTCGACTAACCGGTGCCCCCGCACATTGACTCTGTACCGGTACCCCCTATATATACAGTGGCAAGAAAAAGTATGTGAACCATTTGGAAATACCTGGATTTCTGCATAAATTGGTCATAAAATTTGATCTGATCTTCATTTAGGTCGGAACAATAGACAAACACAGTCTGCTTAAACTAATAACACACAAACAATAATACGTTTTCATGTCTTTATTGAACACACCGTGTAAATATTCACAGTACACGGTGGGAAAAGTATGTGAACCCTTGGATTTAATAACTGGTTGACCCTCCTTTGGCAGCAATAACCTCAACCAAACGTTTTCTGTAGTTGCGGATCAGACCTGCACCACGGTCAGGAGGAATTTTGGACCATTCCTCTTTACAAAACTGTTTCAGTTCAGCAATATTCTTGGGATGTCTGGTGTGAACTGCTGTCTTAAGGTCATGCCACAGCATCTCAAATCGGGTTGAGGTCAGGACTCTGACTGGTTCACTCCAGAAGCTGTATTTTCTTCCGTTGAAGCCATTCTGTTGTTAATTTACTTCTGTGTTTTGGGTCGTTATCCTGTTGCATCACCCAACTGCTGTTGAACTTCAATTGGCAGACAGATAGCCTAACATTCTCCTGCAAAATGTCTTGATAAACTTGGAAATTCATTTTTCCGTTGAAGATAGCAAGCTGTCCAGGCCCTGAGGCTGCAAAGCAGCCCCAAACCATGATGCTCCCTTCACCATAATTTACAGTTGGGATGAGGTTTTGATGTTGGTGTGCTGTGCATTTTTTTCTCCACACATAGTGTTGTGTGTTCCTTCCAAACAACTCAACTGTGGTTTAATCTGTCCACATAATATTTTGCCAGTAGGCTGTGGAACATCCAGGTGCACTTTTGCAAACTTCAGACGTGCAGCAATGTTCTTTTTTGGATAGCAGTGGCTTCTTCCGTGTTGTTCTCCCATGAACGCCATTCTTGTTTCGTCTTTTACGTATTGTAGACTTGTCAACAGAGCTGTTAGCATGTTCCAGAGATTTCTGTAAGTTTTTAGCTGACTCTAGGATTCTTCTTAACCTCACTGAGCATTCTGCGCTGTGCTCTTGCAGTCATCTTTGCAGGATGGCCACTCCTAGGGAGAATAGCAACAGTGCTGAACTTTCTCCATGTACAGTATAGACAATTTGTCTTACCGTGGACTGATGAACATCAAGGCTTTTAGAGATACTTTTGTAACCCTTTCCACCTTTATGCAAGTCAACAATTCTTAATCTTAGGTCTTCTGAGATCTCTTTTGTTCGAGGCGTGGCTCACATCAGGCAATGCTTCTTCTGAATAGCAAACTCAAAATTTGTGGGTGTTTTTTATAGGGCAAGGCAGCTCTAACCAACATCTCCAATCTCGTCTCATTGATTGTACTCCAGGCTAGCTGACTCCTGACTCCAATTAGCTTTCGGAGAAGTCATTAGCATACTTTTTCCAACCTACACTGTGAATGTTTAAATTATGTATTCACTATAGACAAGACAAATACAATACTTTGTGTGTTATTAGTTTAAGCACACTATGTGTGTCTATTGTTGTGACTTAGATGAAGATCAGATCAAATTTGATGACCAATTTATGCAGAAATCCAGGTAATTCTAAAGGGTTCACATACTTTTTCTTGCCACCCTAGCCTCGCTACTGTTATTTTACTGCTGCTCTTTAATTATTTGTTACTTTTCTTTTTTACTTATCTATTTTTTATTTAACACATTTTTCTTCAAACTGCATGATTGTTTAAGGGCTTGTAAGAAAGCACTTCACTGTAAGGTCTACACCTGTTGTATTCGGCGCATGTGACAAATACAATTTGAGTTGATAATCATACACAGGTGAAGAACTAGGGAAGACAAAGCTCTCAGGGAATGTGGCATCATCATCCTCACCATGTATATCTCTGTAGCTGTCACAACAGCTAGAGGAAGACATATAGTCTCATTACTGGCATGTCCCAAAAGGACTCAGTCAACTCTTCTATTATTTTCTCCCTCTGTAACCAACCTGAAGCTCATGTTGCTGGCTTTGTTGTTTCTCAACATCCAGACTAGATTTCTTCGAAATGTTTTCCTTTTGCTTGATAATAAGTTGAACTGGTATGAGGTGCAAACTTTGCTCATGTGCAAATGCTTAGTACCACTTTTTGAATATTGAACTAGCCTTCTTCTTCCACTGCATGCCATTTTATTTTGATAGGAGGAAGGAGAAGAGAACAACAACAGTGGTGTGGACCAGAGTATAACAGCACGGTTTCGATTTTAGGATCAGCCCACAGCTTGTAATTGTATTATTAACTAGCTGAGGGCAGAGGACAGGGTAATGGTCTACTTCATCACTCTGGGCCTCTAGAACCGCTCCTTCCCGAGTGATATATGATATAACAAGTCATCTCTATCATCCAACCACCCCGCTTTTCCCTAGTCTCCTAAAAAATATGAACAAATGGCCGCCGCATAAGAACATTACTCATAAATATGCTCTTCCCGCATTTTTTAGGAGTTTTCTTTTTCTGGTTTGTGATAGTGTGGGGTAAATTATATTGTGGATAAATCACAGTGCCAGACTTTGATAATAGATGTTTTTAAGATTATATGACAGATAACAGTGTGTACTTTGTACTGACCCAAGCTCAAATGGAAGAGGCAAAAGAGATCTGGGAAAGCGAGATGAGAATAACACATTTCATATCAAATCACAACATATACTGTTATTCACATGAAGCTGTAAAAATGTATTTATTAAATATACATTTGTTTACAATATACCTGAATAATTCTATAAAACAAATTCAAAATAAATAGAATATTTAAATGAATTGTATTCAATAATTGTATCAGTGAGGTACAGTGAGGTACATCTTTTACAATAACATTCTGTAGATAAATACCTAATGCACTTAAAATAATATAGACAGCCAATAACAATCCTTTATCGTGGGTCCTTCATGACAGAAAATCATCCCCTGAATACATGTTTCCTTTGTATAGCAAGCTTGCCACCCAGATTTGTTGTACAACTGAGTTGTTCTGTTGGTTTGCTAATTGTGCAAAATATGAAGACTTGACGTTTTACCAATGTAAGAGCAAGTGACATGGTTTCTGGAGGAGACTGTAGCAAATGTGTACAATACTGTACTTCTCCGTTCAACAAAACTCACGACAACAACAACCAGGACAAGCGCTCTCCTGAGAAGGAAACGACCGTTATACCCTAAACTCCCTCGGATTATCTTCTTCAGGTCTAGAGATAATTCATTTCGAAAGTTACTAGCACAATCACATAACGTTGTACTGTACTATATTTTCACTTTCAGACATCTAGTATCCGTTTACTGTACCACTCTTTGGTGATTCATAAAAGCACAACATGTCGCAGGGTGTCGGTGATGGTGGATGCAGAAAGAAATGAAACGATTATTGGCAGTGAGGGCACAACAAACAACATACCGGGAACAGAAAACCGATGTGTTCAGAGAACAAAAGGGGACCAGCCACAAAGTCCTTGGCACACAGTCACAATGCTTTTCAGTGAGATTTGATCAGTGGTTTAGCCAGGGAGCAAGAACAGGTGCATTGCTTGCCCAGACCTTGCCTTGGCAGATGGCCGAACATCATTAATCAGTCGTTATCACATTCACAATCCACAAGTGAATACAAGTAAGTGAGTTAGAGTACCGGTGCCCAACCAACCCCAAACGGATAAATCCCTTTAATTGTACATTCAGAATGGAAGGCTATATAAAGCGCGCTTATAAAGTCACTGGGGTGGATCTGATTCTTTGAGGCTTTTTGTCTCCTGACTTTAGAGCAATATAATATAAAGTAGATATATCATAAATGTTCTCCAATTGTCATTGCACATAAAAAGTGGTACAGCTCCCATGCCCCAATAAACAGCCTTTGAGATATAAAACTGCGGAATGACCATCCTCCCTTGGGTCATTCTTGGAGCCAGACAGTGAATGGATCACCAATGATCACTGCTCCTAGAAAGCCCAGGGACAGGCAGGTGACTAACCTACCCAGAGGGGCCTGTTCTGTATTTGAGGCCAGGAAGAACAGTGCGCAGAACAGGAGGCAGGAAATTGGGCAAAGAAGGCTATGGTGGCATCAGATGTAGTACTCCATTCTGCTGTGACTCACAGAGCTGAGCAGGTCCAGGTTTAGATCCAAGACCAAGTCTACAGGATAGCTGTTCTCCAGGCCTGCAGGGTAGCTGTGTTCCGGGCTGTGTCTGGGATCCTTCTTCTGTGAGATGGAGGACTTCTCCTGGGGGTGGGTGTGGCTGTAGCGGCGGTACAGGAAGCATGACGTCACGGCCACGGCACAGAGGGTGATGAGGAACACAACTGTGATGAGACCTGGGAAGAGAGAGCCAGAGGGAGAGAACATTGCTTTAACTTTAAAGTTAATAATTCTGGGGGTTACTTGGTAAATATGAATATCCCTAAAGTCAAGAGTATTTGTTTCAGGGAGAATGGCTGTACACTGACAGAAATTAAATAATTTGCTACATAATTTCAATTATGAACAAACAGATAACTGGGGATGATCTTCTGGCTAACCTCCAATTACTGCTGAATCACTTCTTGTCTTCTTCAGTCGATCTATGCCCCTATCGACGCCCTCTGAATGATTTATTCCAGAAGAAAGGAAGCAAGCAAACAAAGGAGATGTCAGACATGACCTTCAATTAAATTCGGTGGACGATGAAAGGCTACGTGGAATTTATAAAAGCATTTCAATCAATGAGTCATTTAATTTAGTAATTATGCCTGCTCATGTCAAACCCTAAAAGAGATAGGTCAAGTTAATGAGTCATTAAAGACCCACTCTGTGGTACTTACAGCCGTTACAACCCTTTGCATAATTTGGATTTACAGTGCATTCGGAAAGTATTCAGACCCCTTCCCTTTCTCCACATTTTGTTACGTTACAGCTTCATTCTAAAATGGATTAAATAAATGTTTTCCCTCATCAATCTTATCACAATACCTCATAATGACAAAGCAAAAACAGGTTTAGAATTTTTGGCAAATTTATTACGAATAAAAATCAGAAATACCTTATTTACATAAGTATTCAGACCCTTTGCTATCAGACCCGAAATTGAGCTCAGGTGCATCCTGCTTCCATTGATCATCCTTGAGATGTTTCGACAACTTGATTGGAGTCCACCTGTAGTAAATTCAGTTGATTGGACATGATTTGGAAAGGCACACATCTGTCTATATAAGGTCCCACAGTTGACAGTGCATGCCAGAGCAAAAACCAGGAATTGTCCGTAGAGCTCCGAGACAGGATTGTGTCGAGGCACAGATCTGAAGATGCGTGGGAACAAAATTCTGCCCCCAAGAACACAGTCTTAAATGGAATAAGTTTGGAACCACCAAGACTCTTCCTAGAGCTGGCCGCCCAGCCAAACTGAGCAATCGGGGGAGAAGGGCCTAGGCCAGAGAGGTGACCAAGTACCCAATGGTACTTGGTCCTCTGTGGACATGGGATAACCTTCCAGAAGGACAAACATCTCTGCAGCACTCCACCAATCAGGCCTTTATGGTAGCGTGGTCAGACAGAAGCCACTCCTCAGTAAAAGACACATGACAGGCCACTTGGAGTTTACCAAAAGTCAGCTAAAGGACTCTCAGACCATGAGAAACAAGATTCTTTGGTCTGATGAAACCAAGATTGAACTCTTTGGCCTGAAGGCCAAGCGTCACGTCTGGAGGAAACCTGGCAGCATCCCTACGGTGAAGCATGGTGGTGGCAGCATTATGCTGAGGGGATGTTTTACAGGGGCAGGGACTGGGAGACTAGTTAGGATCGAGGGAAAGATGAACGGGGGAAAGTACAGAGAGATCCTTGATGACCTGCTCCAGAGTGCTCAGGACCTCAGACTGGGGTGAAGGTTCACCTTCCAACAGGACAACGACCCTAAGCACACAGCAAAGACAACACAGGAGTGGCTTCGGTACAAGTCTCTGAATGTCCTTGAGTGGCCCAGCCAGAGCCCAGACTTGAACCCGATCAAACATCTCTTGAGAGACCTGAAAATAGCTGTGCGGTGACGCTCCTAATTCTACCGGAGAGAGCTTGAGAGGGAAGAGGTTGAGAAGAATGGTAGAAACTCCCAAATACAGGTGTGCCAAGCTTGTAGCGTCATACCCAAGAAGACTCGAGGCTGTAATCGCTGCCAAAGGTGATTCAACAAAGTACTGAGTAAAAAAACAAAAAACGTTTTTTGCTTTGTCATCATGGGGTATTGTGTGTAGACTGATGAGGGAAAAAATGGTTGAATCAATTTTAGAATAAAGCTGTAATGTAACAAAATGTGGGAAAACTCCATACTTTCCGAATGCACTGTATGCTAATAGAATTACATAAATAAAATCCATATTGTGAAGCCAAACATGATTCACATCAATGCTGTTAAACTCACCAGATGTTGATTGTGAAGTTGTACTATCAGCCAAGGCTCCACAGTTCGATTCAACTAGATTGCCAAGAACATGGACTAATGAGCTTCCATGATTCAAAATGGCTGTCTTCAGCGGTGTCAAATGATTGAACTGGACAGACGACAGGCAGCCAATGAAACCCTTGGATCCTGCCCTAATTACCTCCTCAGCCAAACCAGCATGTCCTGCTGATGTACCTGTGACTTTACCCAAAGTCAGAGATCGTAGTGTGTTCATCTTCATGTCAGAAAAAAGGTTGTATTTTTGGTTGATGTCTTTGTCAATCTATGAAAAAAGCAAATATTTCCAAATACACTTGAACATGCCATCAAGGTGGGATGACTGTCTATGCTATAAGCATGATGCTTTGCTATGTTGAAATAGATTCAGATAGATATCACTGACCTGGACATAAAGGTCTTTGCCTTCCCGGTGTACTTGGACACGGTGGAGCTGCCCATCGGCTAGGCTGGAGGCTTTGGGAGTAAAGATCTCTGCTCTCTTCTCTCTGTTCAGATGGAACCAGATCTGCAGACTCCCTTCAAAAGTTAAGAAAATCATAAAAAGCTTCTCATCTTACAATGTTGTTAAGAGCTAAAGACAGAGAGAACAATGGGATTGAGATAGCAAAAGATAGCTACCGTTGTTAGCGAGGATGATAGCCAGGTACTGTTGATGGTAGGTGCTGACACAGAGTAACATGGCAGGGGTGTGAGTCGTCAGAAAGCTGAAGGCAACATTTTCTCTGGACTCGCCGTTGTGGGCATAGATGGCTGAGGACTGGCTATGGACTGGCTGACTGCTGTACGACTGGCTACCTCTGTCTCTGTTGTGCATGACTGGAAAAGGCATCTGGAAGGTAAGGGTCACCGAGGAGCCACTCTCAAAGGACATTGACACTTCTGTTACAGGGATACAAACATGGATGTTGTTATTAGTGTAGAAGGCTCCTACTCAGTAGTGCTGTATTGTGCTGTTGATCTCAGACACTGATTCAGACAGCATTTGCAAGAACCGGCTTATCTGAATGGGGAATGGGTCAGAACAAAAGGGATGCTTGAAAGAGTAAAACTCAAAGAAACATGGCTAGATCATCAATGGATCAAACAGAAGTCACACATTCTCTGCGGTACCAAGTGCCTCTACCCCTAAAGCACGACCCTGTCCAGAAACCTCATTCAAAACGCTGTGAATAGGTGATATCTGAATATCTGAAGTGATAAAACCTGCTTTGATGCCAGTGGATTAATACAGGATTCATCCATAATGGGTGGCGTAGTCTCCTGTTTTGTCAGGCCAACATGAACAAAGCTTTTGAATGGAATTCAATCCAATGGAAAATATGTCCTGGCCCGTCATATTAGTTTCAGATTTATGGAAATGAATGAGCCAAAGGGATTGAAAAGAAAGTATCTCTGATCTTTTTAATACATATGCTTTGATCACTCCTTTGATCAAATACACTTCCCAAATCTTTTGAAATAACACTTTTGTAAATCTAATTTCATACTTTCAAATATTGTAGCTACATTGTCCTAACCACAAAGACAGGCATTAACTCAGCTTCTCGCAATCTTTTTAGCTTATTGCTGTTTGTTGGGGTTACTCACCTTTCTTGCAGTGTGGTCCATTGTAGGCAGAGTGTGTACAGTCACAGACATATCCACTGTTCTTCTCCATACACCGCCCTCTGTTATGACAGACACTAGCAGAGCCGCTGCAGTGGCCAGGGCAGCCTGGGGTCACTCCTGGGGTCAACTTGGCCTGCTCCTCCAGGTCAAGGGTCACGCCGTTCAGGGTCAATGCACGGATGCAGCCTAGGAAACTGCTCTCTTTGAAGGTGGATCCTCCTGGCAGGAAGTAGGCAGTAGGTAACACAGGAAGTATAAACAGTACGTTTAAACTGCTCTTGAAATAGAAGAATACTACTTCCAATGTGGAACTAAACAGTATCTAATATGCAAAGAAAGTGTTGTTATGGTTTGACCTGAGTCTAGTGCCTACCTACGAACAGTGGTCTTTTGAGCTGCAGGCGGTAGTGCCCTTCAGAGGGGGCCTCCAGAGTGTGTAGGGGCAGCTGGTCCACTTGCAGGGAAGCCTCCTTCAGGTTGCGTTCAGCCCTAACGTAGTGCCACTGCTTATCATTCAAGGGGACAGGGGACGTCACCGTCAAGTCCACCGGGCCATTCCCCACGTCAAAGATTAATGTTATAGCTGAGGGAGCTGAGCAGACAGATAGAAATTCAAGTTAAAGATGGATTTAAGATGGATTTGTCTTTGGCTTGTAGTCTTTGGCTCCTGGGCCAATGTATTCTCCCTACTAAACCACAGTTTTCCATAATGTTATCAGGACTATCTAATCAAATCCAAGTCATCTTTCATCTAGAACAGAAAAGGTTTCAACTTGAGGTGATCATTTACACAAGTGACCAGAGAGGAGTTAGGGTCTGGTTGATTTGGGATTCAGGGAGAGACAGACTCACTGGTCAACTTCAGGGTGATGAAGTCAGAGGTCCCCAGGTTCTCCAGGAGAACACCAGAGGAAGCTGTGGTCTTGAAATACAGGGAGATGTCCGCACTGAGCTCAGCCTGGAACTTAGGGAAGTGGAGGGACGACGACCCAGGATAGAACGAGGCTGCATTCCACAGGAACCCTGCAAATACAGGAAAGTACAGTTAAAAAAATATAGTAACTGAATATGTAATAACTCGGACAATTTACCCGACTTCCCCCTACTGTTAAAAAAATACAGAACTTTTTTGTTGGCATAGTCTGTATGAACAAAAAATATAATTATTATTGGCATACTCGCTTTTGGGATAATTATATGAACTGAACGAAACTTACTGTCACCGTTGCAATGAAGGGAGCCGACTCTGTATACAGCTGCTGAGCCTGTCCTGTTGGTGTCTCCTATTACAATCTCCGTCAGTGGTAGGTGATCTTTGTAGGACAGCAATCCTGTGTCGTTTACCCTGTTGGAAAAATTCAAGATAAATTTAGACACGACCTCAGTTTACTTATTTTAAAGATGTACTCAAAGCTCTGAGAAATGATCAATTTATAGAAGGGAAGACTGATTGGTAAAACACATAAATGTTGTTAATGCAGGTCATAAAACATAAATGCAATGGCATCCACTGTACCATAAGTGTGTGTCTGCATCACAGTTGCAGAAGTAGTTCATGTCGATGCAGTTTTCCTCCAGGCTGCAGGAGCACTGTTGGACCCCAGGTACAGAGCCTCCCCAGTAGGTCTGTTTCTCTCCACTCCTGTCCAGCCACCATGACAGGGGCCTTCCATCTACAACCAAGGCACATTTATTTCCATTATGCAATCTCTATGAAAAGAAAACAATGTATTACATCATCAACTCTACTCTTTGTCTGGCCAATGTGGTCTGCTTGGCACATAGGCCATGTTCACCTGCTACATACAGAGGTTATTCTTCTGCCATCATAGAAAACACATGATTGATTTTTAGTCTTGTAAACCCGACCCTGCGCACGCCGTGGGAGGCAGACGTCTGCCTCGGGAGACTTTGTAGGCAATTCCACTGCAAGTTGGTGAAATACCTTGTCTTGACATATTGTCTTGCCTGTATCTAAAACAAGACCGTCTGCATCAATATTTCATATGAGAAACAAAAAATCCCCAGGCGAGACAGCAGAAGAACTCAGCGAGGCTTTTTTCACAGTGGGAGTTGGAATCAAAGGGAGCAGAGGGTTCGGCAATACTCACTCTGAATATTTTTGCACAACTTTTTTGGGCAGAAATCCATTATGTAATTTGAATTAAACTTGAGCTCTCAGTATACTGTTTGCACTTACCAGGCTTCCGATAAGACTCACCCCAAGTATTGAAGAGACGGGACTTCCTGCAGCTGTAGACCACTTCCTGTTGACAGTGCTCAGACCGTCCAATCAGAGTGCGGAGCTGCTCCAGGGAGGCTGTGTAGTTGAACCGCATCACATACGGCTTCTTTGTTGTGGCTCCAGTCACATTCACAGACCCACTGTTGTTGTGGCCCACCACTGTCCATACCTTGTCCTCTATAGGGAAGACAGAGCAGGCATTTAACTTTATATACAGGATAATCAGGTTAACAGCACTGTGGATAATCCAGATTATCATATTAGCATGAGAAAGACTTCTAGAATGTTATTTTGTTTCCCAAGATAGGTGTCCTTGACATTTCTAATTATTAATTTAATTCAGGTTAGTCAACTGTATGGAACGTACACCAGAGATAAACAAAGATGTGTAAAGTGGTGGACACACTTTTCATTTTTTTTATTTGACCTTTATTCATAGAGGTTTTCCTCATTGAGATAACATCTCTTTTCCAAGAGAGATCTTCATCGCATTAGCCTCATATTATCTAATTGAGAATATCCAAAAACTGCACCAGTAGCTTCCCTGGCCTAGCCTGGTTACCAAATGCTGTGCTCACCATCGTTTCACTAGAATTCTGGTTTAACCAGGCTATGCCAAGCCATGAGCTCACCAGTCATGTTGCAGTAGACCAGTGTTGCCTTTAGAGGACCACTCCCATCTGGATCAATGTGAAAGTAGCCAGACGTACTCCCCATTTGTCGGTGTGCCTCACACGACGCTTCATAAATAGCTGTGGGAAGCAAGATCAATACTTATATCAATAGCCCATATGTGTGTCGCAGTGAATGTATGAACGTATGCCAAGAGCACTAGCTCAATTACATTTTCTTGTCACACGCAAAATGTGTGAACGGTAATGGTTTGAAGTAGAAAGCCACGGCAGCTTTTAACCGGCGGTTGAGGTACATTATAATTCAGCAGTCAGTAAAGTGCCCTCCACTTCACAATTAATGACACCCTGATGGGAATGTCAATGAGAGTTCAGTGATGGGAAATAGTGTAAACACTAATGTAACTTTAGTCACTCTATACAGTATATTAAACATAATATACACTCAGTGGCCAGTTTATTAGGTACACCCGTCTAGTGACGGGTCGGATCCCCTTTGCCTCCAGAACAGCCTGAATTCTTTGGGCATGGAAACGTTGCACAATTGGTATCAAGGGACCTAATGTGTGCCAGGAAAACATTTCCCACACCATTACGCCACCAGCCTGTACCGGGTGGACACCAGGTAGGATGGGCCATGGACTCATGCTGCTTACACCAAATTCAGACTCTGCCATCAGCATGACGCAATAGGAACTGTGAATCGTCGGACCAGGCAATGTTTTTCCACTCCTCAATTGTCCAGTGTTGGTGATCACGTGACCACTGGAGGCTCTTCTTTCTGTTTTTAGCTGATAAGAGTGGAACCGGGTGTGGTCGTCTGCTGCAATAGCCCATCCGTGACAAGGACCGACGAGTTGTGCGTTCCGAGTTGCCGTTCTGCACACCACTGTTGTACTGTGCAGTTATTAGCCTGTTTGTGGCCCGCCTGTTAGCTTGCACGATTCTTGCCATTTTCCTTCGACCTCTTTCATCAACGAGCTGTTTTTGCCCACAGGACTGCCGCTGACTGGATGGTTTTTATTCATCCCACCATTCTCGGTAAACCCTAGACATTGTTGTGCGTGACAAGCCCAGGAGGCCGGCCATTTCTGAGATACTGGAACCGGCGCGCCTGGCACCAACGCTCATAACACGCTCAAAATCGCTTAGGTCACTCATTTTGCCCATTCTAAAGTTCAATCCAACAGTAACTGAATGCCTCGATGCCTGTCTGCTTGCTTTATATAGCAAGCCACGGCCACGTGACTCACAGTCTGTAGGAGCAAACCATTTTCTCTAACAGGGTTGTGAACCTAATAAACTGTCCACTGAGTGTATTTGTACTGTATCTTTTCACAGGTGAATATTTTCATTGTCATGAAGGAGCCAGTTTAAAGGGTGACTGAGTTGGTTTTGGGGTGTAGTTTGATGTCGGTGTCTCTTGTGTGTCTTCGTTGGTGGGAAGAGTTAACCAAATAATTTAGCCAATTAACTTCAGCTAACTGGTGTGCGACCATGGCAAAATTGGTTTGACTTTGGATAGCCTATCCCTGTGGCTAGTTAGGGACCATCAATAAATTACACAATTTAGACAATATTTTATTTTCATATTTCGTAATATTTTCATATTACACACCTTTTAGTTTTCTCATTAAATGCTTTCAATATTTGTATAGGATTTTCTAAAATGTATAGTTGGTTTGAGGTTTTTAAGAATTTGAAATTTGGAGCTATTGGAATTTGAACACTTTGTCCCATGTACCTTGTGTCATTTACCGATGGTCTCTAACTAGCCCCGTAGGGATATCCAAAGTCAGCCCAAATTTATCACGGGCATTACAATTGGGCCGCAGTTGTGACAGGTTGACTTACAGTTGTGACAGGTTTCTCCAGTGTAGCCTGTCCCTGAGCAGTCACAGTAGAATGTATCCCATGATTGGGTGCATCGTCCGTCATGCTCACAAAAATTAGGCAGACATCTACGGAGAGAGAGAGAGAGAGACATGTTCAAACTCCAAACACAACTCAAGACAGCAGAGCTGCATATACAGTAGCATGAAAATCCATTAATAGAAGATAAAAGAGATATATAAGGCAGTTCCTCTATCATAGTGTTGTGTCTTTGCATATCCACTGTCTATAACCCTCGATATAGCCACTGCCTGTGCTGTCTCCTCCGTTCCCTCCACCCCTCTATCTCTCCATTCCTCCATAGAGCAGGCTTAGGGAGGAAACAGCGTGTGACTCCTGGAGCGCGTCAACCTAATCACTGCTGCCTGCTCTGGCACAGCCACAACATATTTCTCACTCAGCCTAATGGTCAGAGCTGGCACACGGGCAAATCAATATTGGCAGGGATAGATGCCCAGGGAGGGATGGGAGACACACACACACACACACACACACACACACACACACACACACACACACACACACACACACACACACACACACACACACACACACACACACACACACACACACACACACACACACACACACAGGAATTAATTATTCAGAGGATGTTTCTGGCTTTGGCAGTGTGACAGTACAGGCATACAGTCCAGGGGCATGTGTCCCAAATGGCTCCCTATTCCCTATATAGTACAGAACTTTTGGTCAAAAGTAGAGCACTATGGTGCCATTTAGGATCCACCCCAGGAAAAAGCTCTCTGTTGTAATGGGAGTCCTTCCATCTGATCTCAGGTCATACACATGTTATAGTGTCTGTTGTAATGGGAATCCTTCCATCTGATCTCAGGTCATACACATGTCATACTGTCTGTTGTAATGGGAATCCTTCCATCTGATCTCAGGTCATACACATGTCATACTGTCTGTTGTAATGGGAATCCTTCCATCTGATCTCAGGTCATACACATGTCATACTGTCTGTTGTAATGGGAATCCTTCCATCTGATCTCAGGTCATACACATGTCATACTGTCTGTTGTAATGGGAATCCTTCCATCTGATCTCAGGTCATACACATGTCATACTGATAGATTGAAGAGACAGAAACAGAGAAACTTTGCCTTATATTACATAGAACAGTGTCACAAATGACATACAGTAACCTAAATACAAGATATAAAAACATGAATTGTTGAGATTTCGTGAGCATACCTGTTGCGGATCCCACAGATGTCGAACTGAAGCTTGCTGTAATTACCCAAAAGCCCTTGCTGCACACGGGGTAGATCCATAAGTTGGTTGTTTAGGAGGATCTGACGCATGCACCCCTGGAAGGCCACAGTAGGGTTCTTACAGCCCCCACTGTATTGGGGACAACCTGTTGGAAATCATGACAATATTTGAATTGCTAAATCATTCCAGAAATAGTCATCAACCACATTTTGATGAAACACTGATCTAATTAAAACACACACCTAAAAAATTCAAGCATAATTTAAGACACAGTCATTACCAATTTTCCACCAATAATAACCAATAGTTAAAAGACTGCCGTCTTACCTCCAAAAAATACACTATTTCCTGAGTCTGCATGACTTTGTACTTCCATGGTAGATGTTGGCTCATTGTCCAAGACCAGGGAAACCATCAGATCTCTGTAGCTCAGACTAACAGAATGCCACAGTCCATCAGTTACACTGCCATCTAGTAAAACAGAAGACAGAAAAACACAGCATGGGTTAGGCTACATTTACTGCAGTCCCATAATGCTGCCAGTTCATTGTTATTAGCAAACGTAGCAAACATTAGCCACCGTAAAGTCACTGTGACATGCCGTTAGGTGCCTTTTTCTAGCTAGCTAGCTGCTAACCTATGGAAATGTTTGTTTTCTGCTCAGCAGCTCCATGGACCATTAGGTGCAGTTGGCCTCTGCTGATTTGCAAAACCAGGTGCTGTGATCCCTGTGCCAGGCCGGTGGAGAGCAGAAGTCCTTTCTGGTTCCAGGTCCTGAAGTGGAAGTGTACGTCCAGCCCCCACACCCCAAGAGGCTCCAGGGGTAGAGACAGGTAGCTACTGCTGGAGGACAGGAAGGTGGTGGACACCATCTGGGGCTGGGGCTCAGAGCACGAGAAGGTCACGTTGCCCTGGGGAACAGGGGAAAGGATAAGTCGGGATCAATACCATACCCATTCAGTGGTAGCCTACTACGGTCTTTTATTGAGATGTGCTAAATAGCAACTGTTCAAAGAGATGGAAATTGTATACAGTATGGAAAGTCATTCCTTTTGTGTGTCTGTTCTGGAGTCCTTTCCTGTGGCATATACTAAAGGAATGTGCATGCGTCACTGACAATACTGTACGTCACACACACACACACTAGCAGATACAATGTTATTCATGGTCATCTGAGTGGAAAGGCCATGGAAATGTCAAATGTTATCACTAATTCTGCTTTTATGTCCCAGGGAGAATGAAGGAGCAGTGAGAGTGAATACAGAGTTCAGTATTTGTCCGATACAAATGCTCAGCTTGGCTGTGAAGACATCCTCGATCCTGCTGTCTGCCACAGAGGAGAACAGAACTCAGGCGCTGGCTGTCTATCTGCACTTGACGCATTTTTTAAATGAAATTTCTTATCCCAGTTACTAATAAGCATCCACCCATTAAGAAAACGACTGTAAAAACAGTTAAATCCCTGTGGATTGATGAGGAATGGAAACATTTTATAGTTGAGAGGGATGAGGCAAAAGGAATGGCAAATAAGTCTGGCTGCACAACCGTCTTTTTCACTGGCAAGATTAGCAAACATAGGCATGGCATGACATGCCAGCAACAAACGCTGACACTACACATCCAAGTATATCTGACCAAACTATGAAAGACAATAATTGTACTTTTGAATTTCCTAAAGTGAGTGTGGAACAGGTGAAAAAAGTATTGTTGTCTATCAACAATGACAAGCCACCGGGGTCTGACAACTTGGATGAAAAATGACTGAGGATAATAGCAGACAATATTGCCACTCCTATTTTCCACATCTTCCATTTAAACCTACTAGAAATTGTGTGCCCTCAGGCCTGGAGGGAAGCAAAAGTCATTCCGCTACCTAAGAATAGTAAAGCCCCCTTTACTGGCTCAAATAGCCAACCAATCAGCCTGTTACCAACCCGTAGTAAAGTTTTGAAAAATATGTGTTTGACCAGATACAATGCTATTTTACAGTAAACAAATTGACAATGGACTTGCAGCACGCTTATAGGGAAGGACATTCAACAAGCACAGCCCTTACACAAATAACTTGATGATTGGCGGAGAGAAATTGATGATAAAAAGATTGTGGGGGCTGTTTTGTAAGACTTCAGTGCGGCTTTTGACATTTTAATCATTGTCTGCTGCTGGAAAAATGTATGTGTTATGGCTTTACACCCCCTGCTATATTGTGGATAAAGAGTTACCTGTCTAACAGAACACATATGGTGTTCTTTAATGGAAGCCTCTCCAACATAATCCAGGTAGAATCAGGAATTCCCCAGGGCAGCTTTCTAAGCCCCTTACTTTTTTCAATCTTTACTAACGACATGCCTTTGAGTAAAGCCAGTGTATCTATGTATGCGGATGACTCAACACTATACACTTCAGCTACTACACCAACTGAAATGACTGCAACACTTAGCAAAGAGCTTCAGTTAGTTTCAGAAGGGGTGGCTAGAAATAAGATAGTGATAAATATTAAAAAAATTAAAAGCATTGTATTTGGGACAAATCATTCATTAAACCCTAAACCTCAACTAAATCTTGGTCAAAACATATTGTTACAACAGTATCTAAGATGGGGAGAAGTCTGTCCATAATAAAGCGCTTCTCTACCTTCTTAACAGCACTATCAACAAGGCAGGTCCTACAGACCCTAGTTTTGTCGCACCTGGACTATTGTTCAGTCGTGTGGTCAGGTGCCACAAAGAGGGACTTAGGAAAATTGCAATTGGCTCAGAACAGGGCAGCACGGCTGGCCCTTGGATGTACACAAAGAGCAAACATTAATAATATTCATGTCAATCTCTCCTGGCTCAAAGTAGAGGAGAGATTGACTTCATCACTACTTGCCTTGGCAGCAGCTAATGGGGAACCATAATAAATACAAATACAAATACTGAAACTGAAACTGTCCCCTAACAGATTACAGACTCTCTGCCAGGCAGCATCTCAAATACATTTACTGTCTCTTTCATTGGCTTCCACAGTTCACATGGATGGTAATGTTTAAAAAAAAAAAAAGTATTTTATTTCCCCTTTATTTAACCAGGTAGGCTAGTTGAGAACAAGTTCTCATTTACAACTGCGACCTGGCCAAGATAAAGCAAAGCAGTTCGACACATACAACAACACAGAGTGACACATGGAATAAACACACATATAGTCAATAATACAGTAGAAAAAGTCTATATACAGTGTATGCAAATGAGGTAAGATAAGGGAGGTAAGGCAATAAATAGGCCATGGTGGCGAAGTAATTACAATATAGCAATTAAACACTGGAGTGATAGATGTGCAGAAGATGAATGTGCAAGTAGAGATACTGGGGTGCAAAGGAGCAAGATAAATATATAAATAAATAAATACAGTATGGGGATGAGGTATTTGGATGGGCTATTTACAGATGGGCTATGTACAGGTGCAGTGATCTGTGAGCTGCTCTGACAGCTGGTGCTTAAAGTTAGTGAGGGAGATATGAGTCTCCAGCTTCAGTGATTTTTGCAGTTCGTTCCAGTCATTGGCAGCAGAGAACTGGTGGAAAGGCGGCCAAAGTAGGAATTAGCTTTGGGAGTGACCAGTGAAATATACCTGCTGGAGCGCGTACTACGGATGGGTGCTGCTATGGTGACCAGTGAGCTGTGATAAGGCGGGGCTTTACCTAGCAAAGACTTGTAGATGACCTGGAGCCAGTGGGTTTGGCGACGAGTATGAAGCGAGGGCCAGCCAACGAGATTGTACAGGTCGTAGTGGTGGGTAGTATATGGGGCTTTGGTGACAAAACGGATGGCACTGTGATAGACTGCATCCAATTTGTTGAGTAGAGTGTTGGAGGCTATTTTGTAAATGACATCGCCGAACTCGAGGATCGGTAGGATGGTCAGTTTTACGAGGGTATGTTTGGCAGCATGAGTGAAGGATACTTTGTTGTGAAATAGGAAGCCGATTCTAGATTTAATTTTGGATTGGAGATGCTTGACGTGAGTCTGGAAGGAGAGTTTACAGTCTAACCAGACACCTAGGTATTTGTAGTTGTCCACATATTCTAAGTCAGAACTGTCCAGAGTAGTGATGCTAGACGGGCGGGCAGGTGCGGGCAGCGATTGGTTGAAGAGCATGCACTTAATTTAACTTGCATTTAAGAGCAGTTGGAGGCCACGGAAGGAGAGCTGTATGGCATTGAAGCTCGTCTGGAGGTTAGTTAACACAGTGTCCAAAGAAGGGCCAGAAGTATACAGAATGGTGTCGTCTGCGTAGAGGTGGATCAGAGAATCACCAGCAGCAAGAATGATAAATTATAAGAATAAATAAATGATAAATGCTAAGAATGATAAGCTGAATGATAAAGAGGGCCAATAATGGGCAAGTATTGTCCAAAAAAAGTGGCTTCTATGCAATGTGCCAGGTACGCCTTCTGCACAGTTACCCAGGTGGGCTGAAAAGAATGACAACAGTGGCTTCCTTTCATTTCTCATTACTGCCGCCTCCTCAACATGTCTATCTACCACATATTCACATTGGTTGCGTCTCAAATGACACCCTATTCCCTATATAGTGCACTACTTTTGTCGACCACTATATGGGGAATAGGGTGCCATTTGGGATGCACACATTACCTCCACAGACAGAGCTCACCGTAGGCTGGGAGGGAGTGGGTGTCCATGGCTCAGCGCCCGCCTGTAATTGGTCACCAAAGGGTTCTAGAGATAGCTGTACGTTATTATATTAAAATAGACTGAGCAGAGGCGTTCCGTAATGGACTGAGAAAACTGCACCTACTTTGCCTCTTCCTAACCACCATTTAATTGTATATATGCATTGTCTTCCAGCATTGTAGTTTTTAAAATGTATTTTGAGAGGTGTGAACCTCCATGACACAAAACAAATTTATAATTAAGCAATAAGGCCGGAGGAGATGTGGTATAGCCAATATTCCACGGCTAAGGGCTGTTTTTATGCACGACGCAAAGCTGGCGGTGTCTTGATACAGCCCTTAGCCGTGATATATTGGCTATATACCACAAACCCCCGAGGTGCCTTATTGCTATTATAAACTGGTTACCAACGTAATTAAACCAGTAAAAAATATATGTTTTTGTCATACCAATGGTATATGGTCTGATATACCACGGCTTTCAGACTATCAGCATTCAGGGCTCGAACCACCTGGTTTTTAATGCAGAACACCCCACATTCATCCATACTGGTTCATTTAGGCGCAATGTATTGAATTATTTTCATGAACGGTCATTCTTATTGGAGTTTATTGAGTTGGAGTGCAGTATGTGCATACAGTATGCTTTATGTATAGTATACCTACCACACTGTGGATCTGGAGCTTGCGTCGCTTGGCCAGGTTGATAATGTTGACTCCATTATAGTAGAGGTTCTCTATGCAGCCATGGAAGTTCTTCCTAAGGAAGCTTCCTGGTTTACCGGGTATAGGAATTCCTCCAAAGCTGAGCTTTGAGACACAAAGAGAGTGGGTTCCAAACAAGATATTACTGATTGATCACACCACTAAAAAACATCTAAATATATTTCATTCAGTAATGTATGGATGAATGAATGAATGATTTATGGCACATAGTTTGCAATGGCTCTAATGAAATACAGTATATTAATAATGAGTGATTGCGCACCTCATAGTCCACCTCCAGTGAGTCTTGCACACCTGTGGTGCTGAGGTGACGTGTGTGCCCGTCCACGGTGAGGTTGACCTGCTTGTTGGAGCGTTTAACTAGGACGTAGTGCCAGAGCTGGTCATCCAGGAGACAGCCCAGGAACACTGACACATTCGCACTGCTGGGGTAGAGCTTAGCGTCGTCTAGAGAGAGGGAGGAGGAGGAGGAGGAGCAGGAGGAGGAGGAGGAGCAGGAGGGAAGAAGAAGAGTACAACACACAGAGGTTAAATGAGGAGTCTTCAGAATCAGCATCTCATACCGTGCATTTGATTTTGTCATAATGATAGAACTACTATAAGGGAATAGTGCTATGGGACCATTGGACTGTGCTTACCCAGGTTGAGGTGCAGAGCCAGGGTCCCGTGGTGCAGCTCCAATGTCAGGTAGTCTCCTCTGTGTCCCTCCCCGTGCATCAGCACCCCATCTGCCCCGTAGCTCTTAAACCTGAGGGAGATCACATCCTTCACCGTTCTCTGGGACTTCTGGTTAAACCGGTACAACAGAGCACTCCTGCCGTTGAAGTCTGCCACATCTGACTCTGTGAACCAATTGTGGACGAAGATTGACATGAAGAAAGCACGGTCAGATTACCCATCTACTGAATATCAGCATAACGTTAAAATTTGTGCTAATGCTTTATAATACATTAGTGTATAATCAGGCACGCACGCACGCACGCACGCACGCACGCACGCACGCACGCACGCACGCACGCACACACACACACACACACACACACACACACACACACACACACACACACACACACACACACACACACACACACACACACACACACAAATATTGTGTGGATGAAGGGCAGGTGCACTGTAAAAATAACCATGAAAAGGAGTACACCTAATCTGAGATCTGGTGTTTAGGGGGTGTTTGAATGTAAACCCAATGCGAGTGTTTTAATACACAGATTGTGTAGTAAAACAGAAACAAAATAGTCTGAAACATCCCCCAAAGTGGTTCTTCACCTTGAATAATGGTATTTTTAAGAGAGTGGGTTTCAGTGCATGTTTCTCATACAATTAATGGTTTATTGATTGACGATAAAGGGCCCATGGAGAATTTTTTTTGTGGAATTCCACCTTCATCTTTTCAACGCTTTATTTGGACAGATTAGAAACTAGAGGAGGAGCAATAACATAGCACATTTCGTTGTAGTTTTACCCGCTCAACCACACAGCATCACTGTAAGAAATTATTCTGGGGTCAATAGAAATTGACTCAAAAAAACAAACATATACAGTGCATTCAGAAAGTATTCAGATTGTTCCGTTACAGCCTTATTCTAAAATTGATTAAAAAATATATATATTATCAATCTAAACACAATACCCCATAATGACAAAGTGAAAACAGCTTTTTAGAAATGTTTGCAAATGGATTACAAATAAAAAACAGAAATACCCTATTTACATAAGTATTCAGACCCTTAGCTATGAGACTCGAAATTGAGCTCAGGTGCATCCTGTTTCCATTGATCATCCTTGAGACTTTTCTACAACTTCATTGGAGTCCACCTGTTGTAAATTTAATTGAATGAACATGATTTGGAAAGACACACACCTGTCCATATAAGGTCCCACAGTTGACAGTGCATGTCAGAGCAAAATTCCAAGCAATGAGGTAGAAGGAATTGTCTGTAGCACTCCAAGACAGGATTGTGTCGAAGCAGAGATCTGGGGAAAGGTACCAAAAAATGTATCCAGAGTTGTAAGTCCCCACATTGTCCTTCATCAGTCTTAAATGGAAGAAGTTTGGAACCACCAAGACTCTTCCTAGAGCTGGCCGCCCGGCCAAACAATCGGGGGAGAAGGACTTTCGTCAGGGAGGTGACCAAGAACCCGATGGTCACTCTGAAAGAGCTCCAGAGTTCCTCTGTGGAGATGGGAGAACCTTCCAGAAGGACAACCATTTCTGCAGCACTCCACCAATCAGGCCTTTATGGTAGAGTGGCCAGATGGAAGTAAAAGGCACATGACAGCCCACTTGGAGTTTACCAAAAGGCACCTAAAGGACTCTCAGACCATGAGAAGCAAAATTCTCTGGTCTGTTGAAACCAAGATTGAACTCTTTGGCCTAAATACCATGCTCCGTCACGTCTGAAGGAAACCTGGCTCCATCCCTACGGTGAAGCATGGTGGTGGCAGCCTCATGCTGAGGGAATGTTTTTCAGCGGTAGGGACTGAGAGACTAGTCAGGATCGAGGGAAAGATGAATGGAGCAAAGTACAGATAGATCCTTGATGAAAACCTGCTCCAGAGCGCTCAGGACCTCAGACTGGGGCGAAGATTTATCTTCCAACAGGACAATGACCCTAAGCACACAGCCAAGACAACACAGGAGTGGCTTCGGGACAAGTCTCTGAATGTCCTCGAGTGGCCCAGCCAGAGTCCGGACTTGAACCCGATTGAACATCTCTGGAGAGACCTGAAAATAGCTGTGCAGTGACGCTCCCCATCCAACCTGACAGAGCTTGAGAGGATCTGCAGAGAAGAATGGGAGAAACTCCCCAAATACAGGTGTGCCAAGCTTGTAGCGTCATACCCAAGAAGACGCAAGACTGTAATTGCTTCCAAAGGTGCTTCAACAAAGTACTGAGTAAAGGGTCTGAATACTTCTGTAAATGTGATATTTCATTTTTATACATTTGCTTTGTCATTATGGGGTATTGTGTGTAGATTGATGAGGAAAAAAATCTATATACTCAATTTTAGAATAAGGCTGTAACGTAACTAAATGTGGAAAGGGGTCTGAATACTTCCCCGAATGCACTATATACACAGTACTTAATAAAAATGAATGCAAGTCGTGCAGAGCCCGTGGTATAGCGGTAGGCCTAACGCAGCTGACTTAGACACGTCACTCCTCACCTCACCGAAGACCGGGGTTAAATTCCACGCTCCCTTCAATCTGTTTCCCCTCTCAATCTCTATCCCCTCTCAATAAATTGTCAAAGTCATTTCAATGATTTGTTCATTTCATTTTACCAAAAATAACGTCAGAATAAATCCAACTTAATAATATGTTGCTCAAAATTTAAGTACAGCATCTTTCATGAGGATAACCAGAGAGAAAATATAGTGACTGAACTAATTTCATTTAACTAGGCAAGTCAGTTAAGAACAAATTCTTATTTACAATGACAGCCTAGGAACAGTGTGAAAAGACTTTTACCATTTTAGCTAACCTGAAAAGGCATGAGATAAAACACACTAGAAATAAACCTTATCACTGTTCCCACTGAAGGAACTGACTTGTTAAGGGGTAGAATGAGAGATTTTTACCTTGTCAGTTCGGGGAATTGATCGGTTACTGGCCCAACGCTCTAACCACTTGGCTACCTACCTCCCCTCATTGGAAGCGCTTAGTTTGAATCACCTTACATTTTCTATCTTGCCACACAACTCTGTTTTTAGAAGATTGTGGGTCATTCAAAATGTTGTCTTTCTGTATGCATGTTTGAAGAAAGAAAAGTATATTTCTATATTCGTATTAAAACAGCTTGTTGTGCCATGAGACGTAATAGATCATGATGAATGGATATCAAAACCGTCAATGTTCAATGTTGTCAACTGTACCGCAGGACTGGAACGTAAATCACAGAGGATAGATGTTGTGGTGGCAGTTGCAGAGAAGTACTTGGGTGTATGAGATTTTACTGCAGAAGAGTTACACGGTGTTTTGAACAATAGTGTCCTGTCCTCCCAGGCTGCTGGGAGGACCAAGTAGTGGAATAGTTTTATGTTTTAATGGGTGTAGGGTTAGTTAGTAGGGCAATTTTTTCACAAAGTGTAATGAATTTATACTACCAAAATAGTAGGCTGATACACAGCCAATACTGTAGGTGGCGCCAGGCACATTTAACATTTCTTTGTGGACCGCCATAATACCAAAGAATAAGAAGAAGAACGTGGTTGTCAACAAAAGAGGCAGGTGCAGAATCCTCAATTCTTTCAGGTCAATCTACAAATACTGCTGGTGATTTGAACACTATGCCTGACAATGTCTGCCAAAATGGCATAAAATGGCAGATATATAACACAACGTGAAACATTAAGAGACTTCAGAAATAGGGATTTAATTCTGCACTAGACAGGATTTAAGAAGCTTTAGAGCAGGGCTGCCCAACCCTTTTCCTGGAGAGCTCCCGTCGTGTGGGTTTTCAGTCCAACCCTATTTAACACACCTGATTCTACGAATTAGCTGCTCAACAAGACCTTAACTAGCTGAATCAGATATGCTTAATTTGGGTTGGACGAAAAACCTACAGGACAGTAGATCTCCAGGAAGAGGGTTGGGCAGCCCTGCTTTAGAGGGAGGAAATGGCACCGAAAGAGAAGGTATCTAATTCTGCACTAAACAGGACTCAGAACACCAAAATAGTGTTTTCAATCTTTTCTGTTAGTGCTCCCAGACCCTGGCAAGGTGTTGGACAACACTTGATTAAGTGGTGTTACAACACACCATGTAATGTTTCAAAACATCTCAGGATGATGAGTTTCAATACTCCAGCAAAGTTAAAGTTTCGTCTCCTTCAAGTTGGTGGCAGCTCAGTTGCCACTAGTTTGGTCGTTACGAAGCACTTAAATTTAACAGTGTGCGGCGGGCAGGTTAAATAATAATGCATTAAAAATCCATGTGCAATTCTTAACTTTGGGCTACATTAAGGTTTTTCTTTCATTATTTTTATCTGCCGTTAGTGCGGAGCCTAAACCTAAGCTTTAGAGCTTAATTTTAGTGAGCCAAATACACACCATTTTCATTAAAACCAGTCAAACCGATGTCATGTGGACATTTTGCACTGAAAATCTTTCCAGTTTAAAAAAAAATTATTGCACTTTCTCCCCGGTCCCTAAACATCTTTGCTGCGCGAGAGAAGCAGAGATTAAAGAGGGAAGCGAAAACAAACTTTAGAGATGTCAACTACATTGAAACATTAATTCTATAAATGTATGACATTATTCTGACGAGCAAGGGTTTATTTAGTCTTCTAGCGCAACACGTAATGACAGAAGAGAAGCTGCATGTACCTAATTATAGTCGAGTAACAAATAACATACAAAAAAAATCTGAAATGATGAGCAGAAACATAAAAAGGCCTGTCAAAAATGTTTTCGCCATCTCTGATATAGAAAATGTGCCGTACAGTCAGAGTACAACACATTTTCTATATTTTGCGGGCCTCCGATTTTCACGATCACACATAGTCGGGCGGTTGCGGGTGATCAAACAGCTGACACAAACAATATCCTGACTAGAGACAGCCTGATGTGATGACCCACTCACTGTATACACAGCCATAAACCTCCACTCTGAGGCCGATCCATCCTGTAGTGCTCCAGTCCACTGGGATGAAGCGCAGGAACCTAGCTGTGATGGAATGGACCAGCTTGTGTTGGACCACACCCTCTGAGTTAGTGTTCCCTGTGTATGTCTGCTGAGAAGAGGAGCGGGAGAATAGATATTTACTACATTCAAATCAAAGTTTTTAACAATTGGTAACAGATCATGAAAAGTCATCATTCATTTAAAGATAATGTAAAAAAAAGCCACGAATAGTAACCAGACCTAACGAGGGCAAATGAGGGCTTTGCTTTTGTGTCAAGATGCAGTTTTTCTATTTCTTCCCCAAAACTTTTGAGAAGAATGAGGAGGAACATGACATTTACGGGGACGATGAAACTCTTTAATGACTTGTATTGGTTCTTCTGTGGAGGCCTAAGCCCATCTGAGCCCATTTGTTTCGCCTTTCAGCATGAGAAGAAGCAATAGCGACCTCTGTCTCTGGTGGGCACAGTGGCCACACAAATCAATTCAGAAGTTGTTCAAATACAACAAACCCCCAAAAATAAAGTAATTAAAGTCAAGCAAAAAGGAAGGCAGCAGAGCTTGGACCCTAGAGGGCAGAAGACTGTGTTGACTGTGTTTTATGCTCTGTGTATCTCTCAAGCGGCCACCCGGAGCATCTGGGGGGAGAGTACAGAGAGCAGAAAATAGCTGGGGGTTGATGAGGTAAACAAAAGTTTACATTTAGTATTTTCAGAAGTGTGACATTTTCATTCTTTCTGATTTTCTTCTTATTTTCTTCCATTAATTGCAGCAAAACATTTAATTTTCGCATTCTACTTTTCTCTCATGTACTTCACCAAAATCTCTAATTTACAGCTTTAAAATGTCTTATAATATCTGCCACGGAAGGATTCCCGTTCAAACCTGATATGAATCCCTACTTCTTACACAAATCTTATTTTTCTCATTATGCTTTTCGAAGTGACATGTCAACTTCAAATGCCCTCTAATGATGTAAGATATGCTGTTCACTCAATCACTGAGGTACAGGCACATCTTTTCTGAAAAAGTAATTCACATAAGGAAATGTCATATTTTTTCCGCCCAACTTTTAACCTAAATCCAGTGACATGGTGCCATTTTAGTTTTCATGAATTTATACGATATAGCCAATTTTGACTTTGCAGTTGGCCCATCTAGCGGGAAAAGCCGCTTACTTCTGCCTCCAGGGCAAGACTCATGACAATAAACATCAACCTGCCAGACAGGCAGAGCCTCACCCCAGTGTCTTCGCTCTGTCCGTACTGCTTCCAAGCCAGGCCACAGTCACTGAACAGCAGCATAAAGCTGGTCACCCAGTCAGAGCTCCCTGAACGGCCCTGTGTAGCGATGGCCGTGACCTCCATCTTCTGCCTGAGGTCCAGCTGGAGCCACGGCTGTCTGTCTGACCGCTCCGGGGCCCAGCCACCCTCTCCTGCAGCAGGAACGGGTACAATGGGTGTGTGTCTCTCCGTGTTTGTGTGTGTGTGTGTGTGTGTGTCTGTGTCTCTGACAATTAACAACGACATTCATCACTGTTGCAGTTGTTAATATGTATATTATTTATGTCTTTTGTTTTAGGATAATTGTTATTGTTTTTATTTCACTTGGTCCTCACACCCACTCAGTGGTCATGCTGCTCCCCCTACGGTCATTCCCCCCCACCCTCTCAACAGTCTTTACTCTGCCTCCACCCCAATGGACATTTATTTATTCATCACTGCCAGAGTTATGATGTATATAGTGCAATTTCTTTTGTTGTTTTTTTATTACCATTTTCATTATTTTATTTCACTTAGTCCTGTATGTCGGAGCTCGGAACCCACGCTTTTCACTTTACCCTGCACTCACACCCGCAACCCTGTACATGTGACTATTAAACACTCAGAATCTTCTTATTCTAATGATGCCGGCCAATACAGCCAAATCCCTCACTAGAACTGACAATATTTTGCTTACAGTGAATGGGGCAATACTTACCCTCTCTTCTGTTTAGCTTAGCAGAGTGAGGCAGCTGACTGTTGGAGGACGTTGAAGAGCTTTTGAAAGATGACTCAGGCAAAACTGATAACAATGGTCCATTGCAATTATCTGAAAGAGTATCTTGGTTATTTTATACCTTACAGTGAACAATAGTGTGAAACACTGCCTCCAGGAGGGAAAGAGGGAGTGTCCCAGCAAACCACCTGAAACAGTAGCCTACTTCATCTGACTCCTCCAAAACAGTTACATTGAGTAGCCTAATAAACATTTAACACCTGTCAACTTGAAGTCAACATAGACTCCATGCAATCGTATATAAGACAATTGAATATTCATCCAAAGCCCACCAAATGCATTTTCTTAGCCTAACATAACTGTCCTAATGTGTTAAAACAATAGCCTACCAGAGTTATTATGGGACATTTTTATATATACCTCTCAAAAATCATAACGAAACTTGAGTTGGATGAGTGTCGGAGTGTGACAGATATATTTGCAAACCTTAAACAACGATATCGAATAGGCTACCCTGCTATAAACAGACTTGCAATTGACTTACTTGCTGCATGTATGGATCCACAAATACTCAAAACAAAGTAACTGAATATATAGAACCACGAGGCGCTTCTCGAGCCCATGTTCGCCAACACAGCAGGCATTATATCCAAGTTGCGTTACAGCATCTGCCCGTGGTCTCCAGAATATAGATCCAAATGTGTGCGCCCCACTGCTCAGAATGTTCCTGTGCCTTTCCAGCTCTACCCTCGAAATATTTTTGTAAAAGCCATGTGATTAAATCGTAGAGACCCTCTCACAAATATAATCTTAAAGACGTTGTTTCCAAAGCAACAAAAGTCGCTATTTATAAGGACAATAGCTTTACGTTCTTCATCAACGATTGGTGGTTACTTCTGGTGCGTTCCGACGCACAAGCATCGTCGCGACTCCAATGGGAAATCAATCAGAATTTTGAGCACGCAGTGAGCATCTCACCTGCTTCATTTGCAAGCGTGTGTGTGTGTGTGTGTGAGAGAGAGAGAAAGTAAGTGTCAAATAGACAGAAAGAGAAAGAGAGCGAGAGAGAGATTCAGCACCACAGACAGCTCCGCGGACGTCCAAGCTTTTGCCAGGACTTGCATATCCCGCTGTGCTTTCACACTATAGCATCAACACATGAGACCAACAATTTTGACGCATATAGATTGTTCAGTTCAGATGCCATAATAAACTCATCAGCCCTATATTTAATTAGACGCTGCTTGGCATTTGATTGTGATTGCCTATCACAGATTATTGCATTGTAACGTGTTAGTCATCATATACTAAACCTAATCCTAATCTATCTCATATCATCTCTGCACCATTAATCCAGCAAGGTCATTCGGACTGAAAGTGATGTTATCCGTGTTACAACAGTATCCATTTGAAATTGGACGGTCAGATGCTCTAAAATCATGAATAAATCATGTCATTTTATTTATTAATCACTTATTTGCAATAATATTTCAGATCTGGCTGCTCTCTCTGTACTTTTATACTTTTGGTTTCTTCTCTCAACTAAATGTCTAATTAAATACATTTTTGTGTCCAACAATGTTGGTACCATGTTTTGTGCTGCTACCATGTTGTGCTGCTGCCATGTTGTGTTGCTACCATGTTGTGTTGCTACCATGCTGTGTTGTCATGTATTGCTGCCATGCTGTGTTGTTGTCTTAGATCTCTCTTTATGTAGTGTTGTCTCTCTTGTCGTGATGTGTGTCCTACATTTTTATTTTTAAACGCACGCACACACACACACACACACACACACACACACACACACACACACACACACACACACACACACACACACACACACTTAAGTGCATCCTGGATCATATAGGAGCATTGTTCCATAGATAACATAATGCAGTGCTCAGTTGGGTTGTCTGGCAAGGCTAGTCAACATCTGTTTTCTGTGGGTACACATGCAGCCATAACCCTAGAAGGCCAGATGGAAGGTTTAAAACAGCTTTAAATAAGCTCTCTTCTGTTTTCACCAACTCAGGTTGGACACGACAAATACGCCATCCATCCAAGTAGATCAACGTTTCGTCGTTCGTGCGCTTTCATGTAATTGAAAGGCACTTTTGAAGGACTAGTTGCAGGTTTAATATAAAGATAACTGGATCCAATTAAATCATGGTAAAGATAGATTCTATGTGAAATATAACATTCATTGCCATGCCAACGAAGTTGTTAGGAATTTGATAACTAAACTTACATTTGATAATGGAATGTTGTTGTGCTGTATTGGAGATCTGTACATATACTGTGCCATTCTTATTAGACTTACTAGAGTGTGCCTAATAACTTTTTAATGACATTACCTGGTCTGTTACACAACAGTAGATACGTGGTCTTATTGTTACCCAAATTCCAATTAAAAGTGCACAGATCTGAAAAAGAAATTATTTTTTGGGGACAGCCAAAATTGTAGCATCTATAAAACCTCTATAAACATCTAGAAATTCACTATCCCAAAAGACTGTAGAGTAGATGTGTCACGACTTCGACCGAGGCAGGCTCTCCTTCCCGTTCGGGTGGCGTTCGGCGGTCGTCGTCACCGGCCTATTAGCTGCCACTGATTCTTTTCTCCCCCTCCCTATGTGTTTATTGGGTTCACCTGTTTTGTATTAGGGTTAATTAGTTGGGCTTATTAGTCAGCCGGCCCGCACGTTTCTTTGTGCGGGATTGTTTGTTTGTAAGTAGTGGTGTTGGTTTTGTGCTACGTGTTTACTGGACTGTGTTCGTTTCCCCCGTGTCTGGGGTTGGTTAAGAAGTACACCCAGTGTGTTAGTAGGGTGGCCTAGTTTGTCCGTGTTCATTAAAGAACATTTGTATTTGCACCTGCTGTTTCCTGCGCTTTGACTTCACACTCCGACACCCAGGCATTACAAGATGAGTAAATGTACAGAAAATATACAATTCATACACAAACAGAAGATGGTCTTCTTTTAAATTAGACAAGTTTTAAGATATTCAAAGACCAATGGCAGATTTAATCCCCTGACGTCAGAGAAATCCAGGACAAATTTTATTCTGCATGCAGCGTAGTATACATGGGCTTAATACTATCATATATTCAGTCTGAATAGGCACTCCTACATAGCACATTTAACACTTTCTTAGTAATTATATATGAACCCACCAAAATAGGGTTAAACTCACACTTTTTAAAGTGTTGATAAACAAACACCCCAAGATAGTTGCGTCACCAACACCATGGGTTTTGCAAATTCAGACAAATTAATACTTTATTAGAGCTGATGCTAATACACTTTCTCAGTGTTTACATCTATTGTGTTAAAGTAACGAGTTTAGGGATGTTGGTTTAACACTGTACGATGTAGATCCATATTTGCATATTTATTTCCCAGGGTGCTTATTAAGCAACTTTTTTTTAGGTACCAGTACCACCCATGACTGTGTTTTCTAGTGACAGAGACATGGTTGTTGCATTCGATATCTTTCAGTTCCATAGCCTTCCCCAAGTTAATATTTTATTATAAAAATTACATTATTTATTATATGACAATACATTATTTTTTTGAAAATACCATACTTCGACAGCCTAGTTCTACCATAACACAGTGGTCTGAAACTCCTGGTTTGCAGGCCACATCAGCAAATCATATTATGCTGGTTTGGAAAGTGTTATATAATTCCTATTGGAATCCAGCCAGAGTTAGATAGTGATGTTATGTTTGATACGGAGCTCAGAGGCATGTGTCAAAATCGCTAAGCAGCTAGCTTCGAAGCAGTGTGCCGATGCGTGTATCACTTTATCAGAAGTACGTCATCACTGACGTCCGAAGCTTCATTTGATCACGTTCTTTTTAAACTGTGTGTCGAAAAATGCAAGATCCCACTGATTTTGCCGAGGTTCCGGTGCTTTTTTCAATTCTGCTTTCAAACACCGACCACTACTTACAAATATAGCTAGGATTTTGGAGAAAAAGGTTCACCTGACTAGTAGCTTAGTAAACTTGGAATTCCAACTGATTATAGGCTACTGTTGCCAATGACTTACCGGTGCACCACGAAGTTTTAATGAAAACAGTGGAGAAAAAAAATATATATCTGATAATCTCACGCTGCTATTTATTGCTGACCAGCAGATGTCACTAATGTGCATTGTGAACAGATAATGAAGCTCTGAGAAACGAACAATTTTTCGCCACAATTTGGTAAAAGCGCCGAAGCCTTCAAAAAGCCTCGGTTTCTCATCACTAGAGTTAGGAAATCCAAATAATTTGAACTTTTAATCACAGTTAGAATGACTGCCAAGGTAGGGAAGATTGATAAATGGGACTACCTAAACCGTCTAAACTGACAACCATCTCAATAACGAGCTAAATAAGTCCAACCAATTACAGATTGGATTAGTTAAGAACGTTTTTATTTAACTTTGTGTAGTATAAGATCAATTAATCAATCAATGTGCATGCAAAACATAGATATTAAAACAAACTATTCTAAAAAGCAACCTGCAACAAAGAAATGTGAATTATTATGTGGATTATAGTTCATGGATATTTTTGTAGGGGATGAAACATTTTTGCTCAGGAAAATCAAGTCTGAAATTTCAAAGTGGAAATTACAAACTTCAGAAACCTTATAAAATGTCAAATTCATTACAAAGTTTGAATTCCTGCAACAGGGTGATCAAATTATGATCCTTCATCTGAGGCTGGTGAATGAGCATTCAATAAATGCATTCAGCATGTTAAATTCATACTTTATCCTGCTCTGCCCTTGACATATCTCACTGGTTGAATCAGATCAGGTGCGGATATAAGGAGAAAATAAGTAGCATTTTATATAAAGGTCACAGTGGCATTGCTTTTAGTTGCTTTGAGGCAGTCTGTCCACAGCAACCAATTATTATTATTTTTTAAAGTCTTGTAGAGATAGTTTTTTTGTGAGCTTCACTTTCCCCTGATGGCCTGCAATTGGACAAGGACAATCTCACAGCTGTGTGATTCTCTCCAAAGGTTGGCCAGGTCACAAGAAGCTCACAAAGGAGGAAAAACTGAAAATGTCCTCTCCTGCCTATTCGTGACTTTTGCTGTCCTTACATACAGTCTATTCCTGCTTGCTCCTGCGACCTAACAATCCAAGTCTAACAATCCAAAGGTTGCGTGTTCAAAATGTGTCGTGGACAACTGTAGCATTTATGCTACCCCTTTCTAACCCTTCCTAACCTTAACCCCCATTCTCATTGGACGGGGCTGTAGTGGAGCAGGTTGAGAGCTTCAAGTTCCGTGGTGTCCACATCACCAACAAACTAACATGGTCCAAGCACACCAAGACAGTCGTGAAGAGGGCACGACAAAACCTATTCCACCTCAGGAGACTGAAAAGATTTGGCATGGGTCCTCAGATCCTCAAAAGGTTCTACAGCTGCACCATTGAGAGCAACCTAACCGGTTGCATCACTGCCTGGTGTGGCTGCTCGGCCTCCGACCACAAGGCACTACAGAGGGTAGTGTGTACGGCCCAGTACATCACTGGTGCCAAGCTTCCTGCCATCTAGGACCTAAATACCAGGCGGTGTCATAGAAAGGCCCAAAAAATGTCAAAGACTCCAGCCACCCTAGTCATAGACTGTTCTCTCTGCTACCGCATGGCAAGCGGTACCGGAGCGCCAAGTTTAGGTCCAAGAGACTTCTAAACAGCTTCTAACCCCAAGCCATAAGACTCCTGAACACCTAATCAAATGGCTACCCAGACTACTTGCATTGCCCCCCCCACCTGTTACGCTGCTGCTTCTCTCTTATTATCTATGTATAAGTCACTTTAATAACTCTACCCACATGTATATATTACCTCAATTACCTCGACTAACCAGTTCCCCCGCACATTGACTCTGTACCGGTACCCCCTGTATATAGCCTCGCTATTGTTATTTTACTGCTGCTCCTTAATTATTTGTTACTTTATTTCTTATTTTTCTTTAGGTATTTTTTAATTAAAACTGCATTGTTGGTTAAGGGCTGGTTAAGTAAGCATTTCACTGTAAGGTCTACACCTGTTGTATACGGCGCATGTGACAAATAATTTGATTTGATTTTACTTAAATTATCCTAACCTTTGTCATTACCTCTCAAAAAGTAGCTTGGTCTCAGAGAAAGTCATATACTAGTATATGTTCACATAGATGAATGATAGGTAACGTTATCCAATTCGTATGATATTGTACCGCCAGATAAAACGTATGATAGTATACGTCCTCTAATATGTATGATATTCTATGACCGCTATTCCATTCTTATTGTAACCTGATGTAATGTAATATATCGTACTAAATGGAGGAATTATTTTCCCGTACCAAGTCCTACGAATTGCCTTGAGACCAGGTGCACCAGCACATATTGTGCACCAGCACATATTTTTATGCCATATATTGCCTCCATGATTTAGGTGGCAAACATCCTATTCCTTGTGCCAGGATGCTCTACAGATGTGTACTAGATAGTGTGAATAGATAAGCTTTGGTTTAGATTCTGGAAAGATTTTCAGACCAGTACACTCTTACAAAAAAAGGTGCTGATGCAACCAATTACCTTCAGAAGTCACATAATTAGTTAAATAAAGTTCACCTGTGTGCAATCTAAGTTTCACATGATCTGTCACATGATCTCAGTGTATATATACACCTGTTCTGAAAGGCCCCAGAGTCTGCAACACCACTAAGCAAGCGGCACCACCAAGCAAGCGACACAATGAAGACCAAGGAGCTCTCCAAACAGATCAGGGACAAAGTTGTGGAGAAGTACAGGTCAGGTTTGGGTTATAAAAAAATATCCAAAACTTTGAACACCCCTGGGAGCACCATTAAATCCATTATTTAAAAATGGAAAGAATATGGCACCACAACAAACCTGTCAAGAGAGGGCCGCCCACCAAAACTCACAGACCAGGCCAGAGAGGCAACAAAATGACCAAAGATAACCCTGAAGGAGCTGCAAAGCTCCACAGCGGAGATTGGAGTATCTGTCCATAGGACCACATTAAGCCGTACACTCCACAGAGCTGGGCTTTACAGAAGAGTGGCCAGAAAATAATAAGCAAACATGTTTGGTGTTCACCAAAAGGAATGTGGGAGACTTCCCAACATATGGAAGAAGGTACTCTGGTCAGATGAGACTAAAATTGAGCTTTTTGGCCATCAAGGAAAACGCTATATCTGGCGCAAACACAACACCTCTCATCACCCCGAGAATACCATCCCCACAGTGAATCATGGTGGTAGGGATGTTTTTCATCGGCAGGGACTGGGAAACTGTTCAGAATTGAAGGAATGATGGATGACACTAAATACAGGGAAATTCTTGAGGGAAACCTGTTTCAGTCTTCCAGAGATTTGAGACTGGGACGGGGGTTCACCTTCCAGCAGGACAATGACCCTAAGCATACTGCTAAAGCAACACTTGAGTGGTTTAAGGGGAAACATTTAAATGTCTTGGAATGGCCTAGTCAAAGCCCAGACCTCAATCCAATTGAGAATCTGTGGTATGACTTAAAGATTGCTGTACACCAGCGGAACCCATCCAACTTGAAGGAGCTGGAGCAGTTTTGCCTTGAAGAATGGGCAAAAATCCCAGTGGCTAGATGTGCCAAGCTTATAGAGACTTCTTAAGCCTAGGCGTCCCGCTAGCGGGACAACCTCCGGTGAAACTGGAGGGCGCGCGATTCAAATAAATAATCATCAAAATTATGGATATTAAACATTTAGGTACATATAAGTGTCTTATATCGGTTGAAAGCTAATATTATTGTTAATCTAACTGCACTGTCCGATTTACAGTAGCTATCACAGTGAAAACATGCCATGCGATTGTTTGAGGACGGTGCCCCACATCAAAATATTTTTCCACCGGCACAGGTTTCATAAATTCACAAATAGCGATTAAATATTCACTTACTTTTTGAAAATATTTATCTGATTTGTCATCCAAAGGGTACCAGCTATAACATGTAGTGTTTCTTTGTTAGATAAAATCCTTCTTTATATCCCAAAAAGTCTGTTTAGATGGCACCATCGATTTGAGTAATCCACTCGTTCAACATGCAGAGAAAGGAATCCGAAAATCTACCCCTAAACTTTGTTTCAACAAGTTAAAATAAGTTTCTATTTACTCCTCAGATACCCTAAAATGTAATAACATTCTAATATTTCTTATGAAATGAAGTATGTTCAATAGGAAACCGATTTTAGCAGGTGCGTCCTGTCTTCATGGCGCGCGCAAACACGAATTTCCAATTTCCCTGTACTAAAACGGATATTTCTTATTCGTTTTGGAAGTTACAAGCCTGAAACCTTGAACATATACTGCTGACACCCTGTGGAAGCCATAGGAATTGCATCATGGGAGCTAATTTTCAGTATGCCCTTATACTTGCCATTGTAAGAGGATGGTCTCGCTCTCAAAAAAATGCTGTTTTTTTGGGGGGGGGATTTCCTCCTACTAAATCTATTGTGTTATATTCTCCTACATTATTCTAACATTTCTACAAACTACAACGTGTTTTCTTTCCAATGGTACCAATTATATGCATATCCTGGCTTCATGGCCTGAGCAACATGCAATTTACTTTGGTCACGTCATTCAGGCGGAAATTGAGAAAAAAGGGGCCTAGCCCTAAGATAAATTATAGAGACATACCCCAAGAGACTTGCAGCTGTAATTGCTGCAAAAGATGGCTCTACAAAGTATTGACTTTGAGCGGGGTGAATAGTTATGCACGCTCAAGTTCAGTTTATATGTCTTATTTCTTGTTTGTTTCACAATAAAAAATATTTTGCATCTTCAAAGTGGTAGGCATGTTGTGTAAATCAAATGATACAACCCCCCCCAAAATATATTTTAATTCCAGGGTGTAATGCAACAAAATAGGAAAAATGCCAAGGGGGGTGAATACTTTCGCAAGTCACTATGTATATGGTTCAGAAAAAAACTTTTGACCAGGGCCAATAGGGCTATGAGCAAAAGTACTGTAGTGCACTATATAGGGAATAGGGTGCCATTTGGCACTTTTCCTCTGTCTCTCTCTGTTCATTTTCTTTGTCATTAGAAATGTAGCTAGCCATCATCAGCTAGACTTGTACCCTTCTGGTGCCTGATTGCTCAAGATTGAGGCAATTGAGAGACAAGATTGCTCAGTAATAGCTTGGAGAAATGTGAACTGGGCTGAAGCGGAAAGCCATTCCACATTACATCTTATCTATATGGTCATGTTTCGTCAGCTTATAGCTGGTCTTATGGCTGTTATCGTTGATGCATCTGAACAATTCAGCTAAAGGATTAAGAGGTAGGTTATCATAAATCATGTATTATGAACGTATAGTAACACTACTTATTTCCTGCATGTAATGCATTGTGAGGCAGTTATTACGCATTATAAGACATGCCATGAACACGTTTTTGTTCATACCCCGAAAACCTTATTTTTAAACCCTCTGTATAAAATTTGAATAACTCTCAAATTGACAAACATTACATTTTTAAACTACATTTCAGGTTTAAATGTTCAAATTCAGTAAGCCAGTAATGGAACATGAAACACAAGACAGAATTTGTGCTGAGCTCAGGCGTCCTGTAAATGCCTCATTTTAGATCTCAATATTCTCTTGATATTCTTCTGGTAAGGCCATGGCACAATTAGAGTCTGAGGTGCTGCTGCTTTATTGAACACGAAGGTGGTCAGGCTAACTATGGGGAGCAAATACTGTCTGTGGTTTCACAGCAGCCAAACAGAGAGTCGCATTCAATACATCAATATGACGATGAAGCCGAGACGCCATCAGATCTGAACAATTAGACAACCTTACAAAGAGGCCACAGTCAGACTGTACTTTGTGGCGCGCTAGACGAATAAACTGATGTTTCTGTCTCTGGACTGTCTTTGAATGCCTTGCAACGTAGTCAAATCAACACAGTCACACTATTGAGGTGATTACTAAGTGATTACTAACACTGTTCGGGAGCTTGTATAAAAATAGTACTAAACTCACTTGTTTAAAACCAGTTTAGCGTGGTAAGATAACATACTTTTCCAGCTCCACTGACCCGACACATTCTCTCTGCTATATTCACCCGTGTCTGAGGGCCACGGCGTTTCTCATTTCAAACCTTTCACCTGTGTCTTCTAACACATCGAAACATACCTGCCTAAGAGGCAGAGGGAGTTGTCCAGCTGCGATCTGAAAAGATATCGGATGTCTGAAAAGTGAACCTCTGCGGCCCCAACATTCATTATTGACTATTGTCGTACTGTTATGCGCGTGAAGATGAAGAGCTTGTATCACATTCCCTGAGCTTAGTTTAAGTTGGATGAATCATCTAATAATTTTTGATCATGAATCATGATGCCCTATTTAAGAATTTACTGAAACAATGGTCAATAATCACTTGCAAGAAATGGGAGGATAGCTTTGACACTTGACTCTCCAAGAATGAATCCATTTTCCAGTAAGATGGTCTGTTCCGTAATGCATCTTCATTAGTTCTGTTTTGAAGAATGCATCTTGTCCCAGAGGGTCCATAGTGCATGTAGATCCAAATCTCTGAGGATGATACAAAACAGTTTCAGATGTCGTGAGAGACCAGTGGAGAGGACATGGCGACAGTAGGACTGTGACCCTGGCCACTAAATCCCCTTCTGAGGACAGACATTGTGTCTCAGTGTGCTCCAGCCATTACAAGATCATGTTCCTCCTGCAGATCAGGCTTCTTAAATGAAAAAGCAATTTGTACAGTATATACAGTAAGAATGTTTATAAGTGCCTCTACTAAATAGCACCAACAGCAATTCACTGTTTTTGGAAATTGCCATACTGTGCAAAATATTAAAACCAAATACATTATTCTTGTAAAAAATATTTTTGGTGCTGACCCTTTCGCTCAAAGAAAAGACTGAACTGAGAGTTGCAATCGAATGCAAAAAAAGTATTAGAATGTAATTGTTTTAAAGTTAATGCCTATCAATCAGATTGTTTATTTTAATCAAAATGTTACATTCCCATTTGCATAGAGTTTAGAGTTTAATCATATATATAACCAGGGATGACTATGCTTGAAGTTAGGTAAGGTCCCCGCTTAATATTCATGTTAAACATTGGTGCACAGAAGCAATTATTGCTTCCGTCTTATACTGCCTCAACAAATGACGTTCATTTAGATATGTGTCCTGCATCTCATTTGCTATTTGGATGTGCTCATTTGTCAATGTGTCAATGTGTCGCTGACTGTCATTTCAACAATGGTTTGGGATAAAAGATAAACCAAACACCTCGCTTCCTGATTAGCACATTGTCCTACACTCAGAGTGTCTCCACAATCTCCAGGCAAAATTTAACCCATAGAAGGGGTACAATGACCTATAGGTCCCTTTTCAGTACACAGCACATTGAAGTCATGCTCAGATGAGAGTGACTTTTGGTTGCAGTAAGCAAGCCTTCGCCATTTGCTCCCGTATGTTTTGATTACAAAATAACTTCTGGGGGTTCTCATATGCTTACAATAACGTTTGGATTATTGATTGAACAGTCACTAAGAAAATATATTTTCTTGTGGTGTTTGCAAAATAACTATTTTGGATTCAGCAGTTGTTAGCTAGAATGCTAACATTCATTGACCGACAACATTTACTGTAACAACATTTACTGTAGCAAAAGCTAGCCAAAGAGCCATGAAGTGTAATGCAGTTGAGTTTCGATGATGACATAAACATTATATTAAGCAGGACATTCATACGAGCCTTAATATCCAATTATAATCCAAAAGTAGTGTGAAATGCACTCATAAGCAACATGTAAATAGAGGTTTTTATTGCTGGCGTTCTATAAGAACTCCCCCGTGTTCTGGCACCAACTTGTGCACATCGCCCTCGTGCAGCAATGTTTGCAAACACAGAAAGGGGTCTATACAACCAGCTTTTTCAACCATGACAAGGTCTGGAATTCCTTAATTAAGAAAGGCAGAGAGTACTTAGACCCTGCACAGATATCTGCCTCCGTCTCCCTCCACTCAGACAGACAGTGTCTGGGGGGGAAGGTATCTGTCACACCCTGATCTGTTTCACCTGTCTTTGTGCTTGTCTCCACCCCCCTCCAGGTGTCGCCAATCTTCCCCATTATCCCCAGGGTATTTATACCTGTGTTCTCTGTTTGTCTGATGCCAGTTCATTTTGTTTTGTGAAACCTGCCAGCGGTTTTCCCCTTGCTCCTGTCTGTTCTAGTTCCTGTTTCTAGTTTTTCCCGGTTTTGAACAATCTGCCTGCCCTGACGCTGAGCCTTCCTGCCGTTATGTCACTTGCCACACCGCACTGATTATTGACCCCCTGCCTGCTCTGACCCTCTGCCCTTGACCTGTCGTTTTGCCTCCCCCTGTACTAGTAATACACTTTTGTTACTTCGACACTGTCTGCATCTGGGTCTTACATGAAACATGATAGGTTTCTATCGGTTTGGAAGAGTGATGAATTGCCATCTTTGTGATCTCACCCTCAGTGTCATCTCATCTCTCAGCCCCAACTGCGACAGGCACCTGTCCCCTCCCTTCGAGCCTCCAACACTGTTGACATCTGGGTATCAGGAAAGCTGAAGGCAAGACAGAAGAGTGGAAGGAGGGTGGAGAGGTCAGGAAAGATTAATGAATTCATCTATTGTGTCATTCCCTTTCAGTCAAGGTTCAGAAACTATCACGGGTGGTGACCCCCCTCACTAGAATATATAATTACTGCAGCAGTAAAGTGCGTCTAGCCACTCTGAAGTAACACTCTCCGAACTTCTAAACCTGCAGTACTGTAGACTTTAACTTTGAAATATACAGGATATTTGAAAGGTTTATCAGTGTAGTTTCAACAGTAGGGCAGTACAGTTAGGTTACATATGCATGTTTGTGGGAGCCAAGTCTCTCGTGACTGACTGTTTGATTCAGGGTTCCAAAGACTACTTGGAGCCTGACAAGAGGCATTTAAAAAAAATACTTTTTTATATTATCATTTTTTTTGTCACTTAAAAAATAAATGTAGGGGGTAGATCAACTTTAATATTGCAGATAGATTGTAGCTTCCATCAATGTAATTGTCTGCATCACTTCCAATCCCCCATAATTTTTTTTGCAAATAAATATATATATATATACTGCTCAAAAAAATAAAGGGAACACTTAAACAACACAATGTAACTCCAAGTCAATCACACTTCTGTGAAATCAAACTGTCCACTTAGGAAGCAACACTGATTGACAATAAATTTCACATGCTGTTGTGCAAATGGAATAGACAACAGGTGGAAATTATAGGCAATTAGCAAGACACCCCCAATAAAGGAGTGGTTCTGCAGGTGGTGACCACAGACCACTTCTCAGTTCCTATGCTTCCTGGCTGATGTTTTGGTCACTTTTGAATGCTGGCGGTGCTTTCACTCTAGTGGTAGCATGAGACGGAGTCTACAACCCACACAAGTGGCTCAGGTAGCTCATCCAGGATGGCACATCAATGCGAGCTGTGGCAAGAAGGTTTGCTGTGTCTCTCAGCGTAGTGTCCAGAGCATGCAGGCGCTACCAGGAGACAGGCCAGTACATCAGGAGACGTGGAGGAGGCCGTAGGAGGGCAACAACCCAGCAGCAGGACCGCTACCTCCGCCTTTGTGCAAGGAGGAGCACTGCCAGAGCCCTGCAAAATGACCTCCAGCAGGCCACAAATGTGCATGTGTCTGCTCAAACGGTCCGAAACAGACTCCATGAGGGTGGTATGAGGGCCCGACGTCCACAGGTGGGGGTTGTGCTTACAGCCCAACACCGTGCAGGACGTTTGGCATTTGCCAGAGAACACCAAGATTGGCAAATTCGCCACTGGCGCCCTGTGCTCTTCACAGATGAAAGCAGGTTCACACTGAGCACATGAGCACATGTGACAGACGTGACAGAGTCTGGAGACGCCGTGGAGAAAGTTCTGCTGCCTGCAACATCCTCCAGCATGACCGGTGTGGCGGTGGGTCAGTCATGGTGTGGGGTGGCATTTCTTTGGGGGGCCGCACAGCCCTCCATGTGCTCGCCAGAGGTAGCCTGACTGCCATTAGGTACCGAGATGAGATCCTCAGACTCCTTGTGAGTCCATATGCTGGTGCGGTTGGCCCTGGGTTCCTCCTAATGCAAGACAATGCTAGACCTCATGTGGCTGGAGTGTCAGCAGTTCCTGCAAGAGGAAGGCATTGATGCTATGGACTGGCCCGCCCGTTCCCCAGACCTGAATCCAATTGAGCACATCTGGGACCTCATGTCTCGCTCCATCCACCAACGCTACGTTGCACCACAGACTGTCCAGGAGTTGGCGGATGCTTTAGTCCAGGTCTGGGAGGAGATCCCTCCGCCACCTCATCAGGAGCATGCCCAGGCGTTGTAGGGAGGTCATACAGGCACACGGAGGCCACACACACTACTGATCCTCATTTTGTCTTGTTTTAAGGACATTACATCAAAGTTGGATCAGCCTGTAGTGTGGTTTTCCACTTTAATTTTGAGTGTGACTCCAAATCCAGACCTCCATGGGTTGATAAATTTGATTTCCATTATGTCAATACCAATACTTATGTCATGCAATAAAATGCAAATGAATTACTTAAAAATCATACAATGTGATTTTCTGGATTTTTGTTTTAGATTCCGTCTCTCACAGTTGAAGTGTACCTATGATAAAAAATTACAGACCTCTACATGCTTTGTAAGTAGGAAAACCTGCAAAATCGGCAGTGTTTCAAATACTTGTCCTCCCCACTGTATATATGCATACAGAATATACAGGTGACGTCGGAAGTTTACATACACTTATAGTTGGAGTAATTAAAACTCATTTTTCAATCACTCCACAACTTTCTTGTTAACAAACTATAGTTTTGGCAAGACTTTTAGGACATCTACTTTGTGCTTGATAGAAGTAATTTTCCAACAATTGTTTACAGACAGATTATTTCACTTATAATTCACTGTATCACAATTTCAGTGGGTCAGAAGTTTACATACCTTTAAAGGCACTGCCTTGACTGTGCCTTTAAACAGCTTGGAAAATTCCAGAAATGTGGTCATGGCTTTAGAAGCTTCTGATAGGCTAATTGACATAATTTGAGTCAATTGGAGGTGTACCTGTGGATGTATTTCAAGACCTACCTTCAAACTCAGTGCCTCTTTGCTTGACATCATGGGAAAATCAAAAGAATTTAGCCAAGACATCAGAAAAAAAATTGTGGACCTCCACAAGTCTGGTTCATCCTTGGGAGAAATTTCCAAATGCCTGAAGGTACCACGTTCCACTGTACAAACAATAGTCGTCAAGTATCAACACCATGGGACCACGCAGCCATCATACCGCTCAGGAAGTAGACACGTTCTGTCTCCTAGAGATGAACGTACTTTGTAGCGAAAAGTGCAAATCAATCCCAGAACAACAGCAAAGGACCTTGTAAAGATGCTGGAGGAAACAGGTACAAAAGTATCTATATCCACAGTAAACAAGTCCTATATCGACATAACCTGAAAGGCAAGGAAGAAGCCACTGCTCCAAAACCGCCATAAGAAAAGCCAGACTGCGGTTTGCAACTGCACATGGGGACAAAGATTGTACTATTTTCCTCGGGTCTGATGAAACAAAAACTGTTGGCCATAATGACCATCGTTATGTTTGGAGGAAAAACGGGGAGGCTTGCAAGCCGAAGAACACCATCCCAACCGTGAAGCACGGGGGTGGCAGCATCATGTTGTGGGGGTGCTTTGCTGCAGGAGGGACTGGTGCACTTCACAAAACAGATGGCATCATGAGGTAGGAAAATGATGTGCATATGTTGAAGCAACATCTCAAGACATCAGTCAGGAAGTTAAAGCTTGGTCGCAAATGGGTCTTCCAAATGGACAATGACCCCAAGCATATTTCCAAAGTTGTGGCAAAATGGCTTAAGGACAACAAAGTCAAGGTATTGGAGTGACCTTCACAAAGCCTTGACCTCAATCCTATAGAAAAGTTGTGGGCAGAACTGTAGAAGCGTTTGCGAGCAAGGAGGCCTACAAACCTGACTCAGTTACACCAGCTCTGTCAGGAGGAATGGGCCAAAATTATTGTGGGAAGCTTGTGGAAGGCTACCCAATTTTTTTGACCCAAGTTAAACAATATAAAGGCAATACACTCAATTAGTATTTGGTAGCATGTAAACTTCTGACCCACTGGGAATGTGATGAAAGAAAGAAAAGCTGAAATAAATCATTCTCTCTACTATTATTCTGACATTTCAAATTCTTAAAATAAAGTGGTGATCCTAACTGACCTAAGACAGGGAATTCTTATTAGGATTAAATGTCAAGAATTGTGAAATACTGAGTTTAAATGTATTTGGCTAAGGGGTACGTAAACTTCCGACTTCAACTGTATATAACATTCTGTTGGTTGCAAGAATTCTGTATAATAATTTAAATTGTAAAATGTTAAGTTTTGCGTATCAGTTCATAAACCATGTGCCATGGAATCGGTACGTCAAAAATATCTTCCCAACTATTTTGCAATCTATATTGAACGGCTGTCAAGTTTTTGGTCCTTTAATGAAACTGGTATACTTTTTTATTCATCACAATTTTCTTTAACCAATTATGGTCTTTAATGCAGGGCCAACAGGCAAGTTCTGTCACGTCTGCTCCCGCTCTTCCCCTCCCCCTGGCGCTTGAGGGCGCCAGAATGCCTTGCATCACTCACTCCTGCCATCCATCACGTACACCTGCCTTTCCTCGTCACGCGCATCAGCGTTATTGGACTCACCTGGACTCTCTTATCACCTGTTCATTTCCTCCCCTATATGTGTCAGTTCCCCAGCTCTGTTCCCCGCTTCTACATTGATTGTTTTTCTGTTTGCTAAGCTGTTTATGTCTCGTTCCATGTCCGTTATTTATTAAATGTTACTCCCCGTACCTGCTTCGTCTCTCCAGCGTCATCCTTGTGATAGATCGTGACAGAATGCAGAAGCCATCACACGAAGCATCGGGGAGTACTGGCGTTCTGGTTGGTATAGTGGCATCGGCTCTGGGTCAACACCGATGGAACCGGGGGTGCCTAGCCTGCTCGTCGGGCTTCCACGCCCTAGCAGGCTCGAGAGGTTTCCTTGCCCCGGTTGGTTCGGAGGGCGCCCATCCCACATCGGGCCTCAGCTGGATCGTCAGTTCTTGTCTGCCCAGCCTGTCCAGGAGTTTTTTGTTTGTTTGTTTTTTGTTTTGTCGGTGACGTCGGGGGTGGATTCTGCCGCCGATGGAACCGGGGGTGCCTAAGCCAGCCCGTCGAGCTTTCATGCCCTGGCTGGCTCGAGAGGTTTCATTGCCTCGGTTGGCTCGGTGGCTTCCCATCCCACGTCACAATCCACCGGATCATCGGGTTTCCTCAGCGGGATCGACAGGCGTCTGGACTCAGCCGGATCGTCAGGCTCCCATGCCTCAGCCGGCTCGCCAGGCTCTCACGCTCCAGCCGGTTCGTCGGGCTTCCACGCCTCAACCGGCTTGCCCAGCGCCCATGTCTCGGCCGGTTTGCCCAGGTGGGACGCCGGGTGGCGCCCCTAGTGGGGGGGTACTGTCACGTCTGCTCCCGCTCTTCCCCTCCCCCTGGCGCTTGAGGGCGCCAGAATGCCTTGCATCACTCACTCCTGCCATCCATCACGTACACCTGCCTTTCCTCGTCACGCGCATCAGCGTTATTGGACTCACCTGGACTCTCTTATCACCTGTTAATTTCCTCCCCTATATGTGTCAGTTCCCCAGCTCTGTTCCCCGCTTCTGCATTGATTGTTTTTCTGTTTGCTAAGCTGTTTATGTCTCGTTCCATGTCCGTTATTTATTAAATGTTACTCCCCGTACCTGCTTCGTCTCTCCAGCGTCATCCTTGTGATAGATCGTGACAAGTTCCTTACTTTTTCCCTCTTCCACTTTCCTCTTCCATTTTTGCAGTAAGGCTGCAATTAGTTGGTTGTAATTTTGGGTAGAACAGACATTTCCTTAAGTTTTAATTAGCTGCATGTATGACAAAACTCCACTATTCGTATTTATGAAGACTATACCTTTTATAAACATTTAAATAAAAAAATATATAATTTTATCAATTAGTATATTTGAGTTTAACCACACTATTTGTTGTATTATTTGTTGTGTCTTTTCTGGTGGATTAAATTGAAATTGCAACCAACTTTCGATGTCTTGTTTTAAAAATAGTGATATTTGGTAGATTATTTCCTATTCAAATAATTGAAAGTGAGAGGTTGTAATCTGAATAAAGGGTTACTGAATAAAGGGTTAAAGGCCTTTCTTGAACATAGGGTGAGACATTCTTACTAATTTGTTAGAGAACCAGTTTGGATTTAAATATAACTTCTGTATGACTGAAGCCAAGGTATTTATTGTAACACAGGGAGATATGGAGTGCGGATCCGGGGAAGCTTGGATGAGTTGTAGGAAACCAGATGTGGAGGCTGGAGTGTACTGGGTTGGGACATGGTAAACAGGTCCAGAGGGGAATCCAAGGGAGTGGTGGTGTGGTGAGTCCAGAACAGGGTAGCAGGGTGGTGAGATGTGGAACAGGAGCCAGAGTCAGGGTGGCAAAATGAGCAGAGAATTAGATCTGGCAGAGTGGAAGTGGCAGAACTGAGTATTTGTAGAGGTCTTGATAATGGAATGAGTTGCAGCTGGTAGGGATCTGCTCTGACTCCAGCACACCTGTCTCCAACCACACACAAACAGAAAGGGAGGGGGAGAGAGAGAGAGTGTACTGGGGGAATGGCTGCAGGTCAAGCAGACACCGGATGACCACTAGGGGGTGTGGCAGGAGCAGATGTGACAGAAGCATTTAGTGAGAGGTCTAATGCTTTAATATTTAATCATTTCTGCCCTCCGAATTCATATTCATTATATAAATTGTCCCATTTAATTTTGTCTGGCTTGCCTTTCCAAATAAAATTGTTAATTTTTTTCTCATGTAATTTAAAAAACTGTTCACTAGGTGTAGGCAAGACCATCAACAAATAGGTGGGATATGACTAAAGAGTAAATCTGGGTGATTTTTCCACAAATAGAAAGGTATTTACCTTTCCATGGTAGCAAGATCTTTCTATTTTTGCTAACTTTCTATTAAAATGTATTGGAGTGAGATTATTGATTTATTTCAGGATATGTATACCGAGTATATCCACATCACCATCAGACCATTTTGTTGGTAAACTACATGGTAAAGTAAAAGTAGTATTTTTTTGTGATCCAATACATAATATAGTACAGTTATCATAATTTGGTTGTAATCCAGAGAGGTTATAAAAATTATCTAGCTCTATGAGGCTGTGGAGGGATCCAAATTGTGGATTTAAAAGAAAACAATCATCAGCGTACAATGACACCTTTGTTTTTAAGCCCTGTATTTCTAATCCCTTAATATTATTGTTGGACCTGATTTTAATAGCTAAAATTTAGATGTCCATAATAAATAGATATGCCGATAGTGGACAACCTTGTTCTACTCTTCTTGACAGTTTAAAACTTTCTGAGAAGTAGCCATTATACACTTTTTTACACTTGGGTTACTTTTCATTATTTTAACCCATTTTATAAGAGATTCTCCAAAATTGAAAAGTTCCAGGCATTTATATATAAACTCCAGTTGTACTTTATCAAAAGCCTTTTCTATGTACGCTATGAATAACAGGCCTGATTTCCCAGTTTTTTCATAGTGTTCTATTGTTTCCAGTACTTGCTTTATATTATCTCCAACATATCGTCCATGTCAAAAACCTGTCTGATTAGAATGAATAATGTCCGACAATACCTTTTTAATTCTATGCCCAACTGGTATGCCATCCAGCCCTGGAGTTTTCCCAAACTTAAAGGCTTTAACTGTATCAAGAAGTTCCTCTTCTGTAATTTCCTCTTCACATTAGTCTTTCTGTATGGCTGTTAATTTTACATTATTCATAGAAAAAAAATCCAAACAATTAGCTTCGGTTAGAGGAGATGGAGGAGACTGAAATGAAAAGCAATGCTTAAAGTACTTTGCTTTATCTTTCAAAATATCATTGGCCCTGTGGAAGTCAGTCGTCATTCAGTAAATCGGCTCAGACGCTGAACAAGAGGAGAGCCTCCATCCTCCACTCCATTCTCCCAAGGCCTCTAATGTCAGCTTGAATTCCTCACCTCCTTCCTCATATCAGCTGTGTTCTGCCCTTGCCTCAGGGCCCTGGATCCTGCCCATGCTTCATACGGTATAAATGATGATCGGAGAAATGAATCCTTCCGCTACATCTCATTCCTTCTCTCCTTACACAGATCTCAAGGAGAGCAGAATAAACCCAGGTCCAACATTACAGGTTACAAAAGAAAGACTCCACGAAAAGGATGATTGTTATTCTTATAGCAATAACCGTCTATAGAGGTCCATGTATGGTTCAACATATCAATACATGAAATCATTGACTATTGGCCTATTTATTTGTCTGTCCATAACAAGTATTTAATGGGAGTCTGTCATAAATAGTTTATCAACACATAGCTCCACATCCTCATTTCCAATCTACATCTATTTTGTTACTGATATAACATGACTTTACTGAGTGAATTAGAGTCGACACTTGCTAATATATTAGACGTCACAGTCTCAGTAGAGCCAGACCATGTGTTTCTCTGACTAAGAATTTCTTTAGTCCAAAGCATTGATTTCTAATGTTCTCTAGTGACAAAAGCTGAACCCACACTGTAAAGGGATTGACGTGTAATTTACAGGCAGCTTGGTGGCAAGTAAAATTCTGTATTTCATATTACAGTACACCTTCTGTAATATAAATACGGTACCAAAGAAAGTACTGTTGTCACGCCCTGGCCTTAGTTATCTTTGTTTTCTTTATTATTTTAGTTAGGCCAGGGTGTGACATGGGGGATGTATGTGTTTTGTATTGTCTAGGGGTTTTTGTATGTTTATGGGGCAGTGTTTAGTCTAGGTGTATGTATGTCTATGGTTGCCTAGATTGGTTCTCAATTAGAGACAGCTGTCTATCGTTGTCTCTGATTGGGAGCCATATTTAGGCAGCCATAGTCATTAGGTAGTTTGTGGGTGATTGTCTATGTCTATGCTGCCAGTGTCTGCACTTATTGTTTGTATAGCTTCACGTTCGTCGGTTTGTTTAGTGTGTAAAGTGTTGTTCGTTTCGTTTCGTCTTCTCATCATTAAAGAAGATGTATAGTTATCACGCTGCGCCTTGGTCCTCTTCACTTAAACGTTACGACGAGCGTGACAACTGTGTAATGACACACTCTGCATAACTGTAAAATTGACTTTATTATACCATAAAAAAGTAAATGCTACCATAATATTTCACAGCATTTTACTGTAATGACAAGGGATTGGTGCAAGCAGGATGGCTACTAGGTATAGTGTTTACACATTACAGCATATATTTGGTGTTTTATATCACTTGTGTGGCGGATGAATCAGAATTAGTTGGGTAACATAGATAATTAAGATGTTTTATTTGCATAATATGCTTATGTGAGATACTTGTCATTAGAATGTATCCTTTTGGACTATAGTGTTGGCAGTTGCACTTTTCCCTAAGCTGGGGCTCAGTCACTTGGGGCCCAGAGAGGGGAGAGGTCAGGCTTGTCTTTCACATGTCCCTGGTGCTATGCAGAATATCAGAAAGGGAAGAGAACAGAATGGAACATTGTCTTCATATGTGAATGTGTCTTTACCTATTCTTAAACCATGTGAAGGGATTGCGTGATTAATGGGGAACCAATTACTTGTCTCCACAATGTATGTGCGCCAGTCACTCCCTCCTTTTCCAATTGGCGGGAGGTGTATGGCAGTGTCTGGAAACATTGTATGTCCTCTTTGATCTTACACTTATCCTGGGATAGTATATGACCTAGAGGCTCACTCCCCTCAGTGAGCTTGTCCAGGAGTGGGGTCAAGAGGGGGTTTACTTGAGATGGGAGTATCTAGAGTTGATAATTGATATATGCCATTGGATGAGTTGGTGTTTTTGTACTATGAAGTACCAGGAACGAGATTAGAACCTCGCCAGGAACGAGATTAGGGACCAGGTACGAGATTAGGGACCAAACTGAACGATAATTTATAGCGAATGTTATCTGGCTAAGGGATACTCCTTTCTCAAGAAGAAGTCTTTCTTTGTTAACAGTTCCTAAGATCTGTGGTTCGTCATGTAAGTTGAGAGGGGTGTATCTTGGCTATAAAAGATCTTTGTATTTTTCTGTAGTCACTTTTCAATGGTTCATTAGAGATAGCGCATCATTGAAAGTCAAAAAGGCTATTGCAAAGCTTATTATTATTAAAGATGGAGTTTAAGTATAACTCTGACTGGTGTGTAGTTTGTAGCTCTCCTCATTTGGTAAAGCAGAAATATGCCACCACACTTGCACTTCTAGAGGCCTTAAAAAAGGCTTCCAAACTGGCAGCGGCTACTGGGCAAAACAGACCAAAAGGACATGGCAAAATGCTTGTCTAAACGTGACAAGCATTTTGCCATGTCCTTTTGATCTGTTTGCCATGTAGCCACTGCCAGTTTGGAAGCATTCTCCGGCGCTCAACGTCGCCAGTTGTCTCATCATTACACGACACCTGTCACCATCGTTACACGCACTTACGCCTCATTACACCTGGACTCCATCACCTTCCTGATTACCTCCACCATATCTATCACTTGGTTCTTTCCTGAGGTGTTATTGACTGTTTCTCTTTCATGTCTGTACCCTTTTCGTGTTTCTCGTTTTGTACTATGTTCTATTTATTATTACATTTGCACTCCCTGTACTTGCTTCCCAACTCCCAACATGCACGTTAGAGAATAAAGCCTCACAAAGGGGAAGCAAAAGGGATTATATATATATTTTTTTACTGGTGACGTCGGGTCCAAGTTCCGCTGCCGATGCAACCGGGGATGCCTCAGCTGGCTCGTCAGGCTCCCATGCCTCAGCCGGCTCTACAGGTTCCTGTGCCTCAGCAGAAGCGACTGTCCCGCTCCTGGTCCTCGGGACCGTCCCTCTGGTCGGAGTCGTCCGGCGGCTGGAGCCGCGAGTCAGGGAGGGGGTACTGTCACGTTTACTCCCGCTACCCCTCTCCGGCACTTGTTGTCGCCCGTTGTCTCATCATTACGCACACCTACCACCATCAGTACGCGCACCTGCACCTCATGATACTCACCTGGACTCCATCACCTTCCTGATTACCTCCACTATATCTGTCACTCCCCTTAGTTCTTTTCCTATCAACTCTGTTTCTCTTTCATGTCTGTACCCTTTTCGTGTTTCTCATTTTGTACTATGTTCTATTTATTATTACAATTGCACTCCCTTTACTTGCTTCCCGACTCCCAGCTTACACATTGCAATGCTCAACCATTTAATGACTTGCTGCCACTCCAATCTGTCCACTATACATTTTAAATTGATGGGGCACTATAACCACATGAGTTAAATTGGTGCAGCATTCTCACTCACGGGTGCAACAAATATAGCCTCTTACAAGGCATACCTCAAAATATGTTAATGAGACAGAAACAACAATACCATGCACCCACTAGTGGTCAAAAGGTTTTTGGCCCTCTACAGATACCGTACTGTATTCTGTGGGGTGGAACAGTACCATTCGAAATACAGCAATTTCCCCACAATGCAACATAACTGACAGTATGCCGTAGTAAAACATTTAAGAGTTTTTTACTGTTGATAATACCTTAAACTACAGTTTTCTGTTACTGTGCATGTTCACGCTTCACTTAATTTCATTACCATTTTTCAATAGCCTCCCCACGTCGTGTTCCCAGACAGCACTTTAATCTCAGCAAGCGCACAATCAATTTCAGCCGGTCCTGGCGGGATGTCTGTTTATCCAAGGACTGAGAGAGCATGATGGAAGGAGATACCCAGGGGAGGGCAGGATACAGCTTTCCAGAGACACCAAGAATGTGTCCTCAAACAAATGTGTTTGTGGGGGTATTAGCTTTAGGTGTGTGTTTGTGTGCTTCCCGTACATGTCTACATGTCTATGTCAGATTACAATTTCTATTTCACTATTTCATTGCTGTAATGTGAAATATGGCTGGGTTCCTAAAAATCTGTCTGTTGAGGCGAGGGGGGAAATGATCTGGTGCTGGCCATGAGTGATCATCTGCTCTGGGCAAGAGACAGCTCCAGTGCCCAGCTGCCTGCTACCCTGCCCAGCAGCAGCAGCAGACAGTATTATCCCATTTGGACGGTTGATCAATCAGTTTGGTTGCCTTCGTTTAAGCACAGCCAGGCATGATGTGCCAATGGGTTGGTTATACATGAGACGGTACAACCAATAACTAGGCCCTCTTAACAGTTTCTCCAAATACTGGAGATGTGCAGGGAACCTGTTGATGGACTTGTGGCAAAGACATTCACTGCCCAAGCGTTCAATTCATTTTAAATATAGAGAAACCTTTATAATAGAGGTCAAATAGCCTGATTCCATGTATGGACATCATATAATGGCAGGTCATATCCCTGATATCATCATTACACATGCCATTCAATAGACAATCTATTAATAATATGTAATATGACCCTTTGAAAGACCTGCTATCTGATTACAGTCTGAACATCCAACCTTGGATACATCATACTGTCATTAATGTTTTATTAATTTGAAATTTCAGTCCAAATAACTTTAGCCTACTTTTAGTCAAGTAAATGGACTTTATTGCCTCAGGCTGGTACCTGCAGATTGGCTGTAAAACCCAGGGGACGCCAGTTACATTAGCGAATGTCACAGAGAAGCCAAGCTATCCTCATAACTCTCAACATTCCACCTCACCTGCTCTGCGACTTCACAGGAACATTTTGAGCAGATTGCATTGTGTAAGTGTAAAGTCTACCTAGTTTGCCTACGTAGCTAATGTCAGAATACCAAGGGTACAACTGTGCTCTCAGAGATTTAAGCCATTAGTTTATCTGTCTACAGAGTTTTAACTTTAAAGCAAGTGTTGGTGGGGCTAAACACAGACTCCGGAAGCTTTCCAGTGCGCACTTCAAATTCAAGATCTCAGATTATAGATCGGTACTTGTTAAAGGATAACATACAATCTGAGTTTAACAAGGAGAATATAGTCCTCTCGCCTGTACAAAACCAGTCTATGATCTGTAGATCTGTACGCCTGTAATGGCATCATGATAGTGATATTATCCTAATGATCCACAACTAGAACAATGACCCATGTTGCTGCAGATGTCATCAAAATGTCATTTAAAAAATGTTGTTAAAGGTAGATTATTCCAGAAGCCAAGAGTCACCTGGCCATGCCAACATTATGACCATGAAACCATGAAGACTCCTTTAAGCAAAGGTTTATCGTCATAAAAAAAGCGCTTTACAGTAAATGTAGCGATAACTTGATGATTAGACTTCATAGTCCCCAGATGACAAACCTGACCCACATGCATGATTTTATAGAATTAATATTATGACATAAATGTAGCTCTCCTGTCAGGGACTATCATCATTCTCAAAACAGCTCCAATGGTACCAGAAACAGAAACAGGACACCAGGAAAACAATGTTGGTTAGGAGTTTACCAGACCCAGATTAAGCATATAAAAAAAATGCTTAATCTGAAAAAAACATTTTCACCACAGTATTATCTGGTGCAGATCGGCCTTATGCATGTTTATAGTATGCTTATCCTTGTACCTCGGCCAGGCTTAGTATTTTTTTTATTATCCTTGGAAACAGAATAAGACAGATCGTGCTTGAGTCCCACCCTGCTGTGGAAGTCGCTCCCTATAGAGGGATTTAGAGGATTTTGGATTTACATGTCCATGTGGCTTACATACCTGGGGCTGTCGCTGTCCTCTGGCCCGCATCTGCATCTGCTGCACTGTTTACAAGGCCACTACAGATCACTGGAGATCTATCTGCATGGCTGATACATGATACAGGTCATTTATCACTGGACCAGCAGGACTTACAGTATAGTATATTTACAGAGTTTATTATTTCCTAAACACTATATCCACACATTTTTCACATTTGTGTTCTTTGATCAGAAATTAGGTACCTTCATGTGTTTGTAAAATATTACTTTTCTCAGATTTCGTATTCATACATTTCATTTTTTTTATTTTTTATAAAACGCGATGTACAGTTGAAGTCGGAAGTTTACAAACACTTAGGTTGGAGTCATTAAAACTCATTTTCCAACCACTCCACAAATGTCTTGTTAACAAACTATAGTTTTGCAAGTTGGTTAGGACATCTACTTTGTGCATGACACAAGTCATTTTTCCAACAATTGTTTACAGACAGATTATTTCACTTATAATTCACTGTTTCACAATTCCAGTGGGTCAGAAGTTCACATACACTAAGTTGACTGTGCCTTTAAACAGCTTGGAAAATTCCAGAAAATTATGCCATGGCTTTAGAAGCTTCTGATAGGCGAATTGACATCATTTGAGTCAATTGGAGGACCTCCACAAGTCTGGTTCATCCTTGGGAGCAATTTCCAAACGCCTGAAGGTACCATGTTCATCTGTACAAAGAATAGTCGTCAAGTATAAACACCATGGGACCACACAGCCATCATACCGCTCAGGAAGGAGACACGTTCTGTCTCCTAGAGATGAACGTACTTTGTAGCGAAAAGTGCAATTCAATCCCAGAACAACAGCAAAGGACCTTGTAAAGATGCTGGAGGAAACAGGTACAAAAGTATCTATAGCCACAGTAAACAAGACCTATATCGACATAACCTGAAAGGCCGCTCAGCAAGGAAGAAGCCACTGCTCCAAAACCGCCATAAAAAAGCCAGACTATGGTTTGCAACTGCACATGGAGACAAAGATTGTACTTTTCTGTGAAATGTCCTCTGGTCTGATGAAACAAAAATACAACTGTTTGGCCATAATGACCATCATTATGTTTGGAGGAAAAAGGGGGAGGCTTGCAAGCCATCCCAACTGTGAAGCATGGGTGTGGCAGCATCATGTTGTCGTGGTGCTTTGCTGCAGGAGGGACTGGTGCACTTCACAAAATAGATGGCATCATGAGGAAGGGAAATGATGTGGATATATTGAAGCAACATCTCAATACATCAGTCAGGAAGATAAAGCTTGGTCGCAAATGGGTCTTCCAAATGGACAATGACCCCAAGCATACTTCCAAAGTTGTGGCAAAATGGCTTAAGGACAACAAAGTCAAGGTATTGGAGTGACCTTCACAAAGCCCTGACCTCAATCCTATAGAAAATGTGTGGGCAGAACTGAAAAGCCGTGTGCGAGCATGGAGGCCTACAAACCTGACTCAGTTACACCAGCTCTGTCAGGAGGAATGGGCCAAAATTCACCCAACTTATTGTGGCAACCTTGTGGAAGGCTACCCAAAACATTTGAGCCAAGTTAAACAATATAAAGGCAATGCTACCAAATACTAATTGAGTGTATGTAAACTTCTGACCCACTGGGAATGTGATGAAAGAAAGAAAAGCTGAAATAAATCATTCTCTCTATTATTATTCTGAAATTTCACATTCCTAAAATGAAAGTGGTGATCCTAACTGACCTAAGACAGGGAACTTTAACAAGGATTAAATGTCAGGAATTGTGAAATACTGAGATTAAATGTATTTGGCTAAGGTGTATGAAAACTTCAGAGTTCAACTGTATCTATTATTTAGCTGGAATGGAATGTTCTCTGTCTCACCTAGCTATCGTAAAATTAATGCACTGACTGTAAGTGTTACATCTGCTCCTGCCACGCCCTCTACTTCTCATCCTGCGTCTCCCTAACCTGCCGCCACTCCCCCAGTGTTCTCTCCCTCTGTCTCTCTGTGTGGGTGTATGTGATTGTGTGAGTGGAGACAGGTGTGCTAGAGGCAGAGCAGATCCCCATCAGCTGCAACCTGTTCCATAATCAAGACCTCTACAATTACTCAGCCCTGCCACTTCCACTCTGCCAGATCGTAGCCTCTGCTCAGTCAGTCTGCGGTTCAAGCTGTTTGTTCCGACATAGAGCTTGTTATCCTTTTGTGCCTGTTTTTCTCTCAGCTACAGTTCCGTCCACTCTGACTCAGGTCCCTGTCTCCGGTCCCTCGTCTTGTCAGTCCTGGTTCCCTGCCCTCTACTGCTTCCTTGGATTCTGCGCTGGACCTGATTACCCTGCCCCTACTTTCCTTGCCTCAGCCTCAGTTCCTGGTTCCCTGCTACCCGCCCAAACTTCCCCTGGCCTGCACCCCATCTCCCCCCCGCTTTTCAATAAATACCTTAGTTACCTTATCCCTGTCTCCTCGTCTGAGTCTGCACCTGGGTTCACCTGCTCCGCCACGCGTAACAGTACGATCTGGCCATAGATATGAACCCAGCATATAAAATATGTATTTATTTGCTACAGTTGACTGTGTAAAAACTAGCAGACTGAAATTAAACCATCAAGTCTGCCATTGAACATCCCCATGATTAGATAGTGAAAAAATGCACTTCTTTCATAATTTCATTAAACAATAAAAGATAATTGACCAACATTTCTGAAAATGGATATGAAACTTTCTTTACTTTATTTTTTCCTCTGCTAGAAAACAGATACCAATTGTGGCTGAAAGGGAAATATTTCCTCCAAACCCGTGTGAAAAACTATTCAGTGTCATTAAAACCAGAAACTTGTTGATGCATTTCAAACGCGTATCGATGTTGACGCAAATGCTCTGTACATTGAATGCAACTGATTAGGTGTCATTTGCCGTGATTCTTATCTTTTCACAAAAGCTTCACTTTTTGTGGATTAAAAGCTAATACCAGACTGGTTGAACTGATGTCATTCCAACCGAGTTCATGTTCACTTGATTTAATGGATTTAGATGTGTATTCTTTTCCCTGTAGGACAGATCTTAAAGATAATTGAAACTTGATAATACTGATGTTGTCTCAGGGGTGGACAGACTGGAACATACTGATATGCTTGCCCCGGGGCGATGTTTTCTCAATCTCTCAGTCAATCATTAATTAAATTAATCAGTCGGCTTACCTGCAACACTCACCGAACAAAAATCTTTACCTTTGTGGTGATAAAGTGTGGGACTTGTCCAGAGTAAAAAAGTTACAAGTTGTCACTGACAATTTCCTAATCCTCAAGGGCCGGACCCACAGGCAGGTTGACGTTTACTGTCATGAATCTTTCCTGGAGGTAGACCTGCACTAGATGGGCCAGCTGCATAAACAAAATTGGCTATGTCGTAAAAATTCATGAAAACAAACATTTGCTTTTTGTTCTTTATTTTCTTTATCTGCAGAACTGCCTCCAGGTCAAGATTCATGACAATAAATGCCAATCTGTGACACACAGGTGCTACAGTCAGCCAAAAAAACATTAGTGGCTGACAATACCATCGGCCAATGGAGATTTTTTTTTTTTTTTAATGCCCTTAATGCCCAGGATCGCTGTTACCATTTCTCGCATTGGAGAGGTTAATAAAAAAAAAAGTTTTACATACACTACCAGTCAAAAGTTTTAGAACACCTACTCATTCAAGGGTTTGTCTTCTTTTTTAAAACTATTTTTTACATTGTAGAATAATAGTGCAGACATCAAAACTATGAAATAACACATATGGAATCATGTAGTAAGCAAAGAAAGTGTTAAACAAATCAAAATATATGTTATATTTGAGATTCTTCAAAGTATTCACCCTTTCCCTTGATGACAGCCTTTAAGGAGTTCCCACATGTGCTGAGCACTTGTTGGCTGCATTTCCTTCACTCTCCGGGACCAATTCATCCCAAACCATCTCAATTTGGTTGAGGTCGGGGGATTGTGGAGGCCAGGTCATCTGATGCAGCACTCCATCGCGCTCCTTTTTGTTAAAATAGCCCTTACACAGCCTGGAGGTGTTGGGTCGTTGTCCTGTTGAAAAACAAATGATAGTCCCACTAAGCCCAAACCAGACGGGATGGCATATCGCTGCAGAATGCTGTGGTAGCCATGGTGGTTAATTGTGCCTTGAATTCTAAATACATCACAGTGTCACCAGCAAAGCACCCCCACCCACACCATAACACCTCTTCCTCCATGCTTTACGGTGGAAAATATACATGCGGAGATCATCCGTTCACCCACACCGCATCTCACAAAGACACAGCGGTTGGAACCAAAAATCTCCAATTTGGACTCCAGACCACAGGACAAATTTTCACCGGTCTAATGTCCATTGCTCGAGTTTCTTGGCCCAAGCAAGTCTCTTCTTATTATTGGTGTCCTTTAGTAGTGGTTTATTTGCAGCAAATTCGACCTTGAAGGCCTGATTCACACAGTCCCCTCTGAACAGTTGAAGTTGAGATGTGTCTGTTACTTGAACTCTGAAGCATTTATTTGGGCTGCAATTTCTGAGGCTGGTAACTCTAATGAACTTATCCTCTACAGCAGAGGTAACTCTGGGTCTTCCTTTCCTGTGGCAGTCCTCATTAGAGCAAGTTTCATCATAGCGCTTGATGGTTTTTGCGACTGCACTTGAAGAAACGTTTAAAGTTCTTGGAAATTTCCATATTGACTGACCTTCATGTCTTAAAGTAATGATGGACTGTCGTTTCTCTTTGCTTATTTGAGCTGTTCTTGCCATAATATGGACTTGGTCTTTTACCATATAAGGCTATCTTCTGTATACCACCCCTACCTTGTCACAACACAACTGATTGGCTCAAACGCATTAAGAAGGAAGGAAATTCCACAAATTAACATTTAATAAGACACACCTGTTAATTGAAATGCATTCCAGGTGACTTCCTCATGAAGCTGGAATGCGAAGAGTGTGCAAAGCTGTCATCAAGGCAAAGGATGGCTATTTGAATTTGAATCTCTTTTGTTTAACTTTTTTGGTTACTATATGATTGTGTATGTGTTATTGCATAGTTTTGATATCTTCACAATTATTCTACAATGTAGAAAATAGTAAAAATAAAGAAAAACCCTTGAATGAGTAGGTGTTCTAAAACTTTTGACTGGTAGTGTATACTGTATGTCATGAAAGGAAAGTCCCCATTGGTGCCTGAATGTCATTAATAAAAGTCCCACAGTCAGTCAGTCTATGTCAGTAATTGCCATTGAGTCCCATTGTGGTAACCAATCTAGTTCCATGAAACAGATGGTTCCTCTGTTGGTGACTATGGGAAAAGGAACAAGCAATCGACCCACCAGAGTGACAATGCTCCCCATTTCCACTTTAGACCTTGCTCGTCCCAGCAGGGGAGATGCACTGTCATGCCACGACAATGTTTTGCAGAGACACAATGTATATGTCCCAAATAGTACCCTATTCCCTACATAGTGCACTTCTTTTGTGCACTACCCTATGGGCCCTGGTCAAAATCAGTGCACTAAATAGGGACTATGGTGCCATTTGGGACGCAGGTCATGAGAGAAGACTGTGATACTGAGACATGCTGATAGCCCATTAACAACCTATTAACACAGGGAATATTGTCATTGCATCATTTGATCCCACAGTATGTCATTGTCATAATTATAGGTAGCCTCCACAGAGATGGGTTTTCCAGAGTATTTCAGCGTTGAAATGTCACATCCAATGTACAAACTTCAGCAGGGGGTAATAAACAGAACAGATGGGTTGATGGGAATTTAAGTGGCATACAATTTACCCCACAGAGTCCCCATCACAGCTCTCCTAGATCAACTCCCAGAATGAATTGCAGTGGAACTCAATATATTGTCCGGCTGGGTGTATTGTTGGATCAGAAACAGGAGTGCTTAAAACACACACACACAACGCACCAGCAGTTCACATATCGTAAACAAACCAAAAATGTCTCTGCAAAGTCATTTGTTATGCTTTGTCATCTTTGAATAGAACAGGAGTTGAAGGCGTACAGTGATCCTTTCCAGCGCAAAAACACACGTACCGTTACTAATCCCTTTGTTTAGAGTAGCATAATAAGTAGCATAAGAGCAGCATAATGTAACCTAGACTGCAAATAATTATGGAAAGATTAAAAGGAGGTCCCATCTCTACTTTCCAGCTAATGTCTAAGCGGATGGATACGAGATCTACCTCTATGTAATGAGGTGTGTATGGAGACGGAGCCAATATATATACAGTATGACCTAATTACAGGTGGAATATCCCACGTGAATAAGGTCTATTACAGTCCACTCAAGTAATGAAACAGCTGGAGTTATTTTTGGACCATCTGTCAGTGTCTCAACAAGCCATTTCCACAACACTTCTACTATACAATATTCAAGCCCACCTGTCACTTGCAGCTCCTTGGGAGGTGTTAAAGGGTCTGATGGGACTGATGAGAAGCTTCATAATGTCTTTTAATTGCCATTTATATTGAACAATATGTTCCAAATTGTACTGACTCATTAGACACCGTGGCCAAGCAGATGTTTTTTGGGTGTGACCACCACAGGCATATCTGAATAACGCAGGCGCAAACATACGGTTACATTCCTGGTTAAAGGGTTAGTTTGCTCTTGAATAAGGAACACGGCAGTGTACAGGAGAGCATCTCGAATTGGCAGTTTATTAAGCCTTTGACAGAGGAGACGACATGACTACATCCGTAGATCTCTCCATCTGCGCCCGCTCAAAGGGTAGCAGGGATATACCACAGGCCATTATCCAATGAGGCCCTGCCAATTAAGATGGTTACAACCAATAAGAAGGATGCATTTTGTGAACGCGCACTCGCTCAACAAGTGCATGCATGTTTTAACAGATGCACCGTGTGTATAGTAACATTCTGCTGTCTCACACGCAACACATACATCTTACATTTACATTTAAGTCATTTAGCAGACGCTCTTATCCAGAGCGACTTACAAATTGGAAAGTTCATACATATTCATCCTGGTCCCCCCGTGGGGAATGAACCCACAACCCATGCTCTACCAACTGAGCCACACGGGACCACATCTTGCCTAGTCGTGTCAAAATGACCAGGAATCCATCAAGTAAGTGCGTCAGAGATTTATAGTCCAATTAAACTTTTCCCAAATGCCATTAATGTCTGTCTCTATTGAGGAGCAAAAACAAGCTATTTGCCAACTCACAATGTTCCCTCAGAGTTTTGGCGCACTGCCCATCCCCTTTATTTCTTGGTCTCACACTGGGGCTGAGGCAGCTCTCTATACCTTTATATTATGTTCAGCACCAGATGCAGCAGCCTGTGTTGAATGGTGTTTAAATGAGGCGTTTATGTCCCGCTTGCATAAATACTTTTTACATTTTATATCCACAATAAGTATACCCAGCGCTGTCATGTCCATAGGAAAAAGCCATTTCAGACTACCAAGTTAGAGTATCTAGCTCGTTTAACTATCTTAGCTGGCAAGGTTGGTAGACTTTAGAAAAGCAAGCAATAACTAAATGTACTGAATAAGACTCACATTCCTTTCAATCTTTTACTCAGCTTTTAGCAGAGATGCATATTTTTGTTTCTTTTTAAAAAAGAACCACCATTTAGAGGGACACAGACAGTTCAAGAGGTATGCTTAGATGTGCATGAAAATAAACATATACTTTTTGACATAGAATCAAGCGTAATGATTATGGCTCTAGATTGCAGGAAAGTGCTGTTTCAGGTGTTTGAAAGAATTCGAAATTCTCTAACTTACGGATGGGGAGCCTAGCACCCTTGCGAACACCCCCCCCCCCCCCAGCTATCCTCACATACTTTGTGCCTCCCGCCCTCCTCAGTTTTTTGGGGTGCATGACGCAACTGACAGTACCATTTGATTCTGAGTGATAGAAGAATCCATTGTCAGTGGCTACATGTTTGTGTATTTGTGGATCATGTATCTACAGTAATTCTGCTTCTGCTACAGTAAACTGATCAATGTGGTCCATGTTTAACCTATCGCATCACAAAACTATTGTCCCCTTTCGTGTCCACTCTAAAAGGTTTTACTGTTTGGATTGACTGTGTTTTTTCAGAGAGAAAAATCTCATCCTGTGTCATCCCTTGTGTATATACGTTCTGAGAACATGGTCTCCCAGGAGAGTGTTGCCATTGGCTCAGTAGACCACTCCGTTTATTGCTTTCGCTGTCTCTTCATTCCCAATACAGTTAAAACACAGAATTGGCGACAGACATCAAGAGGTAGCACGTATGGCACGTAGTTATGATAGCGTAGAGATGTTTACTGAAGATGCATCAGGAAGATGCATACATTCTCTGTGTCACTGATTCGATATATATTTTACGTACATCCAGGAAGCGCCGATGCTTTTGTCATGGAGCAACACTGCCACATAGGGGTACACATCACAACTTTTCTACAGGAGACAGAAATATGAATTGTATGAATCTCAAGTAAAAAGGACATGGTGTAACCGGTGAAAAGTCTGTCCTTGTATTCATTTTTATCATCTTTATTGATTATCTATGTTATACTTTTAATAGCATCTCACAAAGCACAGTTCAATTTGAAAACCATTTTCATAAAAACAGAATTCAATTCAAGATATTGGCTGGAATTCAACATTTTTTGGGGGGGGGGTCAAAATCAAACTGGAGAATATTTGTTTTACTTGCCAAACCATGTCCAATGAATGGGGTAGCTGATTATACATGCATTGTTAGTGATAACAATTTAACCAATTTAGAGCCGCAGAAATGCATGAATCTATTACATTGGTTCTTAGCTTTACAGTGTACAAGAAAAGTGCTCTGAGCTTTGTTGGCAAAAAACTATTCTATGAAGTTTCAGGACTAAACCAATTTGGCTTTGTCAACTCTGACAAGACACAGGCAATGAAACAAAGTGCGTTAACCCTTTGTAGGCAAACAGGGTAAAAGAAACCTATTGAATCTAAATGGGACCAACTGGAAAAATACAAAGTTTTCATTGACATTTAAGTTTTTTATCAAACTAAAGTTCCTACTTTATAATTTACTGGCTTTCTCTCTCTCTCTCTTGTTTAACTGGTGCCTAGCTACTCGTCCTCATGGTGCTCGCAGAAATCATGGCAACAGACAGTTACCATGGTGACAAATGTCATGAACTCTTGGAAGTCTAATTCCGAGTCTCCATCCGTGTCCAGGCTCTCCATCAAACTGTCCATAGTGGCCTGGTCCTTCACTTGCTGAGGGCAAAAACAGATAAACAGAGATAGATAAGGTCATATTTGATGACTAAAGGTGCATTCTGCAATATTTACAGCTGGTTTTATGGTCATTTCACCCATTGATTCTAAAATAATAATGTGTGAATGGCTCACGAGCTTAGTGCAACAAAGTCTGTAGAATTATATATGATGCGTTGATAAACGTGCGTTACGCTGTAACCATAGCCTAGATCCAAACTGCATGTTCAATGTAAACAATGAAGTATGAAATATTGTAGTGAAATGTGGTAGTGATATACTCACCCCTGTAAGGGCTGGTAGCTCCTCATTGATCAAGTCTTTTAGTTCACTTTTCTTTAGTTTGTGCTTGTCTCCTTCTTTCTCTGCGTACCTATGGAACACCTCCATGATGGTGGCCAGTGAACTCTCCAGATCAGTCATTGTGGTCTGTAATGTGATCTACAAAGTAGAGCAAAAAACATTTCATCTCTAGGCCTACTATGTGACATAAACAACACGTACAGATGTAGGATCTTAATTCATTAACCTCAAATATACTACAAGTTTTACAGTTCCTGCATTGGAGGAACCTGCAACAGGGTGAATGAAACAGTAAGATCCTACACCTGTAAGCAGTCATGTAACTTCAATGCATCAGATGATGACATTCTATCTCTCAGACCTCTCTCTCTCAACAAAAAAGGACAGCACAGTGATTAGCGGGGAGTAATCAAGATACTCGTACAATTTAAAATAACATTTTAAGCCTGTCGTTACACGGTACAAATCCCCAAATCAAACGAATGCCTCCAGTTAAAGATCAACTCAATAAGAAACAGCAGATACAATAAAAAATCTTGACTTACCAGTGTGTCTCGGACTGAAAACAAAGGTTATTTGCAGATGAGAGTGAGTAGTGGCTGTGGAGGGACAAAGAGTATAGGCTTTTATAGTTGATGTGGGGAGGGCCTAGTGCCTCTGGTCAACCACCCTGCCAGTCCAGCACACTGACCAATAGGCTCTTTTTCACCCTCTCACTCCACTGTATTCTCACACAGAATTCACCATTGATGGCTATGCCAGTCTTTTACCATGTTAAAATGGTCAATTTACAGTATTGTTTGAATACCATTGTTTTGAATGACAGTATGGCTTTGAGCTGAATTTGTGGATTTGAGCTTCCAGGTTTACAACTGATGTGTAAGAAAGAGTGCGTTATATCATAATAGGCTATCTAATGTTCATATGATTGTACAGGCAATACATTTTTTGGGTCCTTAAAAAGGTTAGACAATTTACAGTTACGAACTGTATACCCCCGTTTAAAATATTGCCAAATGATTTAGGCTAAAATGCACAAACAGGCCTTTCACCTTCTCCCCCTATACGTCTCCCTAACCTCCACCCTTAAACCACTTTACCTGTAATTGTAAAGAGGATTTTCTATGCATGGCCATTTGTATTGATCCCTCAGACTTTGGACCTTCTGGTTGCCACAATCCCCACCAGCGTTTTGTCTGAGACAATGGCCTGTTTCAGAGGAAATGGATGGTTGTGCATGTTAATGAACACGTTTCTTTTCACTTGTGGAGTTGGCCAGACGTGTGCCCTATGCATTCCCTGACTACTAAGTAGGCACAGCCATCCATGTCAACCTCATGTTAAAAAAGTGAAATATGTTGTGTTGTTTCACCAGGATGAATATATGCCTGAACTGTAGGAATGATAAGTGTTTACAGTTAACTAGAGCAGAAATAGAGAGGGCTCAGATTCCGTTTATTTACTATTGAGCTAAGTCTTCCAAATTTGAGGCGTCTAAAGTCTAGGTATGCACAAGATACAAAAAGCTTAACCTACAGTAGCAACATAATCCCTTACCATTTAATTAAAAAGAGGTTGAAAACAAATGTGATCAAGTTCCAGAATACATTGAATTCCTGTTCTACTCACTTCACCCTCCCACAAACTCTCTCAACTCTCTGGCCAGCATCTGTTTTGCATTCTTCTCAGGAAGCATTTGGGAGAAAGTGCTTTTTGCAGCATTGATAAATGTTTCTTTGTCTCTTCCGAAATATATTTCACATACTTCTGACAACAGTTGACCATTGTCCGCCGAAAACAGTTGTTCTTGTGTGAAGAAATCACCGTTGCTTGCTTTGAAAGACTGTCTATAGTCATTGTAGTCAGATGACCATAGAAACAGATCCGGTCAAATCCCACAATCTATCATTTTCATACCTCTTCTCTCTCCAACTCATCCATTAAGCATAAAACAAACTACACTCTGGAAAATGTTATTGGTAGGAGGTTGAGTTTGAGTTTTTCTAGATGATTTTAGCTGAGCTCAGAGAAAAATCCACCCAATCCCGAACAATCCTCTGATCATATCATATGCACTCTATCCAATGACCTGACAGGACTGTTGGGCGGGTAGGTGAGAGTTGACAACGTGACTCCGAGCTGAGAATAAATCAATTCCTCTCTCTCTCTCTCTCTCTCACACATTTACTCCTAAAGGGGTTGACCTGTTGCACCCTCTATAACCACTGTGATTATATTTTGACCCTGCTGTTTGTCTATGAATGCTAAAACATCTTGAAGAATGATCTGTCATAAATGGCTGTTAACATTGCCAAAGCAAGTGAGGTAGATATTATACAAAAGTGAAATAAACAATACAAATTAACAGTAAACATTACACATACAGAAGTTTCAAAACAATAAAGACATTACAAATGTTATATTATATATATACAGTGTTGTAACAATGTACAAATGGTTAAAGCACACAAGTTAAAATAAATAAGGATAAATATGGGTTGTATTTACAATGGTGTTTGTTCTTCACTGGTTGCCCTTTTCTTGTGGCAACAGGTCACAAATCTTGCTGCTGTGATGGCACACTGTGGAATTTCTCCCAGTAGATATGGGAGTTTATCAAAATTGGATTTGTTTTCAAATTCTTTGTGGATCTGTGTAATCTGAGGGAAATATGTCTCTCTAATATGGTCATACATTGGGCAGGAGGTTAGGAAGTGCAGCTCAGTTTCCACCTCATTTTGTGGGCACTCTCTCTCTCTCTCTCTCTCTCTCTCTCTCTCTCTCTCTCTCTCTCTCTCTCTCTCTGTCTCTCTCTCTCTCTCTCTGTGTCTCTCTCTCTCTGTGTCTCTCTCTGTGTCTCTGTCTCTCTCTCTCTCTCGCTCTCGCTCTCGCTCTCTCTCTCGCTCTCTCTCTCTCTCTCTCTCTCTCTCTCTCTCTCTCTCTCTCTCTCTCTCTCTCTCTCTCTCTCTCTCTCTCTGTCTCTCTCTCTCTCTCTCTCTCTCTCTCTCTCTCTGTGTCTCTCTCTCTCTGTGTCTCTCTCTGTGTCTCTCTCTCTCTCTCTCTCTCTCTCTCTCTCTCTCTCTCTCTCTCTCTCTCTCTGTGTCTCTCTCTCTCTCTCTCTCTCTCTCTCTCTCTCTCTCTCTCTCTCTCTCTCTCTCTCTCTCTCTCTCTCTCTCTCTCTCTCTCTCTGTCTCTCTCTCTCTCTCTCTCTCTCTTCTCTCTCCCTCTCTCTCTCTCTCTCTCTCTCTCTCTCTCTCTCTCTCTCTCTCTCTCTCTCTCTCTCTCTCTCTCTCTCTCTGTCTCTCTGTCTCTCTGTCTCTCTGATCAATGTTGATCCTAAGAGAACAAACAAATCGGTGTAATGGTAAATGCAGCATTATTTCAGTGTATCACGTTTCAGGTCAAAGGGTTCATACAGTTCAAGATGAACAGAATAAGGTATTGTATTGGGTCTGGTGGGTCTGACAGGTGTGGTGGACTTGTGACTTCCCATCTTTAAGAGATGCATATGATGAGCCACTGTTATGGGGGATGCTGGGATAGTAGTGAAGACACAACAGACAGGGCTCTGTAAAGACCAGCCAAGCAACCAATCACGTGTTCCCATTGACTAGTCATCTCAGGGCAGGAGTTGTAGTACCAGGATGTGAGTGTGACTGTCACTCCTTGTCCATATCAGCTAGCGATCCATCAATGTCTTTAATATTGCTATTGATACTGGTGTTAACCCAACCCCAAAACTGTATTATATGGCTTGGAGATGTTGGTAGACAGATTTGTTATACTTGTGGCTTAAAGCAAGAGTTCTTCATTGAAACAATAAGAAAGTGCTTACCCCACCTCTATTTTGGTAAAAAGCTGAGGGTTGGGCCTGGAGAAATGTAATCACTCTGAAATTCATAGACAGAGCTATGGATGCAAGGACTGACCATCCATGATATCATGGATATAATGTATATCATGGATATCATGGATGTTTTGAGGTTATACAGTGTTTGTTTACTTTTAAATTGTTTACAAACATTGCAGTAAAAAACAAGCTTATATTTTGTGTTCTGGGGCCTGTTGCACAAAAGTAGAATTAAGACATCCGGGATAAATGACTCAGCTGAGCTCAATGAAGCCAAAACATGTGCGTCCAGGCTTAATTGGTTGCACAAAGACCAAGCCAGGATGAGCAGACACGGATTCATTAAGCCAGGTGAAACCAATCCTGGATAGGTGCGCGCTCACGGCTCACTCAAATAGACCCCGCCACAGATCACAGATTAACTGATTTACCATGGCAACTAGAGCCGCGTACTTTTCCCCGTCGGAAGGACAAATCCTCATGGAGGCATACGAGGAGGTAAAAGATATAATTAAGAAGAAAGGCAACACCGCCACAGTGATAAAGCAAAGAGAAAAAGCGTGGCAAAGTATTGCAGACCGCCTGAATGCGTAAGTAGTGCACAATTACACACTCACCGCTCCGCTGAAACATCACAATTACAATTCAAATATTTAATTCACATCTCCAAAAATGCAGTTGTACTGTAATTATGAAACGGTTAAATTTTTAATTGAAATGCACTGCAGATATGAGTGAAATTGTGTAAAGTAACTCCATCACACTGTATAAAGCCATGATAAATTTTTGGATATTTTTACTGAAAACAAGACAAAAATACCAAGTAATTTTTTGCAGTGTGACTCCATTAAATGTGTGTGTGTGTGTGTGTGTGTGTGTGTGTGTGTGTGTGTGTGTGTGTAGATTAAACATGAACGGGCCAAAACGGACATGGCAGCAGGTCAAAATCAAATACAAGAACATTCTGCAGAATGGTATGGTCCCTGACTAATATTTAACAAAGCACAAGCATATATTGTACCCAGAAGGTGCCTGCTCACACATTGTCTGTACTGTTTTAGCAGTGAAAAAGAATACCCACAGACAAGGCACGGGTGGTGGGTCACCAAAGGCTGACCTTACCCCAGCAGAGGACATGGCCTTGGAGCTAAATAAAGGCAGGCCCGTCTTAGAGGGGATCCCTGGGGGGAAAGAGACGAGCATAGGTTCCTCCCAAGATGCCACCCGCTTCATTCAAGGTATGTCCTTCCATCTCTACATGGGATACAACCACATTCATATTGAATCAATTTGGACTGTCTGACTTTGGTTTACCTATTGCCTTGCAGTGTCTGGCAGCACTGTGTTCCTGTTAGAGCCACCAGCACAAGCACCAGACGATGCTGATCCAGTGAGTACTCCATCAAAGGCATACTGTAGGCCTGGCATGTCTTGTCTACTAGCTTCAATATGAATCCGATTAAATGTGATAGGGTGAAGGCCCCAGTGCAGCAGCAACAGCACATGATGGAGACGATGATGAGGAGGAGACCATCTCTCTGGATTCCAGAAGGCATGAGGTATCATGTTAAGACTGTGAAAGTACTATTTACTCTACAATGGTGAGGAGTCCTCATCAAAATCAAAAAATCTAATTTCTTTTACAGGACCCAGATGCTATACAGTGGGAAAACCAGCCTGGCAACATAGTGCGTATTAATAAAAGGACACCACATCCTGCCAAATTCCAGCTGCGCTAATTGTATTGTGTTCACAGAGCTCACAAGCTATCAGAAAGTTGTATGGCAACCACCTCCGGCGCCAAATAGAACTGGCAGACATAGACATTCAGTACAAGAAGAAAAAGATGGAAAATCTTGCACTGGAGTCCGAAATAAAAAAGAGGACAATTAGGAAACTGGACCTTGAAATAAAAAAACTTGAGAGGGAGGTGAGATATGCCTTCAATGTACACTGTATGCTAACTGTAACACAAATGTATTAATCATTATTTTTCTTTCCTCCCCCAGCTCCAAGAAGATGACACAGCTCAAAATAAAAATTAGGTATATTCTCGTAAAGTCAAGTGAGCCATGACATATGAGCTCTTATTGTGAGCACACAGGACGGTGGCATCTTTCTAAGGTTTTTTTTATTTTCCCAGCAATCAGTACAACCAAGTCATCGTTATAAGGCATCGCCCTCTTTTGCCCACCCCCCCAGCACCAGGTGTGGCCACTAGCCTATATGAAGGCCCAAAATTGTGTGTTCCTTTCTGCTCTGACAATGGCATGCCCATTCGTGCGAGATGTGGTGGATGAAGAAGCACTTGTGCTGAGGAGAGCCTTCAGGCGAGAAAGGGTCTTCAGGGACCGGTTGGACCCACTGGCCTTCCCTGATGACCATCTATATGAAAGATACAGGTTTTCTGCAGATGGCATCAGGTATCTATGCAGACTACTGGGTCCCAGGATTAAGCACCGCACTGCACGGAGCCATGCACTGAGTGTGGAGCAAATGGTTTGTGTGGCCTTGCGCTTTTTTGCTAGTGGAGCCTTCCTGTACTCAGTGGGGGATGCAGAACAGCTGAACAAGGCCACAATTTGCCGCACAATAAGGAGTGTGTGTCTGGCTATCAAAGCATTAGCAGATGTCTTCATCTCCTTCCCTGGCCACAGAAGACTCTGTGACATCAAAGAGGAGTTCTATAGGATTGCAGGTAAGAGGATCTACAAATTACAGGACAACTGTTAACACATAGTAGGATACTCATTACTTTGTGTGACAGGTTTCCCCAATGTCATTGGTGCAGTGGACTGCACACACATAAGGATAAAAGCCCCCTCAGGTGCCCATGAGGCTGATTTTGTGAATAGGAAATCCTTTCACAGCATTAATGTTCAGGTGAACATAACTTTTTGATATTGTCCATTGACGAACACTCTGCATTGCCAGTGATGTGCATTGATTGGTGTAATATTCCTCATCTTATGATTTCAGATGGTCTGCAATGCTGACTGTGTGATCAGCAATGTTGTGGCAAAATGGCCTGGCTCAGTCCATGACTCCAGAATCTTTCGGGCCTCTGAAATCTATCAGTGCCTATCACAAGGTAAGCCACACAACCCCTATTTATAACCATCATGGCTGTGTCAAGAATATCACTGTGTTTATGAGGTAGTAATGATGAGATTTTGTGTTGACAGGTGAATTCTCTGGTGTGTTGCTGGGAGACAGGGGGTATGGCTGCCAGCCTTTTCTCCTGACACCTTTCACAGACCCCCAGGAAGCACAGCAGGCCTACAACCATGCCCATGCCAGGACCAGGGCCAGAGTTGAAATGACCTTTGGCCTCCTGAAGGCACGCTTTCACTGCCTTCACAAATTAAGGGTCAGCCCTGTTAGGGCATGTGATATTACTGTGGCTTGTGCTGTCCTCCACAATGTGGCCTGCCTGAGGAAGGAGAGGGCCCCCAGAGTGCCACCAGCCATGGACTGGGACAATCCGGCAATCTTCCCTGATGACGACAGTGGTCGGCTGCTGAGGGACCAATATGTGTTGAATTATTTTAGTTAGTATGTGTGCTTTCAGTTTTGGTTAAATATGTCCTGCGGTGGCAGAGGAATTTGGGTTTTTTTGGGTTCGTTTTTTGACGAATTTGGCCTCTTATGATGTTTGTGCGGTATACTGTGTGTAATACAAGGCTGCAGGGAGGCTACTGCATCCATTCATTTGTCTGTTCAGTTGATGTGTATGGATTTGTCCTGCATTTATTTTAGTGTGCAGACATGCAGGGTGTGTTATATACAGACCTTTGAATGTGTATGTATCATTTTGTATAATATGCTTGGATTCTGTGCTTTCCATCTTGTAGAGTCACTGTGACTTCAGTTTCGAAAGGAGCTGATGGTTTACCTGCTTTGTTTTGTCCTTATTCAATAAAGGAACATAATGTTACACATTGTGTTTTTATATTCATATGGAATGTGTATTTGTTTATATGACAGAGTACTAGGGCCACACTGAAGAAAAAGGATAAAGTCATAAATTTATGAGGCTGGTTCTTTCTGCAGAAAAGCTACATATTGTTTTTACAGTTTTGATACTTATGACAATGTGATACTTAATATTCTGGCACATCAGCATGTCTTTGTTTATGAAACCATACTGAAGTACAATTTCACGAAATGCCCCACATCTGTCATTTTAACAACTGTCCTCCTTTAAAACAACTGGTTACAATATTATGACTTGTGTTTTTTTCCCCTCTGTGGCCCTAATATTCTATCATTTTATATATAGCCTTATAGTCTATGGGAAACTGTAAATGATCTAATGATAGCAACATCATCTAAAAATCATTTTTTATCCAAAATCATTGAAATTAATGATCACAAACGTTTAAATAATAACAGTGGGTCTAGTTATATGTGATAACAATGTATAGTGAGCAGTGAAATAACTATTGGTTTCCATTTGTGGTGACTGCTGACTGACATTAGGGATGAGATTAAATAGATCCTGGAATTTAGCCTGGTCTGGAGCAGGCTAGCTCCACAGAATAAATCTCCATGGTAATTTATACCATAACATATCCTCCTGCCCCCTATCCATCTTTAGTGCAACCGGATTACGGATCAATTGAGCCAGGATCACCAAGATATCCTGGCTTAATCCCTTATCCTAGTTTTGTGCAACAGGCCCCTGATGGGGTACGACAGTTGAACTAAGCTATTGATATGTTATATTCTTCAAGAATCAATGGGTATATATTTATTTATTTTATTTTTATTTCACCTTTATTTAATTTAACCAGGTAGGCTAGTTGAGAACAAGTTCTCATTTGCAACTGCGACCTGGCCAAGATAAAGCATAGCAATTCGACACATACAACAAAGTTACACATGGAATAAACAAAACATACAGTCAATAATACAATAGAAAAAAGAAAACAAAAAGTCTATATACAGTGAGTGCAATTGAGGTAAGATAAGGGAGTTAAGGCAATAATATCATCATCAATATATCATGAATTTATAAGTTCAAAATTGGTATAGCAAATAAAGATTCTAGATAAGAATTCTAGTTCAGTATTCTAACTTTTTTAAACATTTGAGTTTACATCTTACAAGTTAAAAATCCCCCCTTAAAATGTTTAAGAAAAAAGTTCTCGCTGGAACTCTCCAAAAGAGAGATGTCAGCTTTTGTAGTGTGAGATAATGCGGCCTCCCTGTGTTTTGCTGTAACCATGGCTACAGGTCAGAGCCTCTCGCTGAGTTGAAAAGGTTTGCCAAGTGGCTGACTCATCCCTGGCAGAGTGCAGGGAGCTCTAGTGGTCTGGACACTGACTAGGGGAGTAACCAGGGGTAGAACTAAGAAAACAACGCTGAGGTTTGGTCATCTGAGGACATACAGTATGTTCTCATCTCTCTCCTTCTCTCCCCTTCTCTACCATTCTCTCCTCAACCATTCTCTCCTCTTCTCTGACCTTTCTTATTCTCTCCCTTATCTCCCCTTTTCTCTCTTCTCTCCTTCTCTTCCATTCTCTCCCCTTCTCCAGTTGGTAAATTTCTACTTCAACTGGGATATATATATATTGCTTGTAAGTCATCCATTCGAGTGGGGCTTTAGGTTAACCAGTTATTCCACTGATCCCCTTAGCTTGCCATTTAAAAGACCTCTAGAAATGTAATGTTGGACTCGTTGCCACAAGGTGGCACCCATGCTGTACATAGAGGACAAGTTTCAAGTTTCAAGACACAGAAAAACGTTAGCAGTTTCATCATGTAGCACCCATCAGATTTTTAAAAAAACGCACTGTTTATGATATGGGTGAGGAGAGAAAGTCACATCCTGCAGGGAACACTGTTTTTATGAGAAGGAAATGTAACGTTTCGTTCAACACACAAAGACACTTCATTTTCCTCTGGATTCAATCTGTGTTCAGGGACACCACTCCTCATCAACTTCTACTAATTACATTGCATCTATTAACATATTTGATGTACTCGACGGGTTATCATCAAGTCCCATCGCCAGCGTTTGCACAGATAAGTAGAGCATTTCACTGGAATTGAGTGGCGGAAAGGTTGAGGAAGGTTGGGGACGATCTATTCCGCAAAGTAATGAACTCTATATGGTGAGGTACCTTGCTAGCAGCGACTCCCAGAACATTTCCCTCTGAAGAAAATAGATATCTGGAATTGGTCCATTCATGAAATGATAGGAGTTAGATGAGAGTTAGATTTTATAATGATAATAATGTTACGCTATTCACCACTAGAGGGAAGTAACTAAACACTTTATTTGGTAAAGAAGTTGTGACTTCAGCTCTTGAATTCTTGGCATACCCACATACAGAACACCCATTGGCTGGTAGTAGGCTCTTACAACCCATCTCAGTAGGCTTGTGAAAGCCAATCAGATCAAGATGTATGCCATAGAGCGCGTTCCTCTGCACATGTGTTGCTGACGCATGCCAGATCTTACAACGCCTGGATAGGCATTTTACCTATCAACGCGACCAGTCGCTTTCCCCTGCTCAAATGTTGCATGCATCATTCAATGGTCCCATGCCACATAATCGACTGTGCAGTCGGGCACCAGATTGCTATAAAATATGATGTGATTAGCTGATACGTAAAATACCTTATCCAGGCGTTGTAAGATCTGGCATGCGTCAGCAACGCCTGGGCAGAGAATCACACCCACCATCTTCTCGATGTCACAAGATGGCCATGTGATGAGATAAGTGTGGGCCAACTTGGAGTCTTCACACTTGATATATAATAATAATATGCCATATAGCAGACTCTTTTAGCCAATGAGATTCACTGTCATGCACGCATGCATTTTAAGATATGGGTAGCCCCTGCAGGAATCGAACCCCTTAACCCTTAACTTTGCAAGCACCATGCTCTACCGACTAAGCCACACAGGACCACTTGCACTGCCACTGACCCATTGATTGGTAGTTATCATCACTGTGTCTATATTAGACAAACACTGTGCCATACTGACACAGTATACTGACACCACCTTGGCAGTTGTCTGAAGATTGGCCGATGACACCCACACTCTGGATTAACTACTAACTGGCATTTGGACTTCTTCCTGAGTGCCTCTCAGTTCATCAGAGTAACCATGAGAGAGCCTATATCCGCCAATCCTAATCCTGTGTGTGTGTTCCAATGCAACTCTCACTGAAAGTAGGACAGGGGTCAGGGGATACAATCCCCACCCACAATCTACTTAATCTTCATCCCCCCACAAAGAAAACACCCAGATGGACAGACATCCTTGTTGGCCAACACTCTAAGTATATTTCCTGTGAAGTACAGCTCTATTTTCTGTGTACTTTAGATTGATAGTACACTACCTGTATGGACCAATTTTTCGATGCCAGAAACACATACTGTAATATTAACTAGTCTTTAACTATGGATATTTCCATATAGCAAAGAAAGCAACAATAGGCCAATTTAGTGGGGGTTTATTTGTTGATTGGAGAACCTGCAGATTGAAGCTCAACTCAGTTGTAATTCAGACTTGGCAACAGTAGTGCTCCTCTGTTTGTATACACTTGAAAGGGAAGTGGCTCAGTCAGGAGACTTCTAGAAGTGACCAGGGACAGGAATAGCAACATATACACCCCTAGTTAGATTATGGGTCAGTGTACTAGCAGGGCTGGGCAGGGCTGGGGATGAGTAGTGTGTGTGTGTGTGCGTGTGTGTGTGTGTGTGTGTGTGTGTGTGTGTGTGTGTGTGTGTGTGTGTGTGTGTGTGTGTGTGTGTGTGTGTGTGTGTGTGTGTGTGTGTGTGTGTGTGTGTGTGTGTGTGTGTGTGTGTGTGTGTGTGTGTGTGTGTGTGTGTGTCTGCTTGTGTGTCTGCTTGTGTGTGTGTGTGTGTTGGCTAATCCTGTCATTCAGACTCCCTACTAACTCTGGCAACTGCCTCAGTGAGACAGACAGCTAATGTCTGCCAGGCCTAACACCATATGTGGGTCTCCGGTCTCTGCCGGGAAGAGACGCCACCAGAAGAGGCAAACAAACAGAACAAACCACCGGGGAAGAAACGGAGGTCACATGACATCAGGCCATGTAGCTCTAGGCTTAGCGAAGAGAATTACCAGAACTACATGGGGCAGCTGAGACTTTGGAACAAGTCTCGACTTGTTCTTAATTCTTTGCGTAACACCAGAAGAATAACTACTGTGATAAATGATTGTATTCATGGTCTTACAATCAGAGGTGGAGGCTGATTAGGAGAAGACAAGGTCTGATTATTATACTAAAAGGATAGTAGCCTCAGGTAGCAATGTGAACAGCCTTCATGAGTATAGCCTTGTAGGCCTACGTTCTTCCTCAGATCTAGGCACGCAGTTATTCAGAAAGGATTTGTAATAGAACTGGGGATTTCATTATGGTAATAGGAGTTGGATTAAAGAGGTAGTAGCACCTCTGTTTAAGGGTGCTACTGATAAAGCAGAGAACACCTTGATTAGGTGCACTATTACCAACAGCCAGAAGCCTCTTTAAAATTGTTTTGAATAAATTAGAATACAGCTACAGTACTGTAAGACAAAATCTAATGGTAGAATTGCTTGGTTTTGTTACACAATAGATATGCCAAGAATTTACAATGACGCCTGATAAATTACTATCAATTCAGCATTAGTTTAGCTTTAAAATGATGCTTAGTCAAAAGCCTATGCAGATCTACAGAGCTCATTTGCTGCTAGTACTGCTTTCCCTCCTGAACCATATGAGGGAATATAATTCACAGTAATGTATGGGGGTGGTACCCCTACAGTAACTCTGTCCTATTATACAGTCCAATTCATTACTGGCCTCTCTCTACTACACTCCAATCATGTTGGACACACACACACACACACACACACACACACACACACACACACACACACACACACACACACACACACACACACACACACACACACACACACACACACACACACACACACACACACACACACACACACACACACACACACACACATTCTAGAGCTGAGCAATTGGACGGGAGGAAATGGCCGTGTAACCTTTTTGAAGGGTGTGGTAGTTTTCACTTGCATCACTTCAGTCTCTATAATAAGTCTGTAATGTCCACTGGTTCCGCTAGAGGACACATGTGAAAATGAACACGTGACGGTCACATTTGCAGTTTCACATGTAAGAAAACTCCACATGTAAAAAATCTCACTTTCACATGTGGAATTGCAAGTTCACATGTGGGGGTGAAAAAGTGTTATTCTCCTCATACTGTACGTGAAAAGCTGATGTTAACATGTTGCTGTAGCAATGTTCCCACATGTGGAATTTCAAATTCTGTAATTCCATTCTGTAAAAAGGCTACTTAGACACCATGAGTATAATAATTAAAGTGCGTTAAAAGTGATTATTTATTTATTATTATATTAGTCCTCCATGGTGATACTGCATTCAGAAAGTATTCAGACCCCTTGACTTTTTCCACATTTTGTTACGTTACAGCCTTCTTCTAATATGCATTCAATGTTTTTTCCCCCTCATCATTCTACACACTGTAATGACAAAGCAAAGATTTTTTTCATATCACATTTACATAGGTATTCAGACCATTTACTCAGTACTTTGTTGAAACACCTCTGGCAGGGATTGCAGCCTCAAGTCTTCTTGGGTATGACACTACAAGCTTGACACACCTGTATTTGGGGAGTTTCTCCCATTCTTCTCTGCAAATCCTCTCAAGCTCTGTCAGGTTGGATGGGGAGCATCGTTGCACAGCTATTTTCAGGTCTCTCCAGAGATGTTCGATCGGGTTCAAGTCCGGACTCTGGCTGGGCCACTCAAGGACATTCAGAGACTTGTCCCGAAGCCACTCCTGCATTGTCTTGGCTGTTTGCTTAGGGTCGCTCCAGTCTGAGGTACTGAGCGCTCTGGAGCAGGTTTTCATCAGGGATCTCTCTGCACTCTCTGCTCCATTCATCTTTCCCTTGATCACGACTAGTCTCACAGTACCTACCGCTGAAAAATATCCCCACAGCATGATGCTGCCACCACCATGCTTCACCGTAGGGATGGTGCCAGGTTTACTCCAGACGTGACGCTTAGCATTCAGGCCAAAGAGTTCAATCTTGGTTTCATCAGACCAGAGAATCTTGTTTCTCATGGTCTGAGAGTCCTTTAGGTGCCTTTTGGCAAACTCCAAGCGGGCTGTCATGTGCTGTCTGGCCCCTCTTCCATAAAGGCCTGATTGGTGGAGTGCTGCAGAGATGGTTGTCCTTCTGGAAGGTTCTCCCATCTCCACAGACGAACTCTGGAGCTCTGTCCGAGTATCCCTGACCAAGGCCACATACCTGACCAAGGCCCATCTCCCCTGTTTGGCCAGCTCTAGGAAGAGTCTTGGTGGTTCCAAACTTCTTCAATTTAAGAATGATGGAGGCCACTGTGTTCTTGCAGACCTTCAATGCTGCAGAAATGTTTTGGTACCCTTCCCCAGATCTGTGCCTCGACACAATTCTGTCTCTGAGCTCTCCAGACAATTCCTTAGACCTCATGGCTTGGTTTTTGCTCTGACATGCTGTCAACTGTGGGACCTTATATAGACAGGTGTGTGTAGCTTTCCAAATCATGTCCAATCAATTGAATTTAGCACAGGTGGACTCCAATCATGTTGTAGAAACATCTCAATGGTGATCAATAGAAACAGGATGACCTGAGCTCAATTTCGAGTCTCATATCAAAGGGTCTGAATACTTATGTAAATAAGGTATTTCTGTTTTGTATTTTTAATAAATTTGCCCAAATTATAAAAAATCTGTTTTGGCTTTGTCATTATGGGGTATTGTGTGTAGAATCCATTTTAGAATAAGGCTGCAACATAACAAAATGCACTGTATATACATGTTTACATAGCGTTACCACTAGGAAAGGCATTCGGAGCTCCTTTGCTGCAGGCGCCTGTGCCTGTTCTTTGTCAATGGTCTGTCACCGTTGGAAGAAGCCCAGTGAAAAAAACACAGAAGCTTGCTCTCTATTTCCCCTTATTTTGTATCCTGTGTTCCGGTTTGTACTCATTTGTACGTTTTCAAATCAAGAGATAGCATGTTTAAATATACTGTGTTCACTTTTCTGGTCATCTTGATGTATAATTTTGTTGTTTTGACCGATTGAAAAACAAGCTACTTGAGTGTAGCCAAGAAGCTAGCTAGCTCACTTTTATATGAGTGTATGTAAATGTATAAATATGGACCAATGTAATGATATGTATTTTTGTCACACCCTGATCTGTTTCAACTATCTTTGTGCTTGTCCCCACCACTTCCAGGTTTTGCCCATCTTCCCCACTTATCCTCTGGGTATTTATACCTGTGTTTTCTGTCTGTCTGTGCCAGTTCATCTTGTTTGTTCAAGCCTACCAGCGTTTTGTGTCTCAGCGCCTTCCTTTTCCAGTTTCTCTTTTCTCACCCTTCTGGTTTTGACCCTTGCCTGTCCTGACTCCGAGCCCGCCTGCCTGACCACTGCTTGTCCCTGACACTGAGCCTGCCTGCCATCCTGTACCCTTGCTCCTACTCTGGATTATCGACCCCTGCCTGCCTTGACCTGTCGTTTGCCTGCCCCTGTTGTTACAATAAACATTGTTACTTCACCCAGTCTGCACTTGAGTCTTACCTTGATCCCTGATGGTTTTAGAAGGTAACTTTTTATGAAATGTGTATGTAATGGTCACATAATTTCTAACCACTAGATTGCTTAGTGATAGACGATAGCTAGCCTTCCATTTTTTAGCTTCCCTTAGCTAGCCTTAGCTATTTTTAGCTTCAGTTATTGGTAGCTGTCCATTGGTTTTTGTTACATTTAATAAACTAAAAAATCCCTAAAAGGGATTTTTTTGTTTTTAAAAATGTGTGAATGTGTTTGCCACTGGAATGAATGCAAACAGATACATTTCTACAAAAACATGATTTTGAAATAGGGCTGTAAGAGTTAATCAGTTAACTTCTTGTAATTTTTGTGCACATTTATTTTTTGCGGGATTAATTTCATGGTCTGAAATCATCCAAAATACAAATTGACATTGAGGTTAAAAAAAGTGTGCGTTTATCAATTTACTCTTGCTAACCATTACTTTGGACAAAATCAAGACATCAATTTTCTTTCTATCCTTTTTATATTAAAACATTTTTTAAATGACAGTTCAATTTGACAAATTCTGAATTTGCGATTAATCGTGATCAATCACAGCAAATCCTGCAATTAACTCAATAAAATGTTAAATGTTTGACAGACCTTTTTTTAATTGAACAGTCTGAGATGGAGACCTGGGTTCTAATCCCACCGGTTACAAAAGCAGTGAAATGTTAGGAAACCACATGTCTGAGTCATGTGACAAATCCATATGAGACTTCACACATGTCTGAAAACCACATGTCTGACTCATGTGAATTGTTTTTTATATATTTTTTACAAGTGATATTTTTCACGTGATTTGTTCAAACGTCTGTTCATTTATGTGTCCAAAAACGTTCTGCTTCACCCCTCCCATACCTCTTCTCTCCCTAACTCATTAATTAAGCATAAAACAAACTACGCTCTGGAAAATGTTATTGGTAGGAGGTTGAGTTTGTGTTTTTCTAGATGATTTCAGCTGAGCTCAGAGAACAATCCACCCAATCCCGAACAATCCTCTGATCATATCATATGCACTCTATCCAATGACCTGACAGGACTGTTGGACGGGTAGGTGAAAGAGTTGACGACGTGACTCTGAGCTGAGAATAAATCAATTCCTCTCTCTCTCTCTCTCTCTCTCACATTTACTCCTAAAGGGGTTGACCTGTTGCACCCTCTATAACCACTGTGATTATATTTTGACCCTGCTGTTTGTCTATGAATGCTAAAACATCTTGAAGAATGATCTGTCATAAATGGCCATGTACTCTTACAATCTCCACCTGGCACAGCCAAAAGAGACTTGCCACCCCTCAGAGCCTGGTTCCTCTCTAGGTTTCTACCTAGGTTTGTGCCGTTCTAGGGAGTTTTTCCTAGTCACCATGCTTCTACATCTGGATTACTTCCTCTTTGGGGTTTTAGGCTGGGTTTCTATATAAACCCTTTGTAACAACTCCTAATGCAAAAAGGGCTTCATAAATACATTTTATTGATTTATTGATTCACTGCAGAGTCTAGCAATGGGATAAATTCTGTCCATCTAGATTAATTCAGACCGGAGAGCAAATTGAAAACATTTGCCTTGATTATAAAACCTACACCTCTGTATCCTGCCAACTTCATTAACTAGGGAAGATCATTCTTAAAGGGCATCGGCCAGAGCCAAAGCCCCAGACACATACGATGTAAATATCCTCTGGGGATGGGTAGGTGTACTGTGCGCATACACACACACACACACACACACACACACACACACACACACACACACACACACACACACACACACACACACACACACACACACACACACACACACACACACACACACACACACACACACACACACACACACACACACACACACACACACACACACACACACACACACACACGCACACACACTATGAGCCTTGGTCAAAAGTAGTGTACTACATAGGGAATAGGATGCCATTTTGGATTCATGCAATGATATTCTCTCAGCACTCTGTCAAACTGCTCATTTAGTAACGATATGCTCACTGCTCCGTGTTTATTTGATGACCCCACTCGATGGTGTGGTGTTTGATTTCTCCAATATATTAGTATATTCCAAGATGTTATCTCGTTTGTTATGCTGTTGGTGTGTCGATGACGTGGACGCCGTTTAAGGCAGCCCCGCGCATATCTCTGATTCAGAGGGGTTAAATGCGAAAGACACATTTTGGTTGAATGCATTCAGTTGTACAACTGACTAGGTACCCCCTTTCCCTAGTGTGAGGCTCAGACAGCTATTCCATGTCTTTGACTGATCTCACCTGAGACAGAGCGCTAACAGCGGTGTCGTCAATTAAAACTGAACGCACAGGAAGCGTCTGTTTGCTGCCCATTATTAGTTCTCCCAGGTATTACTGTGTTGTAATGAATGTCAAATGACCTCCACCATTGAATGCACAGAGTCTCTGCAGAATGTCAACGTGTGCAGTAAGAGGGGGATGTATTTTTACAGTAAATGTGCATTAGGTTACATTAACGTGAATGTGTTGTCACCTCCTGAGCTGGACTTATGTCTGAACGGATCTAGCGATTTTACACACAGTTATTTTTACTTTGTGTGTGTGTGTGGGGGGGGGGGGGGGGGTTTGTTCTACTGAGCTAACATATGGATTCTTTTTTTTTAAGATGGCCATACATTAGATCATTTAGCTATTTGATTTACAATATTGGTACCCCTTTAGCTATCACCAAAAAATATAAAATAATTATTTGATAAAATATTGAATTTGGTCTTTACTATAGCCCATAGAAACATATTGAATAACACATTCATAAATGGCAAAAGAGAAAGTAAAAATTTGTATCATAACGAATAAGGATTTGATGCGTCTGTCCTATATCTAGAAGATATAAGAAAGCTCAGGAAATATTTCTGTTTTTTAAAAAACATTTTTAACTCCTTATTTTTGTTGGCACAAAACTTCCTCAAAACGTCCAATCATTTGTATGGGTTACCTTCAGACGAGTCCCATGGGGCTTGTAGGTGTCGTAGAGCAAAATGGACCATCGTTTTCGTGAGAGTCTCATCTTTCCACAGAGTGGTCATATTATACCGAACAAAAATATAAATACAACATGTAACGTGTTGTTTCCATGTTCCATGAGCTGAAATAAAACATCCCAGAAATTGTCCATATGCTCAAAAAGCTTATTTCTCTCAAATTTGTTAACATCTCTGTTAGTGAGCATTTCTCCTTTGCCAAGATAATCCATCAGCCTGACAGGTGTGGCATAACAAGAAGCTGATTAAAGAACATGATCATTACACAGGTGCACCTTGTGCTAGGGGTTGTCCTGGGGACAATAAAAGGCCGCTCTAAAATGTGTCGTTTTTTCGCGCAACACAATGCAACAGATGTCTGCTGTTGCCAGAGAACTGAATGTTAATTTCACTACCATAAGCCGACTCTAACGTTGTTTTAGAGAATTCTGCAGTACTTTCAACCGGCCTCACAAACGCACACCACGTGTACTGAGATGCAAAACACCAGATATCGCAAGCTTAAATTGAAGGATTTTGATGGGGATTTTTTTAATTTTGCATTTATGATTCCCCCTCAACGACATGTTCTCATGGTTATGTAGGAGACAGACAGATGTGGGAAGCAGTGTAGTCTATCTGGGCAGTATACACTGTAAATACATGTACTCAACTCATGGCAGTTGTTACATCAAATGATGCTAGTCATTGTTTGGTTAACATATCCACATGCTGTATGTTTGATAGCATAACAGCAATTGCACTTGTACAAAAAGGATACAGTGCCAGGGTAGATTGGTTGAGCAGACCAACACTTCCATGGTGTTGGTCAATTAGTGCTTGGGTATCTATTTTGTGGGCCATTTGTTCTATCTAGTACCATGGGAACCAGAAGAGCATGGATTGGACTTCAAAGGAGCTTTTCTCTTGGCTCACTCCACAGCCAGCCCAGAGAGCTGCCATCCCACTCAGTGTGTGTTACAGTAAACACATATGATAGATTGGTGTTCATCTAGTCCAGTAACAGTAGAATCCAATGAACAGGCATTTTTATTAAATAGTACAAGTGCTATTGCTGTTTTGCTTTCAAACCTACAGCATGTTGATATGATCATCAAAAGTTGACTAGCTATCTTGGTGTGTGTGGGGGGGGGGGGGGGGGGAATACATGTGGGATGCATGCCAGCAAAGCCACTACTCAACAAAACACTAAACAATACATTAATTACACTATACTGTGCTCACAAACTGTTAAGGCCCCAACATCAGTCCCAACACCTTACCACTGCTACACCTGGCTTTCAGCGGAGCATTGTCTGGCAGCGAAACAGTTCATTCAGCCTCATTTACTGCCTTTTGAAAAAACATAGCTGATATGGCGAACTTGCTTTTAAACAAATGTGGTTTCTACTGACAATTGAGATGTACAAACTACGGCATAAGGGGACGAGCTGGCTTGGGGACGAGCTGGCGTCACCACCAAACGGAACGCCAGCGCTCCCCGATGTTTCATATGATGGCTGCTGCATCCTGTAAGAACCGACGCCGGAGTAGAGAAGCAGGTGCGGGGAGTTGACATTTAATGAGGAATAGACAGAGAACAAGACGGAAGCAGCGTCAGCATACGGGTATACAAGGACAAATGCCAATTAATGCAGCAGCGGGGAACAGAGATGGGGAGGTAATAAACAGGCGATTGAGTCCAGGTGGGTCCAATAAAACGCTGATGCGCGTGACGAGGAAAGGCAGGTGTGCGTACTGATGGTGGAAGGAGTGCATAATGCTGGGGAGCCTGGCGCCTTCGCCCACCAGGGAGGGAGAACGGGACACTTATTATCCATTTATTTAGATACCCCTCTAGTGGTGTGGGGGCTGTGCTTTGGCAAAGTGGGTGGGGTTATATCCTGCCTGTTTGGCGCTGTCCGGGGGTATCGTCGGACGGGGCCACAGTGTCTCCTGCCCCCTCCTGTCTCAGCCTCCAGTATTTCTACGGCAATAGTTTATGTGTCGTGGGGCTAGGGTCAGTCTGTTAAATCTGGAGTATTTCTCCAGTCTTATCCGGTGTCCTGTGTGAATTTAAGTATGCTCTCTCTAATTCTCTCTCTCTTTTTCTCTCTCTTTCTCTCTCTCTCTCCCTCTCCCTCTCCCTCTCCCTCTCCCTCTCTCTCTCTCTCTCTCTCTCTCTCTCTCTCTCTCTCTCTCTCTCTCTCTCTCTCTCTCTCTCTCTCTCTCTCTCTCTCTCTCTCTCTCTCTCTCTCTTTCTTTCTCTCAGAGCCCTAGGAGCCCTCAGGACTACCTGGCCCGATGACTCCTTGCTGTGGCCGTGCTGCTGCTCCAGTTTCAACTCTTCTGCCTGCGGCTATGGAACCCTGACCTGTTCACTGGGCGTGCTGTTTTCAACTCTCTAGAGACAGCAGATGCGATAGAGATACTCTGAATGATTGGCTATGAAAAGCCAACTGACATTTACTCCTGAGGTGCTGACCTGTTGCACCCTCTACAACCACTGTGATTATTATTATCTGACCCTGCTGGTCATCTATGAACATTTGAACATCTTGGTCATGTTCCGTTATAATCTCCACCCGGCACAGCCAGAAGAGGACTGGCCACCCTCATAGGTTTCTTCCTAGGTTCCGGCCTTTCTAGGGAGTTTTTCCTAGCCACCGTGCTTCTACACCTGCATTGCTTGCTGTTTGGGGTTTTAGGCTGGGTTTCTGTACAGCACTTTGTGACATCAGTTGATGTAAGAAGTAGTTTCGTTGGTGGAGTTTAAACACTTGATCAATGTATATATCATAGAAGAGTGTAATTGTTTTTAGGCCAGCTGTTTTTAGTCAAGACGTTTGTGTTTTTAATGTAAAATGTTTTTGTTGTGCTGTATGTGTGTTTATAGTTTTGTTTAATGTTGTGTTAGTTTAGGTAAGTTGTTTTGTCTGAAACGTTGTTCCCTCTGCTGCTATTGGACCAGGTCTCTCTTGGAAAAGAGATTTTGTTTCTCAATGAGAAAAAACCTGTATAAATAAAGGTCAAATCAAATTTAAAAATTAAAAAGAAGGGCTTTCCAGGTCCTGGGAGCGGGCAGCGGAGAGGTCCGAGGCTTCTTCCGAGCCCACAGGAAGACATCCCGGGGCAGGCTGTGCCGACTTCAGGCAATGGGCCTGGCAGAACAGGCTCCAGCCCACAATAGTACCAGCAGTCCAGTTGATAAGGGGATTGTGGCACTGGAGCCAAGAAAACCCCAATACCACGGGAACCCGAGGAGACTTGATGTGCATAAACTGTATAGACTCACTGTGGTTACCGGACACACGCAGGTGGATAGGAGTAGTATTGTGGGTAACCCTGCCTACAGAGAGCCCGTCCAGGGGACTGGAGAGGGGCTGAGTGGGGATGCCCAGCTCAGACATCAGGGTGGCGTCCATGAAACTCTCGTCGACTCCAGAGAACCCGGAGAGATTTAGACTGGTCGCCCCACAGCAGGATGGCATGGAGAGGGGTGCGTGTAAGGGGAGAAGAAAAACTCTCCATATGGCCCACCAGAGTATTCGTACCTACTGATGAGCCTGGTCTATTTAAAGGACAGGTAGACACATAATGACCGGCAGTTCTACAATACAGACAACTCTGGGTGTTAACTTTGGGAAAGGCGTGACGCTAGCGGGACACCTCGACAACATCCGGTGAAATTGCAGAGCGCGAAATTCAAACTACAGTATTATAAATATTTAACTTTCATAAAATCACAAGTGTAATACATCAAAATACAGCTTCCCTTCTTGTTAATCCAGCCGCAGATTTCAAAAAGGCTTTACGGTGAAAGCAAACCATGCGATTATCTGAGGACAGCGCCCCGCATACAAAACCATTGAAAACATATTTCAACCAGGCAGGTGCGACACGAAAGTCAGAAATAGCGATAGAATAAAAGCCTTACCTTTGATGATCTTCTTCTGTTGGCACTCCAAAAGGTCCCAGTTACATCACAAATTGTCCTTTTGTTCGATAATGTCCTTCTTTATATCCATAAAATCTCAGTTTAGCTGGGGCGCTTCAGTCAATAATCTACCCAGTTTCCCTCCATCAAAATGCATACAAAATAAATCCCAAACGTTACTAATAAACCTTTCAAAACAAGTCAAACAACATTTATAATATGCAAATAAATTATAAAATTTAAGTCGGAGAATCGTTATTGCGCTCTCTTCCATGCGCTTGGAAACACTACAGCCAAAATGGGAGCCACCTAGAAAAACTACAATTTCTGCGTCATTTTTCCAAAAACCAGCCTGAAACGCTTTCTAAAGACTGTTGACATTTAGTGGAAGCCCTAGGAATTGCAATCTGGGAGGACTTCGCCTTATAATAAAAGTGATAGCCATTGAAAATAGTGGTAAGCTGAATTTCTTTTGGGGGGGATGATTTTTCCTCTGGGTTTCGCCTGCCATATCAGTTGTGTTATATTCACAGACATCATTTTAACAGTGTTAGAAACTTTGGAGTGTTTTCTATCCAAATCTACCAATTATATGCATATCCTAGCTTCTGGGCCTGAGTAACAGGCAGTTTACTTTGGGAACGCTTTTCATCCGGACGTCAAAATACTGCCCCCTATCCCAAACAAAAATGACTTTATGCCCAACCTTGGCACTATGACTTTCCTTATTATTGCCACAATGTTATGGTCACTACAGCCAGTGGGACCTGATATTGCTCTGGAGTAAAGCTCTTCAGCATTAGTGAAGAGATGATCAATACACTACTGGTATGCACTCTAGTTGGTTGAGGGATAACCTGGTTCGAATTACAGTCATTAGTCACAGTTAGAAGCTTCCTCTTGAGAGGACAGCTAGTTGCTAACCAGTCAATGTTTAGGTCACCCAGAAAATAGACCTCTCTGTTAACATCATCACACATTATCCAGCATTGCACATATACCGTATTATCCAAATACTGACTGTTAGCACTTGGTGGCCTATAGCAGCACCCCAAAAATAGGCTTTAGATGAGGCAGGTGAACTTGAAACCACAACCCTTCAAAAACATTTGACATGATATCCTCTCTAAGCTTTACAGGAATATGGCTCTGAACATATATACAGCAACACCTCCCCCATATCCCACGTTAGCAAGTTATTGATTTCATTAACTTTATTACTAAGGCTACATCTATTAATATGGGTTATTCTTAGCCCTTTCCTGGGTAGATTATTGGACAACAAATCAATGAAATAAAAATGAAGACATTTTTTGGCTAATAGAGTTAGTCAATCAGATACTTGTCAGTTGGTGTGTGTGTGTGTGATGTTGGGTTGAAGCTACTGACCAGGAAGCTTGCCTCTCTCACTCATCCCAGGCTTTTAGGAAGGAGGGTGGACAATGAGCTTGTCATAGCAGACGTAAGCAATGTCCCTGTGTTCTCTGGCATCTTTCATAGCTGTTGTTTCTGCCTCTGGCACACAGCTTCAGAGAAATCCTTGTTGAGGAAGATGTTGGTTCCTCTCAAGTTCTTGGCTCTCTTCGGAACAGCCATCTCTTCCAATGGAATGACTGAAATATTCTGCTTTTACAAAAATGTTATGCTGTTTTCAAATGAAACACAGTCCCTTGCTCTTGTTAAAGCTTTAGACCTTTTAACCAGGGGTCATATGTCATAGTGCTTGGCTCTCAGAATCAAGGTGACAGCAAAAAGTAAAGTACAGCCTCAATATCGGAGTATTACATTGGATCTATCACTTGGAGACAATACGGTTTGGAGTCTACTGTTGCTATGGAGTTCTGCATGGAGATCCATCATACAGTCGATAGCCTTCTGACAGGGAGATGAAACGGTAGGAGAGAGCAGTTACGATAAATTTTTTCTTTTCTTTTTTATCCTCTGTCTCTGAGAAAAGTACACGTTACTGTACCTTCCATATCTAAGTTATGCTCCCCACAGTCCACTGACTTGACAGATGCTTTCTTTCTTGATCGGCAATTTTTCAACTCCAGCCTGCGAGGAAGGAAGCCCGTCGTTTGTAGCTGTTGCGACTGTAACAGCTAAGGGGATCCAAATAATAAATACATTGCTCTCCTCTGCTTTCTATAAAGTTGTTTGGCTTAATGTATCCTGAAATCTAAGTTCTGTTGTCTGCTATTGTGTATTTGTTTCCCAGTGAGTAACCTACCCAACGTTGTCTACAACTCTTTCCAGAAGACAACAACCAAAAACTTGACACCCTCTAACAAAGTGCCAGATATGGTAGTGAATGTACAACCAAGTAGAGTCTGAGTCAGTGCTGCTCACATTCCACATTCCAGGGAGCTGAAGTTAGGTGACTTGGGCATAACTTCTGTTAGCTGGAGGAAGGCCTTAACCTCAGACAGTTATGGTAGGCTGTACTAAAAGACATGCTCTAGGACTTTGGTGAGTAGTACACCAAGTATTTCTTAAACCTCCCGCTTTGGGCTGGATGTTTCAATGTGTGGTTCATACATCCCTAATCTATGAACAGAAGTACTGTTTTACCTCAATTTGCCACAAAATCCCTAGTTTGAAAGCAATGATTTTCTGGAAGCTGTGCTGCGCCATTTTCACTACATTTTAACCCCAAGCTGGCCAGCCCGTAGCAATTCGAGTTTAACCAATGAGCTTCAGCTCCTCGCCATATGAATGACAGTTAGCAAGATGCACATGATGCACCCACAGCAGAGCGAGAGAGAAAGCAATAACATGCTGGACATTTCTGCACATAGAGTGCCTTCAGAAAGTTTTCACACCCCTTGACTTTTTCTACATTTTGTTGTGTTACAGCCTGAATTTAAAATTGATTAAACTGAGATTTTGTGTCACTGGCCTACACAAAATACTCCCTAATGTCAAAGTTTTTTAAAACAAATGTATTGAAATTGAAAAGCTGAAATGTCTTGAGTCAATAAGGATTCAACCACTTTGTTATGGCAAGCCTAAATAAGTTCAGGAGTAAAAATGTGCTCAACAAGTCACATAATAAGTTGCATAGACTCACTGTGTGCAATAATAATAGTGTTTAATATGATTTTTGAATCACTACCTCATCTCTGTACCCCACTCATACAATTATATGTAAGGTTCCTCAGTTGAGCAGTGAATTTCAAACACAGATTCAACCACAAACACCAGAAAGGTTTTCCAATGCCTCAAAAAGAAGGGCACCTATTGGTAGATGCGTGAAAAAAAGAAGAACAAAGACATTGAATATCCCTTTGAGCAAGCTGAAGTTATTAATTACACACTGCATGGTGTATAAATACACCCGGTCACTACAAAGATACAGGTGTCCTTAGTAACTCAGTTGCCGGAGAGGAAGGAAACTACTCAGGGATTTCACCATGAGGCCAATGGTGACTTTAAAACTGTTACACAGTTTAATGGCTGTGATAGGAGAAAACTGAGGATGGATCAACAACATTGTAGTTACTCCACAATACTAATCAAAATTACAGAGTGAAAAGAAGGAAAAATCCAAAACGTGCATCCTGTTTTCAACAAGGGTAATACTGCAAAATATGTGTCAAAGAAATGCACTTTTTGTCCTGAATACAAAGCGTTAAGTTTGGGGCAAATCACACACAACACATCACTGAGTACCACTCTTTATATTTTCAAGCATGGTGGTGGCTGCATCATGTTATGTTTATGCTTGTCATCGGCAAGGACTAGGAATAAAAATGGAATAAAAATAAATGGAATAGAGCTAAGCACAGGCAAAATACTAGAGGAAAACCTTATTTAGTCTGCTTTCCAACAGACACTGGGAGACAAATTCCCCTTTCAGCAGGACAATAACCTAAAACACAAGGCCAAATATAAACTGGAATTGCTTACCAAGACAGCATTGAATGTTCCTGTTACGGTTTTGACTTAAATTGGCTTGAAAATCTATGCCAAGACTTGAAAATGGCTGTCTAGCAGTGATCAACAATCAACTTGACAGAGCTTGAAGAATTTCTGAAATAATAATGTGATAAATATTGTATAATCCAGGTGTACAAAGCTCTTAGAGACTCACCCAGAAAGACTCACAGTTATAATCGCTGCCAAAGGTTCTTCCTACATGTATTTGAATCATGGGTGTGAATACTTACGGAAATAAGTTTTATTTTTGACATTATTTGGTATTGTGATTTAATCCATTTTAAATTCAGGCTGCAACACAACAACATGTTGAATAAGCCAAGGGGTGTGAGTACTTTCTGAAGGCACTGTATGTGATGTAGCAGGCAATTTTAAGGGGACAGCTTTTTGCTTGTGAGCGCTACTTTCACTACCCTATAATGAATTGAAATCAATAGGGATTATCAACCACCAAAACCACACAAGATTCCAAAGAGAAAATTATATTAGTCTTTCTATCTCTCTCTACCTCTCTCTTCTCGCCTCATAGGAACAATGCGTTATTATAAAGTTGATACACAAAAATAGTTACACAGCATTAACGATATTAGGATCAATGATGACATTGAGCATAACGTTGTAACTTATTTATAGCTCTAATCATCATCATTACAGACTCAGAGCCTGTACAATTAAATGTTGATTCATTCGTTTAGCCTCCGTTTCCAGTCTCCTCCCCGTCGATGACGTCACCAATCTCTTAGAGCAGAGCGCTTTTTACAGAACGAGCACTCATCTAAGGGAGCTGGAAAAGAGCAACGTCCGAAGCCCTTTCCCGAAGTTTCCGATACGTTTTGGAATCCGGTCAACATTTTGATTAGGTGTTCACAAACCCTGGTGAGGTATGTCAAGCTTCTAAACTATTTTACATTTCGTTAAACGAGAGAGATGTCAAGATACAGTAGGCCTATTTATGATAACCGATTAAATGATGAAGCACACAAGTCATCGTTATTGGGTTTCCAATACTTTCTGAAGTCATGCCTTACTTGTCGTATCCGTTACATAATGTATAAATGGTTGTAATAATGCGCAATTAATTTAAAAGTCTTTACCATAGCCCTGAATAGTCTTTTCTGAAACTCTCTTTGTTGAATGTGGCAAACAGCGGTAACTGACACTTCATACCACACCGTTGACCATGTGTAGCCCACTACCACAAGAGCTGTTGCTATGAAACAATATGGGGTTTCCTGTAATGTTTGGAGTGTTACCAAATAATACATTTTCACCAGAAGCATCATGCCGAGTGGCGCAGCGGTCTAAGGAACTGCATCTCAGTGCTAGAGGCGTCGCTACAGACCCTGGTTCGATTCCAGGCTGTATCACAACTGGCTAACTCCCATAGGTTTTTGCACAATTGGGTCAGTGTCCTCCAGGTTAAGGTTGGGCCGGGGTAGGCTGTCACTGTAAATAATAATTTATTATTAACTGACTTGCCTAGTTAAATAAATGAAATAAGAAAATCAACATCACCTTTATACTATAACATAGTATAAAAATATAGAACTATAGAAACCATCATCATCATCATACTCTTCTTTCTCTTGTTACCTATTCTCCTCTTCCTCCATTCTTTATTAGCAAATCATATATCATGTCTGTTGTCATAATGAAGGGATATGCTCCTAAATATCACACATTCAATTCAAGGAGAAATAGAAAGTAATGAATGATGCGATTTACCATGTTGTAACATTCATTAACCTTTTACTGCAGTGGGCTAAATCAGGGTCACACAGAGTGATTCTTGGTAGTATTAAACAAATCTACTTTGAAACAAAAGTACACACCTCACACACATGGTTATAGTTTGCATCCCAATATTGCACTTTATATACATCACAGAAGACGGAAATATAACAAAATGGTTTGACAGATTTCCGGGTGTTTAAAAAAAGTCTGTTTATTAATTATGGAATTCTGAAAAATATGAATAACACTAGTCATTCGACTGAGGAAAAGGGTTACGCTATTGGAGTCTTTCAAATTTGATACCGTTTTTTCCCCCAAAATGGTTTTGAAGCCAGGCCATTTGTCCTCAGTATTATTTTGGTAATTACATATTCATAGTGTGTGTGTGTGTGTGTGTGTGTTTGTGTGTGTGTGTGTGTGTGTGTGTGTGTGGCAACAGAACAGCATTGTTGTTAGTATTGGGAGGCCCTTATTGCCTTTCTCCCAGACTGCATTAGAAGTGGATCAGGGCTTGGGACTGAGACGGGGACGTGGGTAGCGGCCTGCCTGGGTAGTGAGGGGATTTTAGGCTTATCAGATGACCTTATCCACCAGGGTGCGTCCCAAATGGCACCATATTCCCAATATAGTGCACTACTTTTGACTCTGCACTTTATAGGGAATAGGGTGTCATTTGGGACACAAACCAAAGGCTCAGGACGTGTTGGAGAACATGCAGCTCTCACTCACATTTGACATGCCCCTCACGCCTACCCTTTACTGTTGTCACTCAACATTGTGGGCCTTTGACTCAAATGAATGTATCAGACTATGTCATAGGCCGGTCCTTCCCAAGCATAGTTATTATTCATTCAATGAAATACCTTGCACCCCATGGTTTCAAAGCGATCCAGAATCTATGTTGTTAAACCCGTGATGGGTGCAAAAAGAAATGATCATAATAACATAGTAACTACACCTTTCATGACTCTCGTGACTTTATTAAAGGCAGTTGAATGCAGCTTAGCTCTGCCGTCTTGCTGTGTGACATCAGACAGACACCATTTCATTTCCTGGCTGAGATGATTTAAACCAGAGGGTTGGGGGATTCTACGTTACAGCAGGAATGTGGGCTGAGAGGTGCTCTACTGTAGTAGACCGGAGACCTGCCTGTAGTTGGTCTGTTTCCCATCAGAGAAGCATCTCCTCTTGTCTTGCTCTCGTCTCGTCTCGTCCTCCGCTCTTCTTCTCTCCTTTACTGCATCTCTTCCTTCCTGTTTTCTTCTCTTCTTCTCTTCCTCTTCTTAATTAATGGGGGGAGACATAGGAAAAAGAGGGCTTTGGTTTCAGAAGTAAGACAGAAAAAGCTTAATATCGTTTTTCTACTGGTACAGGGCACATTGCTGTCTTTGATCAAATAAAGGAAACTTTACGACAGTGTGACCAGGATAGGAGAGGTGTATACTTTTGGGAGGGGACTGGAACTGTACTGTGTATTTCACTGTTTGTTCGCACTGGTGAGGAGGAGCCATAACCTACAGTCAGTCACCTAACAGTCTACTAACTGAGTTTAAGCTGTCTGATGTGTTGAGGGTCAAACACACAAAAGTTAGGCAGTACACATGGGTTAAGGACGGTGATGGTAAGGTCAGTGTAGCAAGGCTAACCATGCTGTATGTATCTGACCACTACAGTGGTAGAATTATGCAGTGTGCCATTACTCCTATGGGTTTTACAGATCAGCATTTTGTCACTTTGAGACATTAAAGGTCAGATGCAGCCGTTTTTTTTTCTCAATATCAAATAATTTCCGGGTAACAATTAAGTACCTTACTGTAATTGTTTCAATTAAAATGGTCAGATAGAAACTCTTACACTAAAAGGGCATTGTCATAATTTTCACAAATTCCACACTAACCTCATAGTGTGGACATACAGTATATATACTGTATATATATATAGTAGTAGTCAAAAACATGATTTTTCTGTTTTATATATATATACACTGCTCAAAAAAATAAAGGGAACACTTATTCAACACAATGTAACTCCAAGTCAATCACACTTCTGTGAAATCAAACTGTCCACTTAGGAAGCAACACTGATTGACAATAAATTTCACATGCTGTTGTGCAAATGGAATAGACAAAAGGTGGAAATTATAGGCAATTAGCAAGACACCCCCAATAAAGGAATGGTTCTGCAGGTGGTGACCACAGACCACTTGCACATATCACATTTACATAAGTATTCAGACCATTCAGACCATTTACTTAAGTTGGATGTGGAGTGTCACTGCACAGTTATTTTCATGTCTGTCCAGAGATGTTCGATTGCGTTCAAGTCCTGGCTCTGGCTGGGCCACTCAAGGACATTCAGAGACTTGTACCGAAGCCACTCTTGTGTTGTCTTGGCACGTGCTTAGGGTCGTTGTCCTGTTGGAAGGTGAACTTTCACCCCAGTCTGATGTCCTAAGCGCTCTGGAGCAGGTTTTCATCAAGGATCTCTCTGTACTTTGCTCTGTTCATCTTTCCCTAGATCCTGACTGGTCTCCCAGTCGGGCTGTCATGCCTTTTACTAAGGAGTGGCTTCCGTCTGGCCACTCTACCATAATGGCCTGATTGGTGGAGTGCTGTAGAGTTGGTTGTCCTAATGGAAGGTTCTTCCATCTCCACAGAGGAACTCTGGAGCTCTGTCAGACTGACCATCGGGTTCTTGGTCACCTACCTGATCAACAAGGCCCTTCTCCCCAGATTTCTCAGTTTGGCTGTGCGGCCAACTCTAGGAAGAGTCTTGCTGGTTCCAAATGTCTTCCATTTAAGAATCATGGAGGCCACTGTGTTCTTGGGGGCCTTCATTGCTGCAGAAATGTTTTGGTACCCTTCCCCAGATATTCCCCAGACAAGTTTGTTCCAAGGTGGCTTAGCAGTTCAGACGTCTTTTTCTGTTCCGTATTGTCGTGTCCTGTATATATATATATTTACACCTTTCTTCGCATATCTTTTATTTATTTTATTATCCAAGAACTCAACTACAAAAGCTTTCCTGCAAAAGCTTTCCTGCAACCCGCTTCACCAATTACAAAAAGTATTATTTACCTCAATCTGAAAATCCATCGTGGAAGCTAGCCAGGGGCTAATTCAGAAGCTAGCCTGAAAGCTAACCAGAAGCTACTCCGATAGCTAGCCAGAAGCTAATCTGTAGCTGCCCCGAAATTAGCCGGTTTGCTGGCTAGCGTTGGTGTTTCAGCTGCCCACGTTTAGTGGTCATCAGCTATTCCTTTAGCTCGATAATCTACCGGCACTTTTGTGCAACGCGACTCGGACCGGAGCATTCCGGGACTCTTTTTCTCTCAGTTTCCCCGGATTCCAGCCGCAGGCTCTGGACACTTGCACCTTGATTTCGCAGCTAGCTAGCTGCAAACCGTGTGACTATTGGCTTACGTCGACCCCGGAGCAAACTCAAATCATTCTGGAGCTAGCCAGCTGAGGAGTTCCATCACCATCCGGACCCGTTTCTTTTGTTGCTGCTGCAGATACGGAACCCCACCGGGCCTTCACGACTGACTGCCGCGACTGACTGCCGACGTTATCTGCCCGAGGGATTTATCGAACTGGCACCTCCGTCCCGACGTTACCTGAACGCTCATCTGAGGCCCGCTAATCGTTAGCTGTCTTATCGGCTGCTATTTGAACAAGTATATCGGACAACTATTATTATTATTATTATTTATTTATTTTATTTTTTCCTTGGGTCACTATATCTATTTTGCCAATTTGGATTGATCCCCTCTACCACACGGAACCCCACTACACGGAACCCCACTAACCTACCGACGGAAATGCACGAGGTATCTACAAACAGACCTCCATCCTATGCTGCTACCGATAGCCATATACCCGGCCAGCTGTCTGGATCGCCACGACCCCAACCAACCTCTACTCACTGGACCCTTATTGATCACTCGATTAGCATGCCTCTCCTTAATGTAAATATGCCTTGTCCATTGCTGTTCTGGTTAGTGTTTATTGGCTTATTTCACTGTAGAGATTCTAGCCCTGCTCTCTATACCATATCCAACCTCTCAGTTCCACCACCCACATATGCGATGACATCACCTGGTTTCAATGATGTTTCTAGAGACAATATCTCTCTCATCATCACTCAATACCTAGGTTTACCTCCACTGTATTCACATCCTACCATACCTTTGTCTGTACATTATTCCTTTAAACTATTTTATCGCCCCCAGAAACCTCCTTTTACTCTCTGCTCTAGTAGCTCTAGGCGACCAATTCTCATAGCTTTTAGCCGTACCCTTATCCTACTCCTCCTCTGTTCCTCTGGTGATGTAGAGGTGAATCCAGGCCCTGCAGTACCTGGCTCCACTCCTATTCCCCAGGCGCTCTCTTTTGATGACTTCTGTAACCGTAATAGCCTTGGCTTCATGCATGTTAACATTAGAAGCCTCCTCCCTAAGTTTGTTTTGTTCACTGCTTTAGCACACTCTGCCAACCCGGATGTTTTAGCCGTGTCTGAATCCTGGCTTAGAAAGACCACCAAAAATTCAGACATTTTCATCCCCAATTACAAGATTTTCAGACAAGATAGAACGGCCAAAGGGGGCGGTGTTGCAATCTACTGCAAAGACTGCCTGCAGAGTTCTGTTATACTATCCAGGTCTGTTCCCAAACAATTTGAACTTCTACTTTTAAAAATCCACCTCTCTAAAAACAAGTCTCTCACCGTTGCCGCCTGCTATAGACCACCCTCTGCCCCCAGCTGTGCTCTGGACACTATATGTGAACTGATTGCCCCCCATCTATCTTCAGAGCTCGTGCTGCTAGGCGACCTAAATTTGAACATGCTCAACACCCCAGCCACCCTACAATCTAAGCTTGATGCCCTCAATCTCACACAAATTATCAATGAACCTACCAGGTACCACCCCAATTCCGTAAACACGGGTACCCTCATAGATATCATCCTAACAAACTTGCCCTCCAAATACACCTCTGCTGTTTTCAACCAAGATCTCAGCGATCACTGCCTCATTGCCTGCATCCGTAATGGGTCAGCGGTCAAACGACCTCCACTCATCACTGTCAAACGCTCCCTGAAACACTTCAGCGAGCAGGCCTTTCTAATCGACCTGGCCGGGGTATCCTGGAAGGATATTGATCTCATCCCGTCAGTAGAGGATGCCTGGTCATTTTTTAAAAATGCCTTCCTCACCATCTTGAATAAGCATGCCCCATTCAAGAAATTTAGAACCAGGAACAGATATAGCCCTTGGTTCTCTCCTGACCTGACTGCCCTTAACCAACAGAAAAACATCCTATGGCGTTCTGCATTAGCATCGAACAGCCCCCGTGATATGCAACTTTTCAGGGAAGCCAGAAACCAATATACACAGGCAGTTAGAACAGCCAAGGCTAGCTTTTTCAAGCAGAAATTTGCTTCCTGCAACACAAATTCAAAAAAGTTCTGGGACACCGTAAAGTCCATGGAGAATAAGAACACCTCCTCCCAGCTTCCAACCGCTCTGAAGATAGGAAACACTGTCACCACCGACAAATCCACTATAATTGAGAATTTCAATAAGCATTTTTCTACGGCTGGCCATGCTTTCCACCTGGCTACCCCTACCCCGGACAACAGCACTGCCCTCCCCTCTGCTACTCGCCCAAGCCTTCCCCATTTCTCTTTCTCCCAAATACAGTCAGCTGATGTTCTAAATGAGCTGCAAAATCTGGACCCTTACAAATCAGCCGGGCTAGATAATCTGGACCCTTTCTTTCTAAAACTATCTGCTGAAATTGTTGCCACCCCTATTACTAGCCTCTTCAACCTCTCTTTCGTGTCGTCTGAGATCCCCAAAGATTGGAAAGCAGCTGCGGTTATCCCCCTCTTCAAAGGGGGGGACACCCTTGACCCTAACTGCTACAGACCTATATCTATCCTACCCTGCCTTTCTAAGGTCTTCGAAAGCCAAGTCAACAAACAGATTACCGACCATTTCGAATCCCACCACACCTTCTCCGCTATGCAATCTGGTTTCAGAGCTGGTCATGGGTGCACCTCAGCCACGCTCAAGGTCATAAACGATATCGTAACCGCCATCGATAGGAAACAATACTGTGCAGCCGTATTCATTGACCTGGCCAAGGCCTTTGACTCTGTCAATCACCACATCCTCATTGGCAGACTCGACAGCCTTGGTTTCTCTAATGATTGCCTCGCCTGGTTCACCAACTACTTCTCTGATCGAGTTCAGTGTGTCAAATCGGAGGGTCTGTTGTCCGGGCCTCTGGCAGTCTCTATGGGGGTGCCACAGGGTTCAATTCTTGGACCGACTCTCTTCTCTGTTTACATCAATGATGTCGCTCTTGCTGCTGGTGATTCTCTGATCCACCTCTACGCAGACGACACTATTCTGTATACTTCTGGCCCTTCTTTTGACACTGTGTTAACAACCCTCCAGGCGAGCTTCAATGCCATACAACTCTCCTTCCGTGGCCTCCAACTGCTCTTAAATACAAGTAAAACCAAATGCATGCTCTTCAACCGATCGCTGCCTGCTCCTGCCCGCCTGTCCAACATCACTACTTTGGACGGCTCTGACTTAGAATATGTGGACAACTACAAATACCTAGGTGTCTGGTTAGACTGTAAACTCTCCTTCCAGACTCACATCAAACATCTCCAATCCAAAGTCAAATCTAGAATTGGCTTCCTATTCCGCAACAAAGCATCCTTTACTCATGCTGCCAAACATACCCTTGTAAAACTGACCATCCTACCAATCCTCGACTTCGGTGATGTCATCTATAAAGTCATTTACAAAATAGCCTCCAAAACCCTACTCAATAAATTGGATGCAGTCTATCACAGTGCCATCCGTTTTGTCACCAAAGCCCCATATACTACCCACCACTGCGACCTGTACACTCTCGTTGGCTGGCCCTCGCTTCATACTCGTCGCCAAACCCACTGGTTCCAGGTCATCTACAAGACCCTGCTAGGTAAAGTCCCCCCTTATCTCAGCTCGCTGGTCACCATAGCAGCACCTACCTGGAGCACGCGCTCCAGCAGGTATATCTCTCTAGTCACCCCCAAAACCAATTCTTCCTTTGGACGCCTCTCCTTCCAGTTCTCTGCTGCCAATGACTGGAACGAACTACAAAAATCTCTGAAACTGGAAACACCTATCTCCCTCACTAGCTTTAAGCACCAGCTGTCAGAGCAGCTCATAGATTACTGCACCTGTACATAACCCATCTACAATTTAGCCCAAACAACTACCTCTTTACCTACTGTATTTATTTATTTATTTATTTTGCTCCTTTGCACCCCATTATTTCTGTCTCTACTTTGCACTTTCTTCCACTGCAAACCAACCATTCCAGTGTTTTTTTAGTTTTTATTTTACTTGCTGTGTTGTACTCACTTCGCCTCCATGGCCTTTTATATTTTTATTTATTTATACATATATTTGTTTGCCTTCACCTCCCTTATCTCACCTCACTTGCTCACATTGTATATAGACTTATTTTTTTTCACTGTATTATTGACTATATGTTTGTTTTACTCCATGTGTAACTATGTGTTGTTGTATGTGTCGAACTGCTTTGCTTTATCTTGGCCAGGTCGCAATTGTAAATGAGAACGTGTTCTCAATTTGCCTACCTGGTTAAATAAAGGTTAAATAAATAAATAAAAAAAATGTGCTCAGATATGTGCTCTACGGACGATTCCTTCAACCTCTTGGCTTGGTTTTTGCTCTGACATGCACTGTCAACTGTGGGACCTTTTATAGACAGGTGTGGACTTTCCAAATCATGTCCAATCAATTGAATTTACCACAGGTGGACTCCAATCAAGTTGTAGAAACATCTCAAGGACGATCAATGGAAACAGGATGCACCTGAATTTCGAGTCTCATAGAACAGGGTCTGAATACTTTTTTGTTTTTAATACATTTGCTAAAATGTCTAAAAAGCAGTTTTCACTTCGTCATTATATTATTTTATATTTATTTTGTGTAGATTGATGAGAATTTTTTTAATGAGATTAATTTTAGAATAAGGCTGTAACAATTTTTTTGGGGGGAAAAGTCAAGGGGTCTGAATACTTCCGAATGCACTGTATACATCTCTTTATACTATGGCAGTGTTGAATACTTGTTTCTGATTGGCTTGAAGGCAAGGGCATTCTAGAGAGTGGATTATTTCCCTGTAACACACTGTATATCATAACGGGAGAATTCAATGGCTATAGTTAATTGTTAAATGTTCTATGTTTGCGCTGCTTTTGAAAGCAAAAGTAGATTGGAAAACATCATTGGCATTGTTGAAATCGATTTCCATATTAGCAAGGTAGTTTGGTTAGCAAAACTAGCAAGTCTATTTGTTTCGTTACCAAAACAAATACTGTAGCTATCTAGTAAACTTGCAAGCTATTTCAGTGGATGTTGAATACATTTGTACCCGCAAATTAACACATTTTTAGCATTCCTTGGAAAATAATGCAACTCCCTTGCACATCGTGGAAAATACCTTCCACGTCGGTTCTTAATTTCCATATAGCGCATAGCCCCTCGTTGATTTACCCTTACGTGTGTATGTAAACAGGAACTGAGAGCACTTGAGCAGGATATTAACTCTATTGCGCTAAAACTGCTCACTCAGAATGACCCTGGTCTGGACAGAGTTTTGCAAGAGAAAATACATAAACTGGGGTTATTCCTATATGAGAGGGTGAAAGGGGCCTTGGTCAGGTCTCGTTTAATACTCTCAGGGAAATGGTATGACAAATTATCCTAGCGCGTAAAAATAAATATAGTAGGGAGTTTGACCTCCTAATAAAGGTGATTTTAACATTCAAATGATCTTCCTCTTCTCCTCTTCACTTTTTCTCCTGCCATCTCAGAGCTGTGAAGAGCAAACGGTGTCATAGTCCTCAAAAGCCTCAATCCAGCCTCCCCATTAAAGGTTGCAGGTAGCCTAGCGGTTAGAGCGTTTGGCTGGTAACTGAAAGGTAGCTAGTTTGAATGCCCAAGGTGAAAAATCTGTTGATGTGCCCTTGAGCAATGCACTTAATCCTAATTTCTTCAGGGGCGCTGCTGATAATGGCTGACTGTCACGATCGTCGTATGAGAGAGACCAAGGTGCAGAGTGGTATGCGTACATTCTCTTTAATGAATGAACACTGAACAAAAACAACAAAATCAACTAACAAAATGTGAAGCTATACAAATAGTGCAGACAGGCAACTAAACATAGACAAGATCCCACAACACAAATGAGGAAAATGGCTACCTAAATATGATCCCCAATCAGAGACAACGATAAACAGCTGTCTCTGATTGGGATCCATATCAGGCCAACATAGACATACAAAAACCCCTAGACATACAAAAACTAGAGTACCCACCCTAGTCACACCCTGACCTAACCAAAATATATAGAAAAACAGAGATATCTAAGGTCAGGGCGTGACAGTACCCCCCCCCCCCCAAAGGTGCGGACTCCCGGGCGCAAACCTGAACCTATAGGGGAGGGTCCGGGTGGGCATCTACCCTCGGTGGTGGCTCCGGTTCGGGGCGTAGTCCCCGCTCCCTACACTGATCCCTCCGCTTCTGTGGAACCGGACCGTGGATCATCGCCGGAGGTTCAGAACTGGGAACCACCGCTGGAGGCTCTGGACTGCAGCTCGTCGCTGGTGGCCCCGGACTGGAGAACGTCGCTGGAGAACCCGGACTGGGGACCGTCGCTGGTGGCTCCGGACTGGGGACCTTCGCTGGAGGCTCCGGACTGGGGACCGTCGCTGGAGGCTCCGGACTGGGGACCGTCGCTGGAGGTTCCGGACTGTGGATGCGCACTGGAGATCTGATGCGTGGGACCGGTACAGGTGGCACCGGGCTGATGACACGCACCTCAGGGCGAGTGCGGAGAGGAGGCACAGGACGTACTGGACTGTGGAGGCGCACTGGAGACCTGATGCGTGGGACCGGTACAGGTGGCACCGGGCTGATGACACGCACCTCAGGGCGAGTGCGGGGAGGAGGCACAGGACGTACTGGACTGTGGAGGCGCACTGGAGACCTGATGCGTGGGACCGGTACAGGTGGCACCGGGCTGATGACACGCACCTCAGGGCGAGTGCGAAGAGAAGGCACAGGACGTACTGGACTGTGGAGGCGTACTGGAGGTCTAGAGCGCAGAGCTGGCACAACCCTTCCTGACTGGATGCTCACTCCAGCCCGGCAAGTGCGGGAAGCTAGCACAGGACGCACTGGGCTGTGAAGGCGCACTGGAGACCTGATGCGTGGGACCGGTACAGGTGGCACCGGGCTGATGACACGCACCTCAGCACGCCCGCTCTGCAGCGCTCTCAATGACAGCACCTCTCTCCGGAATCTTGCGTCGAGCTCCTCATTCGAATCCCTGACTGGCTCTGATTCACTCCTCGGCTCCGCCGACTGCTCCATGTTCCCCCCCCAAAAAAAAAGTTTATTGGGGTTGCCTCTAGTGCTTGCTCCGTTGAGCTATCTCCTCGTATCGTCGCCGTTCCGCTTTCGCTGCCTCTATCTCCTCCTTAGAACGGCGATACTCCCCGGCCTGCGTCCAGGGTCCTTTTCCATCCAGGATCTCCTCCCAAGTCCACTCCTCCTGTACACACAGCTTGGTCCATTTTTGGCGGGATCTTCTGTCATGATCGTCGTATGAGAGAGACCAAGGTGCAGCGTGGTATGCGTACATTCTCTTTAATGAATGAACACTGAACAAAAACAACAAAATCAACTAACGAAACGTGAAGCTATACAAATAGTGCAGACAGGCAACTAAACATAGACAAGATCCCACAACACAAATGAGGAAAATGGCTACCTAAATATGATCCCCAATCAGAGACAACGATAAACAGCTGTCTCTGATTGGGAACCATATCAGGCCACCCTAGACATACAAAACTAGAGTACCCACCCTAGTCACACCCTGACCTAACCAACATATATAGAAAAACAGAGATATCTAAGGTCAGGGAGTGATACTGACCCTGGCTGTGACCCCACTCTCAGGGGGAGTTGAGATATGCACATTTCCATTTTACAGGTGTATAATACACACTTGTACATGTGTGAAACAGGACCAATATATATTAGTATTAATAGGGCTGGGAATTGCTAGGGACCTCACAATATGATATTAACACGATACTTTTGTGCTGACTTCGATATGTATTGCGATTCTATATGTATTGTGATTCGATTCTATAATTTTATTGTGATTTGATGTTCCAAACATATGTCTGCTGAAGAGGGACAAGAGAGAGCCATGAGAAAACACATTTTGATCTGTCATGGAAATAAAAGTGCTGGAAACAAATGGTCTTCCTGTTTAAAAAGAAGATGGGGAACAAGCTATGAATTAAAAAATTTTGGGTGCAGGACTGGTACAGCCAGCTAGCGCAAAAATTGTCCAAACAATACCACACGATATAAATAATATCCCCATATGTAACTGCATAGATTTTTCCCCCATCACAAATTATTAGTTACCAAGCTATAGCCAAATAACCTCTAAATAGGGGTTATTTGTTTGGAAGGGAAGGGGCACAAACAGCCATTCATTTCTATTACCCGTTACTGTCTCATTGAAGTTTCCTCGGAAGCTTGTCTCCCTTCTCTGCTAGCTTGTCTGGTGCAGTACAGTATAGAGGTCGACCGATTAAACGGAATGGCCGATTAATTAGGTCCGATTTCAAGTTTTCATAACAATCGGTAATCAGCATTTTTGGACACCGATCATGGCCGATTACATTGCACTCCACGAGGAGACTGCGTGGCAGGCTGACAACCTGTTATGCGAGTGCAGCAAGGAGCCAAGGTAAGGTGCTAGCTAGCATTAAACTTATCTTATAAAAAACAATCAATCTTAACATAATCACTAGTTAACTACACATGGTTGATGATATTACTAATTGATCTAGCTTGTCCTGCGTTGCATATAATCGATGCGGGTGCCTGTTAATTTATCATTGAATCATAGCCTACGTCGCCAAATGGGTGATTTAACAAGCGCATTCGCGAAAAAAGCCCTGTCGTTGCACCAATGTCAGTCGATACACAAGTATATATTTTTAAACCTGCATATTTAGTTAATATTGCCTGCTAACATGAATTTCTTTTAACTGGGGAAATTGTGTCACTTCTCTTGCGTTCTGTGCAACAGAGTCAGTGTATATGCAGCAGTTTGGGCCGCCTGACTCGTTGCGAACTGTGTGAAGACTATTTCTTCCTAACAAAAGCAGCCAACTAAGCCAAACGGGGGATGATTGAACAAAAGCACATTTGCGAAAAAAGCATAACCTAACCATAATATATTGCACCTAACCATAAACATCAATGCCTTTCTTAAAATCAAGAAGTATATTTTATTAAACCTGCATATTTAGTTTAAAAAAATCCAGGTTAGCAGGCAATATTAAACTGGGGAAATTGTGTCACTTCTCTTGCGTTCATTGCACTCAGAGTCAGGGTATATGCAACAGTTTGGGCCGCCTGGCTCGTTGCCAACTAATTTGCCAGAATTTTACGAAATTATGACATAACATTGAAGGTTGTGCAATGTAACAGGACTATTTAGACTTATGGATGCCACCCATTAGATAAAATACGGAACGGTTCCGTATTTCACTGAAAGAATAAACGTTTTGTTTTCGAAATGATAGTTTCCGGATTTGACCATATTAATGACCTAAGGCTTGTATTTCTGTGTGTTATTATGTTATAATTAAGTATATGATTTGATATTTGATAGAACAGTCTGACTGAGCGGTGGTAGGCAGCAGCAGGCTCGTAAGCATTAAATCAAACAGCACTTTCGTGCGTTAGCCAGCAGCTCTTCGCTGTGCTACAAGCATTGAGCTGTTTATGACTTCAAGCCTATCAACTCCCGAGCTAGTTAGCGGGGTGCGCGCTAATAGTGTTTCAATCGGTGACGTCACTCGCTCTGAGACCTTGAAGTAGTTGTTGCTCTGCAAGGGCCACTGCTTTTGTGGAGCGATGGGTAACGATGCTTCGAGGGTAGCTGTTGTCGATGTGTTCCTGGTTCGAGCCCAGGTAGGGGTGAGGAGAGGGACGGAAGCTATACTGTTACACTGGCAATACTAAAGTGCCTATAAGAACATCCAATAGTCAAAGGTATATGAAATACATAGGGAGAAATAGTCCTATAATTCCTATAATAACTACACCCTAAAACTTCTTACCTGGGAATATTGAAGACTCATGTTAAAAGGAACCACCAGCTTTCATATGTTCTCATGTTCTGAGTAAGGAACTTAAACGTTAGCATTTTTACATGGCACATATTGCATTTTTATTTTCTTCTCCAACACTTTGTTTTTGCATTATTTAAACCAAATTGAACATGTTTGATTATTTATTTGAGGCTAAATTGATTTTATTGATATATTATATTAAGTTAAACTAAAAGTGTTCATTCAGTATTGTTGTAATTGTCATTATTACAAATAAATAAATACATTTTAAAATTCGGCCGATTAATCGGTATCGGCTTTTTTGGTCCTCCAATAATCGGTATCGGTGTTGAAAAATCATAATCGGTCGACCTCTAGTACAGTATAATGATGAGGTTTCAGTCTCTGTCATGCTGGCTGGGTCACTCACCAGTCAACCTCTCTTTAACCCTGCTCCCACTCAGAGGCTGGCATCATATTAACGAGGCCTGGCTGTGCCAGAGGACTGTACTAAAATATGGAGGAACAAGGGCAATGAGAGTATGTGATCAATCACAATGTGGGCCATTTCCACACACACGAAGCATACACATACACGAGAGCATACAAACACATTGTGGTTCACATCAATTTTAGAAGTCACATACCCGACAGGGGGAGAATATTGGGCGAGCAACCATACACATCTCAAAATATTGGAACAAAAGTACCTCCAAAATTGGTTTTGTTCATCTGGTGGTTTTGGTAATGCTGGAAGCCTTTTTCCCTCAGGAGCTAGCTAAGCTAGAGCTAGCTAAGCTAAGGCTGAAAAATAACATTGTTTTCCAACTTTCCATTTCATAATTAATGGTTGGGCTAAACACAAGTACCTTGCTTACTAATCCTTTTGATAAAACACCTAGCACCTCTGATATGAGGAGCGACATTAAATGCAGAGTTAGGGTAGAATTAATTTATATTTATCTAATGTATTCTCGTGAGATATAGGCCTAGCCCTAGCTATTACAGCCTGCATATACACACATATTCTCTCTCTCTCTCTCTCTCTCTCTCTCTCTCTCTCTCTCTCTCTCTCTCTCTCTCTCTCTCTCTCTCTCTCTCTCTCTCTCTCTCTCTCTCTCTCTCTCTCTCTCTCTCTCTCTCTCTCTCTCTCTCTCTCTCTCTCTCTCTCTCTCTCTCTCTCTCTCTCTCTCTCTCTCTCTCTCTCTCTCAGTGAAACAGTCTGAAGCCCATTAGTGTCAGAAAGCTCCACTTAGTTCCATTAGCTGAGAAATAACTTCAGTTTAATTATGATGTTGTGTCACTGTGTTGGAAATTAATTTAATAATCAGCGTTTGAGCTTCCCGGAAGGCTGCTTTCTTTAAGAGCTCATTTATCCTTCCCTCGCCTAAGGCATGACTTCAATATCAGGCTCCTATAGTTCTCTTGTTAGTTGTTTCTAGCGAGATAATGGATGCTTTAACACCAATTAATGAATGAACTAATGCTAATGAATGCAAATTATTTCGCGGTTGACTACCATACCCATGTCTTCTTGTGCAGAGATCTTCTCCACACCAAAGTGGATACCAATAACATAGTACTGTTGGTTATAACATTAGAACAATAGGTCTATGCTGACTAAGGTCTAATGGTCTATGTTGAAAGAAGTATAAGTCCTGACTGTTTTACTGCAGTATACTCTCATCCCTCGGCTAGGAACTAAACCCAGTTCTGATTTACTTCAACCATTAGCTCTCTGTGGTCTCAAATTAAAGGGACCTACAGACTCATCATTCACATCGTCTAAGAGTCTCGTAAATAATTCATATCTTTTGCTACTTTTTGTATCGGGATTCACAGCCTTGCTTTTGACAAAGTCATTCGCTTGTCAGTGAAGCAGGACAGAATGATGACATTGGCACGAATCAGTCGACATAGTGTGAGAAAATCAGGTTACACATTAAGGTGAAGATATACAAACAAATACTAAACAAGGTTATAAATAGTTTAGAAACTGTTAATGTTAGTTTATAGATGAAATATATCTAAACATTAGAATATATAAACATATAATATATAAGAATATAAACAGTTGTTACACATCGGTTGAAATTGTGCGTACTGTAACTGTTATTGACAAGGCCTGCCGTGAATGGCTGTTTTTACATAGACTGCGTCTTTCTGACAGGCTTCTCATTCCTATAATGACCGCAGATATTTCTAGGAGCCAAAGCAGTAGGCATACGCTTAATGACGTTGCTATAAAAACGGGGGAAAGACAATCTCTGAGAACATACTTGGAAAAGGTAATTAAAGTAGAAAGTCAATCAGGGATTAGAGAAAATTGCTGTGGAGTTAATTAAGCGTGTTAAAGTCTCAGCTCCCTCGCGTGTGTTTAAGGAACGGTTTGCTGAAACAATATACCCTTTCCACTTTGTCAGCTAGATTAGATGAGGCCTTTCAGAACGTATTGACGGAAATGAGGCCTTTCGGAATGTATTGAAGGGGAAAACTCTGAGTCTCATAAATAATTTGGATATTTTATTACATTTTATATCGTGATTAACATCCTTACGTTTGACAACGTAATTAGCCTGATTGGGAAAGTTTGGATTATGCTGCACCCACAGGCATGAACTGAATTGAAGATTGATAGCATCTAGAGAGACTCTCAATCTAGCATCTTCAGAGACTCAGTGACAAGGAGAAGTGGCTTCCGGTTCCAGTTCATCATGTCTGGCTGTGGTATCTGTGGATTCATCTCAGGAAGGATCTGCTATTTAGCTTGGTGCAGAACATCGGCAGCAATCTGACCCCGCTGTAGCATCGAAGTGAATGCCAGTCTTTTTGTCAGTCGAGCGTTATTGATCCCCACATCCATGGACTGTCACTGTCCCCCGAGCCTAGCTAGCTCCCTGGCAAGGGGAAGGAGAAACTAACAGGTTACATTGAGCCACATATTTACCTCAAGGCTTGAGAGTGGGTGTGAAATCTCTTCCTGACATCTCTGGGGACTTTAGTGTCTCCTTTTCGCTTTTAGGCCAGGGCTGTACGGTTCACTGCATTGAGGTGTAGTGTAGCTCGCTACCCCCTGCTGCTTCCTGTGCGAGAGAAAATGCTGGAATCAAGAATACGGTCTCACTCATATAAAAGTACTCTCCTCCTGAGCTCGACTGACAGTGTGTTTTGAATGATGGATTGGCTAAATGTGAAATCATGAGAGAGGTCTTTGAGCTAGTTTGTTGTAAGTAGCGGAAGCTGTGTGACATGGTACTCAGCTGTGCGATATTTGCTTGCGCTATACACATGACATACATTTGAAATGTTACATGTGAAACGAAGTCAAATGACACTAAGTCATGTCCAAATTCTTGTCAAGACAATAGCTATGTCAAGGAAGAAACCTATCTGACCTGGCATTTTTCCTATTTTCTTGCCTTGCACCCTGGAATTAAAATATATTTTGGGGCGGGGATGTATCATTTGATTTACACAACATGCCTACCACTTTGAAGATGCAAAATATTTTTCTTGTGAAACAAACAAGAAATAACACAAAAAAAACAGAAAACCTGAGCGTGCATAACTATTCACCCCCCCAATGTCAATACTTTGTAGAGCCACCTTTTGCAGCAATTACAGCTGCAAGTCTCTTGGGGTATGTCTCTATAAGCTTGGCACATCTAGCCACTGGGATTTTTGCCCATACTTCAAGGCAAAACTGCTCCAGCTCCTTCAAGTTGGATGGGTTCCGCTGGTGTACAGCAAACTTTAAGTCATACCACAGACTCTCAATTGGATTGGGTTTTGACTAGGCCATTCCAAGATATTTAAATGTTTTCCCTTAAACCACTCAATGCATGCTATTCAACCGATCACTGCCCGCGCCTGCTCGCCCGTCCAGCATCACTACTCTGGACGGCTCTGACTTAGAATACGTGGACAACTACAAATACCTAGGTGTCTGGTTAGATTGTAAACTCTCCTTCCAGACTCACATTAAGCATCTCCATTCCTAACTTAAATCTAGAATCGGCTTCCTATATCGCAACAAAGCATCCTTCACTCATGCTGCCAAACATACCCTCGTAAAACTGACTATCCTACCGATCCTCGACTTCGGGGATGTCATCTATAAAGTAGCCTCCAACACTCTACTCAACAAACTGGATGCAGTCTATCACAGTGCCATCCGTTTTGTCACGAAAGTCCCATACACTACCCACCATTGCGACCTGTACGCTCTCATTGGTTGGCCCACGCTTCATATTCGTCGCCAAACCCACTGGCTCCAGGTCATCTATAAGTCTCTGCTAGGTAAAGCCCCGCCTTATCTCAGCTCACTGATTACCATAGCAGCACCCACTCGTAGCACACGCTCCAGCAGGTATATCTCACTGGTCACGCCCAAAGCCAATTCCTCCTTTGGTCATCTTTCCTTCCAGTTCTCTGCTGCCAATGACTGGAACAAACTGCAAAAATCTCTGAAGCTGGAAACACTTATCTCCCTCACTAGCTTTAAGCACCAGCTGTCAGAGCAGCTCACAGATTACTGCACCTGTACATAGCCTATCTATAATTTAGCCCAAACAACTACCCTCTTCCCCTACTGTATTTATTTATTTTACTCCTTTGCACCCCATTATTTCTATTTCTACTTTGCACATTCTTCCACTGCAAATCAACCATTCCAGTGTTTTACTTGCTATATTGTATTTACTTCGCCACCATGGCCTTTTTTTGCCTTTACCTCCCATATCTCTCCTCATTTGCTCACATTGTATATAGACTTATTTTTCTACTGTATTATTGAAGGTATGTTTTGTTTATTCCATGTGTAACTCTGTGTTGTTGTATGTGTCGAATTGCTATGCTTTATCTTGGCCAGGTCGCAGTTGCAAATGAGAACTTGTTCTCAACTAACCTACCTGGTTAAATAAAGGTGAAATAAATAAATAAATAAAAAAATAAAAAAAATAAAGTGTTGCTTTAGCAGTATGCTTAGGGTCATTGTCCTGCTGCAAGGTGAACCTCCGTCCCAGTCTCAAATCTCTGGAAGACTGTAACAGGTTTCCCTCAAGAGTTTCCATGTATTTAGCACCATCAATCATTCCTTCAATTCTGACCAGTTTCCCATTCCCTGCCGATGAAAAACATCCCCACAGCATGATGCTGACACCACCATGCTTCACTGTGGGGATGGTATTCTCGGGGTGATGAGAGGTGTTGGGTTTGCGCCAGACATAGCGTTTTCCTTGATGGCCAAAAAGCTCAATTTTAGTCTCATCTGACCAGAGTACCTTCTTCCATATGTTTGGGGAGTCTCCCACATGCCTTTTGGCGAACACCAAACATGTTTGCTTATTTTTTTCTGGACACTCTTCTGTAAAGCCCAGCTCTGTGGAATGTACGGCTTAAAGTGGTCCTATGGACTACAATCTCTGCTGTGGAGCTTTGCAGCTCCTTCAGGGTTATCTTTGGTCTCGTTGTTGCCTCTAATGATTAATGCCCTCCTTGCCTGGTCTGTGAGTTTGGGTGGGCGGCCCTCTCTTGGCAGGTTTGGGGCGGTGCCATATTCATTCCATTTTCTTATTATGGATTTAATGGTGCTCCGTGGAATGATCAAAGTTTCGGATATTTTTTTTATAACCCAACCCTGATCTGTACTTACATTTACATTACATTTACATTACATTTACATTACATTTACATTTAAGTCATTTAGCAGACGCTCTTATCCAGAGCGACTTACAAATTGGTGCATTCACCTTATGATATCCAGTGGAACAACCACTTTACAATAGTGCATCTAACTCTTTTAAGGGGGGGGGTTAGAAGGATTACTTTATCCTATCCTAGGTATTCCTTAAAGAGGTGGGGTTTCAGGTGTCTCCGGAAGGTGGTGATTGACTCCGCTGACCTGGCGTCGTGAGGGAGTTTGTTCCACCATTGGGGTGCCAGAGCAGCGAACAGTTTTGACTGGGCTGAGCGGGAACTGTACTTCCTCAGAGGTAGGGAGGCGAGCAGGCCAGAGGTGGATGAACGCAGTGCCCTTGTTTGGGTGTAGGGCCTGATCAGAGCCTGAAGGTACGGAGGTGCCGTTCCCCTCACAGCTCTGTGGGCAAGCACCATGGTCTTGTAGCTAGTACTTCTCCACCACTTTGTCCCTGCCCTGTTTGGAGAGCTCCTTGGTCTTCATAGTGTCGCTTGCTTGGTGGTGCCGCTTGCTTAGTGGTGTTGCAGACTCTGGGGCCTTTCAGAACAGGTGTATATATACTGAGATCATGTGACAGATCATGTGACACATAGATTGCACACAGGTGGACTTTATTTAACTAATTATGTGACTTCTGAAGGAAATTGGTTGCACCAGATCTTATTTAGGGGCTTCATAGTGAAGGGGGTGAATACATATGCACCACTTTTCCTTTTTTGTATTTTTTATAATTTTCTAAAATTTCATTTCATTTCACCAATTTGGACTATTTTGTGTATGTCCATTACATGAAATCCAAATAAAAATAAATTTAAATTACAGGTTGTAATGCACCAAAATAGGAAAAATGCCAAGGGGGAGAATACTTTTGCAAGGCACTGTATCTAGTCTGCACTTAGGTTTTTACTGAATGTAGTACATCTGAGAAGGTTTAAGAAGGGAATGGTCCATGATTTCCTGTTTATCCTCCATGTGATTCAGTGTCCCTCCCTGAGGATTTATGCTTCGCAAAGCAACAGAATGGAGATGGAAAATATGCAATTATCATCCTCAACTGCACACAGATACAGAACTCAGAATTAGCCAATTCAGGCATATTGAGGACACCAATGACTGTAAAGTAATTGGAAAGGTGTTAAGATAGCAGAAGACCGACTGGGCACAGACGTCAATTCAACGTCTATTCCACATTGGTTCAGTGTAATTTCGTTGAAATGACTTTGAAATAATGTTGATTCAACCAGTGTGTGAACAGTGGGTTATGAGTGTCATAAGATGTTAAACTGTTCCAAGGCAGGGTGCACTGCTCAGAATGTTTATTCTCTTCACTGGATATTATTTGGCATCTACTGGAATCCCATTCATTTTAGTCCCTAGCCAAGACTGTCCCCACTTCTTACTGAATCAAACCATGTTGTAAACTGTGATGATTTGATCATTTATGGCTCTTACAAGAATGGATCAGTCACAGCTAATGAAGATGTTCTCATTTTTGTTTCCTTTCGTATAGATACAATGGAGAGCTGCCAAAGACTGAATATCATCATTGGAGAAATGGAAGAGTGGTAGTGCGACTGCAACTCGGGCAATTCGCACCAAGATGGCGGCCCACCGGATCATCAGAGTGACCAACAGTAATCATGTTCTCCCTCGCTGCAAATCGGAGGGCACGCTCATTGATCTCAACGAAGGGCTCTCTGAGGCTAGCCTCACAGATGTCAAAGGTCAGGATTCAATACTGACTAATGTACCAGACAGTTATTCAGCATTTAAAGATATACTGATTTAAATGTGAATTGAGAATGTTTATGTGAATTTTTGATCTTCTTCTTCTTTTCATCCAGTGCCTTCTTCCAGTGCCTTACGGCTGGACAATTCAGAGTCCCTCGTAACTGCTCGTGAAGTAGTCGCCATCAAAGATTACTGCCCGTCTAGCTTTACCACGTTAAAGTTTTCCAAAGGTGACCGGCTTTATGTGATGGACACGTCGGGTGGAGAGTGGTGGTATGCCCACAACAACACAGAGATGGGCTACATCCCCTCAGCATACGTCCAGCCCATCAACTGTAGAAACTCATCGCTCAGTGATAGTGGCATGATAGACAATCTAGGGGAGTGTACAGACAAAGTGGCTAAGGAGCTGGATCTCCTAGGGGAGTGGACAGGGGTATCCGTTAAGACCACTCCTTATTCGCCTTATTTTAACAGCAACCCCTTCTCCCTCCATACCTCCTCCACCAACCCCTTCATCAACAGTGCTCATCTACGTGGTTCTCTGGACCAGAACTGTAATGAGAGGGGAAGGTCCACGGACCTGCTGGTCTTTGACTCCCTGGAATCCCCAGTCTCCCCCTCGGTACCTAACTCTACCTCCAGCACCACCATGATCAATGGCTTCAGTAACTGCAACATCTTTGACATGATGACATCCACCAGCCCCAACCAGGACCAACAGGTTTTACAGACACTACGAAGGGATAACCCATTCTTCAGGAGCAAGCGATCGTACAGTTTATCGGAGTTGTCCGTCCTACAGACGCAATCCAACCCCCCTTTGCCTTCTTCCGGGTTCTTCACTGGCCTCAAGGCTCCCTCGCCAGAGCAGTTTCAGAGCAGGGAGGATTTCAGGACTGCGTGGCTAAACCATCGGAAGCTGGCCAGATCTTGCCATGACCTGGACTCTCTGGGGCAGAGCCCTGGTTGGGGACAGACTCAGCCGGTGGAGACCAACATTGTCTGTAAACTAGACAGTCGTGGAGGGGCCGTTCAGCTCCCAGACACCCAGATCAGCGTCCATGTCCCTGAGGGACACGTGGGTCCTGAAGACACCCAGCAGATCTCCATGAAGGCCCTACTGGACCCTCCACTGGAGCTGAACAATGACCACTGCTCCACGGTCAGCCCAGTGGTGGAAATCAAACTGTCCAACATGGAGACCAAGTCCTTCATCACTCTGGAGATGACTGTGTCCGTGACGGTGAAGAAAGACAGCGGTCAGGTAGCCGAGGTGCTCTGCGTCCGGAGTGACTGCAAGGAGGGACCCTATATAATCATCCCACATGCCTACCTATACAAGGACACAGTACAAGTCCAGTTGGATAACTTGGAGCCGTGTATGTACGTTGTAGTAGTGGTGCAGGCCCAGCACGTCAACCTTAATACAACTGTATGGGACAATGTGTTGAAGAAAGTCACCCTGGGTGTCTATGGGCCCAAGCACATCCATCCTTCGTTCAAGACGGTCGTGGCCCTATTTGGGCATGACTGTGCCCCTAACACCCTACTGGTGAGTGAGGTGGGGAAGCAGGCCCACTCCACCCCTCCAGTGGCGCTCACGCTGTGGGGGAAGCATCAGTTTTTCCTGGGACGGCCCCAGGACCTCCAGGTTGGTCTATACTCCAACATGTCTACCTATATGATCAAGGCTAATGAGCAAGCCAGGATTATTCGGGGCTCCCAGGTCAAACTGGGGAAGGTTAGCCGACTCATTTACATGATCACATCCAACAACCCTGAAGACATCTCAGACTTCACCTTGCAGGTCCAGGTCAAAGACGGCCTGGACTGTATTCTGGCTCAGTTCTGCGTCCAAACACCGCAACCGCCTCCAAAGAGTGGAGCGAGGAACTCCGGCCAAAGGAGGTTCCTGAAGAAGAAAGAGGTGGTGGGTAAGATTCTTCTGTCGCCTCTGGCCATCACTGCCAAATATCCACAGTTTCAGGAGCGCTGCATCACCAACCTGAAGTTTGGCAAGTTGCTCAAAACTGTGATCAGGCAAAACAAGAGCACATACCTGTTGGAATACAAGAAGGGAGACGTGATCGCCTTGCTGAGTGAGGAGAAAATCAAACTACGAGGACAACTGTGGACCAAAGAGTGGTATATTGGATATTATCAGGGAAAGACCGGGCTTGTTCATGCGAAAAACGTTCTGGTTTTGGGGAAAGTCAAGCCTATTTATTTCTGTGGTCCAGACCTCACGACTACCGTGCTAGTGGAGGAGATTCTGAAGCCTTGCAAATTTCTCACGTACATCTACGCCTCTGTGAGGACGGTACTCATGGAGAATATAGGGAACTGGAAGGCCTTTGCAGACGCGCTGGGATATGGGAACTTACCTTTGTCGTATTTCTGTCGGACAGAACTGGACAACGAGCCTGAGAAGGTTGCGTCGGTTCTGGAGAAGCTCAAGGAGGACTGCACTAACGTGGACATCAAGGAGAGAAAGACCTTCCAGAAGGAACTCATGACAGTACGTTTGTGTGTGTGTGTGTTTGTCTCTCTGTCTCTCTCTCTCTCTCTGATGTGTGTGTGTGTGTGTGTGTGTGTGTGTGTGTGTGTGCGTGTGCGTGTGTGTGTGCGTGTGTGTGTGTGTGTGTGCGTGTGCATGTGCGTGTGTGCGCGTGCGTGCGTGCGTGTGTGTGTTTGGAAACCCCTCATCGTGCACATTGTACCTCTTAGGTTGTAGAAGCGATTCAAATGTATGGTTCAATACAGAAACCTTATCAAAAGCTAAAAAATAGGAAATTCCACTTTCACCTGGAAATGGGTAGCGCTTCTGTGTTTATTCCCTATTTTCCATCAGCAGCAGATGTTGACATGGTGTTCCCATTCTGTCAGAGGCAATGGGCTGTGATGTACTGTGAGATGGGGAGGCTGATATGTTACTGTACTCAGCTTATTCAGTCACATGTGGTAAGCAGTTTTCCCTTATCGCCTCAGGGTGCCTTAAGAGTAGGCCTACTGGTTGGGAGAATAAGTGTGGTGTGACTTACAATGCACAAAAACACAGCTACACCACCTCCTTCAGTGCAACTCACAGAGATTCTCCTCAAAGCAGGCAGAGTTGCTGTTGTGACAGAAAGTGTTGACTCAACATGCCTCCCACCTCTCTCTCTCTCTCTCTCTCTCTCTCTCTCTCTCTCTCTCTCTCTCTCTCTCTCTCTCTCTCTCTCTCTCTCTCTCTCTCTCTCTCTCTCTCTCTCTCTCTCTCTCTCTCTCTCTCTCTCTCTCTCTCTCTCAGTCTCCAGTCACCCTTGTCCTTTTTAAGTTTTAGACAGAAGTGCTTGGTAATGTAACTATAGCCCACATTGCATCAGTCACAAACAGGCAACCGTTGCTTGAATTTGGATCTGTGGAGAAATTGGATCTGTCTGTGAAAGTGAGGTTGATGTCTTTTTCACAATGCTTGCTTTTGGAAACATTTTATCAGTAAGAGCTAGCATATATCAGTTTATTTTGGCATGAAATATATCAGGTGTCTATGCCTTTCAATGGTATTCTGATCAAAGGCAGGCTAGAATTCAAACAAGCAACCATTTTTCTGCCATCAGGCATGATAAGCTGAGTAGACAAAGGGATGACGATGGATTGGTCCCAGAAAGCAATGAACCATGCCCAAAGCCCTCGTACTACCCCTCCTCACACACACACACACACACACACACACACACACACACACACACACACACACACACACACACACACACACACACACACACACACACACACACACACACTATTTATGGTGGACAAACAGATCTGTTTAATGTGCCCACTAGCCTGGGAGTAACCTAACATAGCAAGCGTAAAAGAAAACACACGAGTGGAGTTCCCACATCCGGTTTTCAGTGGAAAAGGAAGCTAGGTTGAATGAGCTGTATCCCTGAAACCTGGAGGCATCTGGTTGTTGGTATCTCTGCTAATGGTGGCCTGGAAGCGGTCTTTGAATTAGATCCATGTCTTATCTTTTCATTCCAGCCAGTCCTGATCGCCTTCTAGCCACAGTAGAAACAGAGTGCTGTTGCCTATCCTGATCAGGCCAAGACACACCAGATATAACATCAGTGACACAACTGTTGGTCCATACTGATCCCTGAAATACTGTACATTAGAGCAGGATCTTGAGGACCATTGATATTGCTGTGTTGTAGTCTACAGATGCCGTGTCTTACTTTGATCCTCCTGTTGTTGCAGGAATTTTCCTGCATAGCAAGAAGAAATGCAAACGTGTAATGTATTCAAGGTTTAAAAAGGCTCCTAAAGTTAGTCATTTCCTTGATGCTATACATTTTTTTAGTTAATTATATTCCACATAAGAATTGACATATCCTGTTGCTACAAGATTATTTATCTGCGATGTGAAACTGGCTCAAATTAAGATACGAGATCTGTATATAGGTTTGTGTGGGGGAGATGGTTGCACAAAGGTTTGACAATATTGAAGCACATTATGTCATTATAGTGAGAGTCTATGGTGAGTGTAGTGAGAGTTATGTGGTCTTTCTGTTGTTCTGTGGTCATTCTGTGGTTCTGTGGCCTTTCCTCAAAGGTAGTAATTTGCCCTTTTGGTGACCTTATTCTCACACAGTAGTAATTACTTCTCTGGACTAAAAGTGTTAATCAAAACATGTGTGCAAGAAGTAAACTAAGAAGCTTTAAAGCTCAGTTAGTAGGCATCGTTAGACAGAACTGAACCGTGGTTAGGTCATATGCTTGTCTGAATTAACACAACAACAAAAAATACACGACCAAAAGTATCGAACATCTCCTTCCAAAGTCATGAGCATTAATATGGAGTTGGTTCCCCCTTTGTTGCTATAAAAGCCTCCACTCTTCTGGGAAGGCTTTCCACTAGATGCTGGACTATTGCTGCGGGGACTTGCTTCCATTCAGCCACAAGAGCATTATTGAGGTCGGGCACTGATGTTTGAACTAGAGGTCGACCGATTATGATTTTTCAATGCCGATACCGATACCGATTATTGGAGGACAAAAAAGCCGATACCGATTAATCGGCCGATTTATTTAAAAAATAATAATAATAATATATATACGTATATATATATCATACACACACACACACACACACACATTTTTGTAATAATGACAATTGCAACAATACTGAATGAACAATGAACACTTTTATTTTAACTTAATATAATACATAAATACACACACAGCTCTGAAGTGACAATGATACTGAAGAGTCTGCTTAGGAGACAAATACTCTCAACTGTTTGAATAAAAATAGAGTTTAAGTTACCTGTGATGAATGTTGAAAACAAAAACTTTAATTTCTATATGCAGGAAATCCTATTTTAATAATGGGCATGGTAAGAATTGACAACCAAAGTGTGAGTCATAATTCCCATGACACCTAGCAAAATCTGAAAAGCGGTTCCTTCATTTATTCCATAGGATATTTTTAGATTCACTTAAAATAAGGTCTGTGTTTCGTGTAGGCTTACATCACCGTGCCAATTTTATAACTGTGTAGATATCCATAGGACAAGGTAACTCTGATCAATATTGGCTAAATATAAGCGAAGATAAAAAAAATGTGTAGAGTGGATTTATGAAAATATGTTGACAAACGTTACCTTATCCTAGTGAGATTTACACGGGTATCAAAACGTCGAGGCGGTTTAAGCCTGCACGAAACACAGACCTTATTTGAAGTAGATTTAGACATTCTCTATGGAAGACATGAACGGTAAAATAACGAAGGAACCCCTTTCAAATTCAGCCACAAGTTATTACAGGAATTATAACGCGTCGACTATTTCTGTCTAAACCATATACCTTTGACTAATCCGGAAACTATCACCTCGAAAACAAAACGTTTATTCCGTTCCGTATTTTATCTAACGGGTGGCATCCATGAGTCTAAATATTCCTGTTACATTGCACAACCTTCAATGTTGTCATAATTACGTAAAGTTCTGGCAAATTAGAAATGACCCAATTTCACCTGGTTAATATTGCCTGCTAACCTGGATTTCTTTTAGCTAAATATGCAGGTTTAAAAATATATACTTGTGTATTGATTTTAAGAAAGGCATTGATGTTTATGGTTAAGTACACATTGGAGCAATGACAGTCATTGATTGATTGTTTTTTATAAGATAAGTTTAATGCTAGCTAGCAACTTACCTTAGCTTACTGCATTCGCTAACAGGCAGGCTCCTCGTGGAGTGCAATGTAATCAATGCAAGATTGGATCCCCCGAGCTGACAAGGTTAAAAATCTGTCGTTCTGCCCCTAAACGAGGCAGAACGTTCCTAGGCCGTCATTGAAAATAAGAATGTGTTCTTAACTGACTTGCCTAGTTAAATAAAGATTAAATAAAGGTGTAAAAAAAAAAAATTGGCAAATCGACGCCCAAAAATACAGATTTCCGATTGTCATGAAAACTTGAAATCGGCCGATTAATCGGAATGGCCGATTAATCGGTCGACCTCTAGTTTGAACTCAACGTTCCAATTCATCCCAAAAGTGTTCGATGAGAATGAGGTCAGGGCTCTGTGCAGGCCAGTCAAGTTCTTCCAGACCTATCTCAACAAACCATTTCTGTGGATTTCGCTTTGTGCACGAGGGCATTGCCATTCTGAAACAGGAAAGGGCCTTCCCCAAACTGTTGCCACAAAGTTGGAAGCACAGAATCGTCTAGAATGTCAATGTATGCTGTAGCGTTAAGATTTCCCTTCACTGGAACTAAGTGGCCTAGCCTGAACCATGAAAAACAGCTCCAGAACATTATTCCTCCTCCACTAAATTTTACAGTTGGCACCATGCACTCGGGCAGGTAGTGTTCTCCTGGCATCCGCCAAACCCATATTTGCCCGTCGGACTGCCAGATGGTGAAGCATGATTCATCACTCCAGAGAACTTTTCCACTGCTCCAGAGTCCAATGGCTGGAGCTTTACACCAACACTTTGCATTGCACATGGTGATCTTAGGCGTGTATACGGCTGCTCAGCCATGGAAACCCATTTCATGAAGCTCCCGACGAACAGCTCTTGTGCTGACGTTGCTTCCAGAGGCAGTTTGGAACCCGGTAGTGAGTGTTTTAACTGAGGACAGATGATTTTTACACGCTACGCGCTTCAGCACTCAGAGGTCCCGTTCTGTGAGCTTGTGTGGCCTACCTCTTCGTGGCTGAGCCGTTGTTGCTCCTAGACCTATCCACTTCACAATAACAGCATTTACAGTTGACCAGGATAGCTCTAGCAGGGCAGAAATTTGACAAACTGTAACGGAATTCGTCCTCCTCATCTGACGAGGAGTAAGAAAGGTCGGACCAATGCGCAGCGTGGTAAGTGTCCATTATATTTAATAATCCTGAACACGACAACAATATAAAAATAACAAAGTGAATAGAATATAAAACCGAAACAGTCCCGTACCGTGAACAAACAGACACGGAAGACAACCACCCACAAAACACAACAGAAAACAGGCTACCTAAATATGGTTCCCAATCAGAGACAATGACTAACACCTGCCTCTGATTGAGAACCATATCAGGCCAAACGAAAAACCCAACATAGAAACACAAAACATAGATAACCCACCCAACTCACGCCCTGACCATACTAAAACAAAGAAAATACAAAAGAACTAAGGTCAGAACGTGACACAAACTGATTTGTTGGAAAGGTGATATCCTATGACGGGGCCACGTTGAAAGTCACTGAGCTCTTCAGTACGGGCCATTCTACTGACAATGTTTGTGTATGGAGATTGCATGGTTGTGTGCTCGTTTTTATACACCGGTCAGCAACGGGTGTGGCTGAAATAGCCGAATCCACTAATTTGAAGGGTTGTCAACATATTTTTGTATATATAGTGTATCTGATTATTATATAAAAGTCTCTTAATAGAAGATAACCGAGATTATCACTTATCAGCTAAGTGGCCTATGATTCAAATCCTCACAAAGCTCTGTCTAGCCTAAACAACGCTGTGCTCTATGGGATTTACTAGCCTGCCTTCCCTTTTTTCTGAGTCGCTAGCATGGTCTGACAGGTGTTGTCAGTTGAAATGTGAGGAGAGGAAAGGAGACATTGGTCAGGCCAGATCGCAGGCCAGGGGGGGTTGAGCGACCAACGCAAACTGACACCGCTGAGAATTCTCAATGTGATGGATGGCGTTGCTCAGGTAGCGGACAATTGAAATGCCATCCCACTGCTCATCACTGAAATAGATCCCAATGGCCAACCAGAAAGACAGAGAGAGACACCTGCATACTCCACAGAGTGGTAAGACATTAGGCTATACAAGTGGACTGCTTTTCTCTCATCAATGAATATCATATGAGGATCTTTATGGGTAGCAGAAAGACACCTCCAGATTCTTTCTTTCTTTAACCTTTATTTACACAGGGTGTCGTATTGAGACCCAGGTCTCTTTTACAAATGATCCCTGTAATACTTCAGTACACATATTAAAGACACAGTCTAGTCAAAAACATGATATTCCTGTGTTTTATATACAGTTGAAGTTGGAAGTTTACATACACCTTAGCCAAATACATTTGAACTCAGTTTATCACAATTCCTGACATTTCATCCTAGTAAAAATTGCCTGTTTTAGGTCAGTTAGGATCACCACCTTATTTTAAGAACGTGAAATGTCAGAATAATAGTAGAGAGAATGATTTATTTCAGCTTTTATTTATTTCATCACATTCCCAGTGGGTCAGAAGTTTACATACACTCAATTAGTATTTGGTAGCATTGCCTTTAAATTGTTTAACTTGGGTCAAACGTTTCAGGTAGACTTCCACAAGCTTCCCACAATAAGTTGGGTGAATTTTGGCCCATTCCTCCTGACAGAGCTGGTGTAACTGAGTCAGGATTGTAGGCTTCCTTGCTCGCACACGCTTTTTCAGTTCTGCCCACACATTTTCTATAGGATTGAGGTCAGGGCTTTATGATAGCCACTCCAATACCTTGACTTTGTTGTCCTTAAGCCATCTTGCCACAACTTTGGAAGTATGCTTGGGGTCATTGTCCATTTGGAAGACCCATTTGTGACCAAGCTTTAACTTCCTGACTGATGTCTCGAGATGTTGCTTCAATATATCCACATAATTTTCCTGCCTCATGATGCCATCTATTTTGTGAAGTGCACCAGTCCCTCCTGCAGCAAAGCACCCCCACAACATGATGCTGCCACCCCCGTGCCTCACGGTTGGGATGGTGTACTTCGGCTTGCAAGCCTCCCCCTTTTTCCTCCAAACATAACGATGGTCATTATGGCCAAACAGTTCTATTTTTGATTCATCAGACCAGAGGACATTTCTCCAAAAAGTATGATCTTTGTCCCCATGTGCAGTTGCAAACCATAGTCTGGCTTTTTTATGGTGGTTTTGGAGCAGTGGCTTCTTCCTTGCTGAGCTGCCTTTCAGGTTATGTCGATATAGGACTTGTTTTACTGTGGATATAGATACTTTTGTACCTGTTTTCTCCAGCATCTTCGCAAGGTCTTTTACTGTTGTTCTGGGATTGATTTGCACTTTTCGCACCAAAGTACGTTCATCTCTAGGAGACAGAACGCGTCTCCTTCCTGAGCGGTATGATGGCTGCGTGGTCAGATGGTGTTTATACTTGCGTACTACTGTTTGTACAGATGAACGTGGTACCTTCAGGCATTTGGAAATTGCTCCCAAGGATGAACCAGACTTGTGGAGGTCTACAATTCTTTTTCTGAGGTCTTGGCTGATTTATTTGGATTTTCCCATGATGACAAGCAAAGAGGCACTGAGATTGAAGGTAGGCCTTGAAATACATCCACAGGTACACCTCCAATTGACTCAAATGATGTCAATTAGCCTATCAGAAGCTTCTAAAGCCATGACATAATTTTCTGGAATTTTCCAAGCTGTTTAAAGGCACAGTCAACTTAGTTTATGTAAACTTCTGACCCACTAGAATTGTGATACAGTGAATTATAAGTGAAATAATCTGTCTGTAAACAGTTGTTGGAAAAATTACTTGTGTCATGCACAAAGTAGATGTCCTAACCGACTTGCCAAAACTATAGTTTGTTAACAAGAAATTTGTGGAGTGGTTGAAAAAAACGAGTTTTAATGACTCCAACCTAAGTGTATGTAAACGTCTGACTTCAACTGTATATATCCACACTATGAGGTTGGAATACTACTGTGGAATTGTGTGAAAATGACCAAAATGACCTTTTATTGTAAGAGTTTGAAAAGACCGCCTGAAATTTCAGCCTGTTTTGGTGGGATGGAGTTCCAAACCTCTCTGCCAATAACAGCTAGTTTTCTGTTTTCCCCTCCTTACTCAGACCACTCCCAGACAGTCCTAGCAAAATTCTTGCTTGATAAATTGCTCTTTACTAAGAAGCTATTTTTATATATTTTTGACCATTTTAATAAAAAATCATCTTTAAATATGAAATGTAATCAATCTATAAATATGAATTGTAATAAATGAATACAAAATTTAAAAAATACATGTAATACATTTTGTGTGTAGTGAGACACTGCAAGTTGAGAATTACTTTGCACAAACACTTTTGACAAATAGATATGGCAATGATTTCAGTCACCACTGCCATCATCCTATGTACTGTACGCACCATTAAATAGAATGACTGAAAGTCGCCGTTGGGCCTACTTTCCCTATTTCAAACTACAGAGAAGTTTATAGACTGCTGATGTAGATAACTTTTCCTCACCTATAAAGTCCCTGGTTGACTTTAATGAGGAGGTTGAGTCCTTCTTACTGTGTTCTCCCATCTCCTCTCTCCTCTCCCCTGATGTTAGTCTCAGGGACACTTTGTGTTTGTGTGTATGTGTGCACGCTCCTTTCCCTGCCTTTTAAATGCAGGGAGAAGAGCCAGACAGGCTCATTTGGAATGGAGCTTAGAGAGATAACTGCCTCTGAGAGCTCTGGTGCACAGGGTATTTTTGAGATGTCAGTCATGTCTGTCAGGGCTTTCCCCCAGTGGACATGTGGATCAAGTCAAAGAGATGGAGTAATCCACACACACACACACACACACACACACACACACACACACACACACACACACACACACACACACACACACACACACACACACACACACACACACACACACACACACACACACACAGACATTTTGAAGGATGTCACTATAGCTTCCTCATTTTCATCAGCCTGCTTACCACTGGCATTCAGGTGCCGCTCTCTGAACGGATGAGAAACTGTCTGAGTGTGTGTGTGTGTGTGTGTGTGTGTGTGTGTGTGTGTGTGTGTGTGTGTGTGTGTGTGTGTGTGTGTGTGTGTGTGTGTGTGTGTGTGTGTGTGTGTGTGTGTGTGCGTGCGCGCGTGTGCGCAGGCAGGATATGCTTCAGAACATTTCAGCGAGTCACGTAGTTTTATCATAGGTTTAGGTTAAGAGTTGAAACGAGAGGTAAACGTGAATGGCATAAGGCCTTTTGGATTTGGAAGTTTTTATAAGGCTCCATTGCACTCTGGAATGTTTGAAAAATAAATGAGATCGCTCACTGAACTGTGCAAGAGGTCATTCAAAAGAGCTGGATTCCTTTTTATACAGTACCTCTCTGAAGATAAAGAAAATGGAATATGACATTACTAGCTATTGGTTTCATAAAAGACTACTGCATGAACCATAGTACATTATCACAAAGTTTATCTGCTGCCATGGAATAAATTACCCAACTCCTCAGCACTGTATGGGGAAATGACATGTCATTCGGTTGTAGGTTTCCATGACAGGAAGTGATTGAAGGATTATGAAGATGGATGTTGAGTTAAGAGGTTTAAAGAGACAGTGATTCAACTAATCTTCCTGCTGGTTGAAGGCTATATGACATAACTGTGTGTCACGTTCCTGACCTGTTTTCTCTTGTTTTTGTATGTGTTTAGTTGGTCAGGGCGTGAGTTGGGTTGGGCATTCTATGTTATGTGTTTCTATGTTGGGAAATGTGTTGCCTGATATGGTTCTCAATTAGAGGCAGGTGTTTGACGTTTCCTCTGATTGAGAACCATATTAAGGTAGGTTGTTTCACATTGTTTGTTGTGGGTGGTTGTCTCTCGTGTCTGTATGTTTACCACACGGGACTGTTTCGTTTGTCGTTCGTGTATTTTGTTAAAGTGTTTTCGTGTTTCGTCTTTACTTTAATAAATATCATTATGTCCACATTTACCGCTGCATTTTGGTCCGACCCTTACTCGGACGATCGTTACACTGTGACATGGTAACGAGAGTTGCGTTCCAAAGGGCACTCCATAAGGGTCTGGTCAAAAGTAGTACACTGTATAGGGCCCTCAAACTCAACTCTGGACCTCGAAGCCAGTTCCACACCATTTTGTTCATTGTTCCCCTCTAGTCAGGAACTGATTTAGATCTGGGACACCAGGTGTGTACAATTCGTTATCAGGTAGAACAGAAAACCAGTAGGCTTCGAACCTCGTAGGATAAGAGTTGAATACCCCTGATACATGGTATAGCGTGCCATTTGGTACTCAGCCTAGTGACTACGCTACCATGTTGACTACTCGGCCCTGCCAGACCAGTGTCAGATGGTGTGAATGACACAGCATTAGGTCTGTGATTGAACTGAGTCCCTCCACTGTGTCATTCACGGTTGACTCAGTTGCCATTGTTGGCAGATGGCGGTAGAAGCCGGCCCAGTAGCCAGACAGGTGGTGGTGATGGTGGACGTTATGCTGCAGTCCTATTTTAGTAACTTTGACAGAAATGTGAGTCCTGATTCAGCAGTCAGCGCAGGACAGAGGCCAGCTCATTAAAACAGTGCTGTTCAGAGTCAGGCCAGGTGGCCGAGGTGACTGGAGTAGCACTGGAATGCTTTGAAGACAGTGCATGTGTCCCAGTAGCACCCTATTCCCTATTTAGTGCACTACTTTTGACCACGGCCCCATAGGGGACTTGCCTAGTTAAATAAAGGTTAAATAAAATGTAATAAATATAGGGCAATGTTTCCCCATCTCCAGTCCTCGAGTACCCCAACATAACCCTGGATAAGCACACCTGATTCAACTATTCATCAAGCCCTAAATGAGTTGAATGAGGTGTGTTTGTCCAGGGCTACAACATAAATATATGCTGTTGGCGGTACTGGAGGACTGGAGTTGAGAAACACCGATATAGGGAATAGGGTGCCATTTGGGATGCAGAAGGCACTCAGCTCCCAGTGTGCCTCATTCTCTTTCTGCAAAGCAAACAAATGCTGGCTCTTCTATTTACATACGGTACTGTGCAAGATATACATAGTGTACCTGTCTCAGTAGATCCTGTCAAGTGGCAGGCAAACTCTCCAAAGAGACTTTGAAGTGGAAAAAACGTTTATGTATTAACTGTTTTGTAAGATTTAGTGGTGAAAAATATGCGGTCTCTTATTGGCAGGCTTAAACTGGTTGGCTCAGACTTGAAAACACGAGTTCCTGTACATAAAACATATTGTTTTTACTGGGTTGTACTTTCCATTATCCTTTGATATTCTATAGCCCTCCTGGGTTGTAGCCTACACAGACATGCTGTATGTCAGCCCACCTCCTCGTGGGATCCTGATAGACTTGATTAACTGTCTCTCTGTTTCTTTCATCCCCTGTTCGTCTGTGGTGTTTCTGGTGGAGAGAGGATGGGACTACTAGTGTATTTTCTCTGGCCTCCTGGTTTCATTCTTGTTCAACACATATGTGCGTTTGTGTGGTAAGACCTAGAGAGGCTCTTCTCAATCATGCTATAAATCACCCTCAGAGTTCACAGCAGGCTTTGTAGAGAGTCGGGAGGGATAGTGTAGCCGTAGTTAGAGACGCACATGTATTGTATCAAGACAATACCCTGGCCCCCTAATGCTGTTCCTCCCCACTCCTTTCACTATGTCTAGATAGTCATGTCTTTACCCCCTTTAATGGTGAACACCATGTGACACAATGGTGTGTCTTTGCTGATCCTTGGGGTGTGTTGTTGAACTGTTGTGTCGTGGCTAAATGTTGTCTTCTGTTGTCGACGACCTATGCTCCAGCAGGAATTAAAAGCCTGAATGAGTAAATCAACTTGTCTTTGTGTGGCCTTTCCTCTAGGCCCTGTTGAAGATGGACTGCCAGGGTCTGGTGGCCAGGCTGATCATGGACTTTGTCCTGCTGACCACGGCCGTGGAGGTGGCCCCGCGCTGGAGGGAGCTGGCGGAGAAGCTGGCCCGGGTGAACAAGCAGCAGATGGAGCAATACGAGGCTCCGCACAGGGACAAGAACGGCCTGGTGGACAATGAGGTGAGATTATCAGCCCATTACTTCTAGGTACTGTAACATTTACTGGGTGTGACTGATGTTGGCTGCCTCAGACCGGTAATCAAAATGGACGTGAGAAAATGCTAACCCTGCCATCTGGTTCTTGTGTGCAGTGTTCTTTTATATCAGCCAGTCAGACTTGACCTTAGACGCGCATTTGGAATGATTCTCTGTCCCCTCTGTTGATCTTAAAGGGTTTTACAAGTACATTGGATTGATTGATTGATCGTTTGTTCTATGACAGTCAATTGATTGATTGATCCTATGTTGACAGTCAATGTGGAAGCCAGCCTATGACTTCCTGCTGACCTGGGCGGCCCAAATTGGGGACAGCTACCGGGACGTGATCCAGGAGCTGCACCTGGGCCTGGACCGGATGAAGAATCCCATAACCAAGCGCTGGAAGCACCTCACCGGAACGCTCATTCTGGTCAACAGCCTAGATACGTTACGCAGCTCTGCCTTCAGCCCTGTAGGACAGGGGGACTATGCCATTTGATCTTAAACCATCTACGTCTGAAATGGCATCCTATTCCCTAAATAGCCTGCGTTTACGCAGGAAGCCCAATTCTGATATTTTTCCCACTAATTGGCCAGTCACATCAGATCTTTTCACATCAGATCTTTTTCAGAGCTGATCTGATTGGTCAAAATACCAATTAGTGAACAAAAGATCCGAATTGGGCTGCCTGTGTAAATGTAGGCCACACATTTTGGCTGGAGCCTGGTCAGAAGCAATGCACTATGTAGGAAGTAGTGAGTCTCAGGAGCTGAGGGGTGATTCCTAACTTCCACTGACGTGAAATGTTAACTTAGTCATGCACTGACGTCAGTGGGAGACTAGGTGAACGTTTGGTTTAACTTGAAGTTAGAGTTCACACCCAGAGAATTTTGAAGCTATGTCAGAAATGGCACCCTATTCCCTACATAGTAGTGCACTAGTTTTTGCAAGAACTTGGTCAAAAGTAGTGCGATATATAGGGAATAGTGTGCCATTTAGGATGCACACTGAGTCTCTGGAGCTTGGCACTATGGATCCAGCAGGACTACTACTGGCCTCCTCCAGCCCTCAGGATGACCAATCACCAATCGGACCTTGACCGTAGCTGTTATACCTTGAACGTTCAACTCTTGACCCTGCTCCCATCCTGTTGCACAGGACTACAATGGTTTGTAACCAGTTACCACCACTTCACACAGAGCACATAGATATAGACTGTAGGTCTATTTCTCTAGAGGGTTAAACACTCAACACTCTTATTGGAATTTACAGTAGATTATTATTAAGCCACAATATCGATGTGATTTCATAATGGTTGATGTTACAATCAATTTCTAAAGGGTGGTTTTTAATCTGTATCGTCTTTTGCTACACATTTTTTTTCTACAGAAAGTGGCATAGCACTCGTTTTTATTGCTTTTTTCCCACTAAATATATAGATATATTTCAAATGAAAAATGTACAGAAACTTGATTTATGAAGTGCATTATATTATACGCAACCTCTTTGGATTTCTATCGCCCTTAAGTGTTCCTGTGCTTCAAATCTCTTTTTGACTGCTCTTTGTACTTTTTGCTTGCCAAAACAGTTAGGTGCTAGCCTAGCTATCACAGCTTATTGTTCTACACAAAAGTATCATAAGTTCAGAATAACCCCCCTTTGGTTAGTTTCCTCTATGTTCACTTTAGGACAAAATGCGTGCCACAAAAAGCTGAATAATAATTACATAATGTATCCAACAAGGATCTTTTCTCTTTGTTTTCTGAAAGTTGAAAAGCAGAATTACCTCACAACATGGTCTCTTCATTTCATTTGTTTAACCGGCAGTAACGGAATGAACAATTATCATGAGGAATTAAATTGGCTGTGATGGTTTCAATGGTTTGGTACGCCATTTTGAAGCTTGTGAACTAATGAAGCCTTTTTGTCCTTGATTTGCTCATGAATGTATTTTGGTTGCTGTGTTTTGCATTTTCAATGATATCAATCAAAAGCTTAAACTCCGGAGCTATTAATCGTTATACAGTCTTTCTCTTCGTGTAACGCTACTGTGTGTTTTCAGTGCAAGAGCTGTATTTTGTATGTTTTGTGAATTTCAGATGAAATATTAATAGTATTATTTGCGTAGTTAAATGGTCACACTGGTCTGTGACGGTACAGATTGGCAAGTTCTGCACATCGATGCCTCTATTGGTTGTTGTCTTTACCCGTTGGTTCGTATTGACTCAATAAAATGACTGACAATTCTAAAGTGCTTCTGTCCGGCAGGTTCATGGTCGGAATTTGTGTTCCGTGATTCGACATTCACAGACATTATTCAATGTGATTTGTCTCAGTATGGCCCTACACAAAGGAGTGAGAGAGTAGCCTAGGCTATAGTGTTTTCTGAGGAGGAGTTATCGGACTCTTGGGCTAGTGGCCAGTTGGCTTGTTTGCTAATTTAAGACATTCCTAAGCACTTGCATCAGGCTGATTAAGGAGATCAATCTCATACTGAATTTAAATAACACAATTAATTGTAGACTTGCAAAAGGAATCCCACTTTTTTTTTGTATTCCCATAAAAAAAAGGTACTTTTAATGAGGTAACTGATTAATGAATTAAGCTAAAACAATTCTGGAATTCATGAAAACACAAAGATATTATAATGAACAACAAATCACTGTAATATATGGATGGATGAAATACTGTATGCAACAGGATCTCACAAACAAATGTCCCGTCTTGACGTTCGTCCAAGTTGCGCCAAGGTCTAATTGCAAGTCAAATGTCAAATTATGCCGTCAAAAAGTGAGATTGGGTTGCAGCCACTGTCTGTTCGTTACATTTGACATTTAAGTCATTTAGCAGACGCTCTTATCCAGAGCGACTTATGGTTGGTGCATTCATCTTAAGATGACTAGGCGAGACGACCACATATCACAGTCGTAGTAAGTCAATTCTTCCTCAGTAAAGAAGCTATCAGCAAGACAAGTGCAACTTTTATTTACATTTTTTGACCTGGGAAAACTTGGGAATGTTGAAAGCCAGATGGGCTGTGGCATTCTGGATAAGTTGCAGGGGTTTGATTGCACAAGCGGGGTGCCCAGCCAACAGATAGTTGTAGTAGTCCAGACGGGATATGACTAGTGCCTGGATTAGGACCTGCGTCACTAGTTGTTGGAGTTCATGGGCGGCCTTGGTTGATCTGAGTTCAAGCGATATGAGAGTGGCTACCCAAGCCGAGGTATTACACATAGTTCAGTAGAAGGATGTTTAAATGTATGAAACTTTCTCTGTGCCCAATATTGAAGGTAGAGCTCTCATTAGAGCCTAGCAAAGGGCACTGCAGCAGTTGAATCAATGTGATTTCCATAGGTCTGATCGAAATGTGCCTCCCCCTCACCTCTCCACAGTCTGGACAGAGAGAGGACAGGCTCAACGTGCATCTATCAAAAGAGAGGAGGATGAAGGAGAAAGAGGGGGAGCAAAAAAGAGGAGATGGAGAAGAGTAGCCAGACACCAATGCATTCCTAAACGTATAGATCACGTCTATTATTGTGTAGCTGTCTGTCCTGTCACACCTTTATATAATAATAATGGGGTTAATTACAGTTTTTAACAATCACTTTGGCACTAATTTCAGAACCTTGTGGTCATTTTTCAAAACTCTCGACACAAAACTCAAAACGGTCATCACTTGTAACACAGGCTGTCCAATTTTCAAAACATTGCATTGTGCATTCATATCTTTACAGAAACCTTGCACTTGCAGAATCATTGGTTCAAATAACTCATTTATCATGAATTACCATAGGAACATTCATTTAGATCACCCACACACAAGATACCAATAGTTTCACTGTGTAGTTGTTCGTACAATCATTAAATATTGTAGTACAAAATATGTGATACATGTTTCATTATGCTACTACACGTAAATACATCACTGTAAAAGGACTAGTAGAGAGAATACTACAGACACAGTGGAATCATTGAACAAAATATGAAATTTATCGATGAAATACAATAAAATCCCAACATAGGTTTCTTTGAATCAAAGCAAAAAGAATTAGCTACAAAAATAGAAAAAACAGTTACAGTAAAGGCCAGTGTTCCTCACCTGGTTTACTGTAAAAAGCAAAACAAAAGATTGATTACTGTACTTCTATATTTCCATCAACCCTGTCTTGTGGATTTGGCCACAGGTTCTCATCCACATCACAATGGATGTTTTCATTAGCCAAACATCTTGGGAATAATCTTCGGGCATGGTGAATCCAGGACTGACACTGGTCTGCCGTGATGTCATTACATGCGTCATCCATGGCCTGGAGAAGGGTGGCTTGTTCGTGAAGGCGCCTATCATATACCTTCCACCTCCATGTGGAGAAAAATTCCTCAATCGGGTTAAGGAAAGGAGAGTATGGGGGTAAGTACAGGGTGGTAAATTGTGGATGGGCCTGAAACCATGCTTGCACCATTTGAGCATGGTGGAACCTGACATTATCCCACACAATGACATAGGTCATTCCATCAGCTCTACAGACCTGATTTAGCCCATCAAGGAAGGTTACATTCGAACAGCGAATCATGTGGCTGCCTGCAACTCAATATATAGAGTATATAGAGTAGAGAGCTTTAGATGTTGTTCGACCAAACATTAGAACGGACAAGATGCGTAATCTAAGCAACTTTGACCGTGGTATGATTGTTGATGCCACACATGGTGATTCCAGCATCTCAGAAACAGCTGCCTTCCTGGGATTTTTACGCACTACAGTCTCTAGAGTTTACAGAGAATTGTGCGATAAACAAATCACATTCAGTGAGCGGCAGTTTTGTGGGCAAAAACACCTTGTTAATGAGAGAGGTCAGAGGAGAATGTCCAGACTTATTCAAGCTAACAGAAAGGTCACAAATGCTCAAATAACAGCTGTTTAAAACAGTGGTGTGCAGAAGGGCATCTCTTAACGTACAACACTGTGAATAATTCAGGCTGTTGTGGAGGCAAAAGGAGGTCCTACCCAGTACTAGATAGGTGTACCTAATGAAGTGGCCGGTGAGTGTACAGTAACGTCAAATCTGAAAACATGGTCTGGAAAAGTGGTACATGGGACCATAGAAACAGTGTCTGATAAAGAATGATGATGAAATATTACATCCATAGATAATGTAGTCGAATTGGCTCATGTTCCACGGTAATTGGTGTCAATGGATCTTGTTATCCTGAAACTTTCATGATCTAAACATGGAATATTGTTTGTCAGTTTCCATAAAACTATGCATTAAGAGTAATGTAACAGTTACTTATCATTTTGAGCAGTTGCATCAATTGATAGTTAGATCATTGTAATGAAATGAATAGACAGTCATCTCAGATGTGTGAATTGTGTGAATTGCATTTTGAAATGGTAATACTTTGATGTTAAGTTGTGTCATTTTGAACAGTTGATTTTAGTTCAATGAACAAATGGTCTTAGCTTTATGTGTATTGTATCCAAGCAATTGGAAAAAGTGTTAGAGTTTTGAAAAATTTGCATTTTGATCATTGGTTGTGAGTTTTGTGTGTAGAGTTTTGAAAAATGACATCAAGGTTCTGAAATTAGTGCCAAAGTGATTGTTAAAAAAATGTAATTAAACTCAATCTATGATAATTATTCCTCCCTAACGGAGACAGACTCCCCATGGTGATGGAGGGGCACCTGCAGTTCCCTTCTTCCTGCTTCCATATGAGTCACCACGGCGATAAACATTCCTCCCTGCCCGTCGCCTGGTTACAGCTCAATGGCCTTCACCGTGCGTGCTCAGAGAGAGGGTCACACCATTGTCTGGGGTTCGACCCTCTGCTTGTGAATCATGCATAAACCAATGAATGCCCATGAGACATTAAGGCCAGTCCAGACCATACACAGTGTATTGGGACATTGAGGATGGCTGTGAAAGAAATCCTCACGCAAATGCAAAGTACAAATGCAAAGCAGGCCTACAATCGTCACTTTCTCAGATAAGCTGAGGAATTGAAGCTTGGGACAGGGCAAGGGTTTAGTTTCCCAGGCCCATGTTTCACCTCATGTGTTCTTTAATTTCTCAAACTGTAAATTAACTGTTATAGTCAAAAGAGGTGCCTAGGCTAGTGGGTTTTATAATGGAGGAAGCCCTTTTGAGGTAAGGATGATGTGATCATTAGTCTACAGATGGAAGATGTTGTGAGCTGAGGGCAATGCTTGTCCCATTTACTAAATGTTGTTTGATTTCATATCCTGTCTCCCTGGGATCATGAATAATCACCTCTGTCCCTGACTCTGTGTGTGTGCGTCCGTGCATGTATGCACGTGTGTATGTGACTCTATAGTGTGTATGCCAGTGTGTCCATGTACCAGTGTATGTGTGTGTGTTCACTCATAAAGTACTGTAATTTATAGGGAGGGAGAACATATTGGCTGAATGTGCTGCTTTGATGATTTGCTGTCTCCATGGTAACCTCTCCATATAAACACTTGCCAAGGGAGTGAGCTTGCCTCTGTCTGAGAAGAGGGGGAAAGCACTTGAGTTTCTACTGCCAACAGCCTGACACTGAGGGAGAGAGAGGGGGAGGGTCTAGTCACTCTACAACACTACACACCGTGATTATCTTAAATCCTGTTGATTTCAATTCAATGTTTATACAATATTCAAAAAGATTTTATCTGTGGAAATAAATAATCTAACCAGGAAACAAAAGCCTGCTAACCTAGTTTCAGGTGAAACCAGTGTAGGATAGTTATAGTAGTCTTACTCTCTAGGCCTGGTCATATAAAAAGGCTGTCCTAAGCAGTATACCAAATGGCCTTGTTGTTACTTTTCCTGTTCACTTTTTCACTAGCGTCCCATGGAGTCTTGTAGAGTTCTGTAAATTATACTGTCAGCACATGAGAGTAGGAGTAAAGTCAGGTGGACGGGAGGAGGACAGGACACCCATGGCACAAAGGGGACACTTTAATTAGAGGTCTCACTGGTTCAGCAGCGAAGGGAGACTGGTACTCTCTCCCTCTCTCTCTCCCCCTCTCTCTCCATCTCTCGCTCTCCCTCTCTCCCCTCTCTCTTTCTCTCTATGTCTGTCTCTCTCTCTATTTCTCTCTCCAATCCAGGCTGCATCACATCCGGCCGTGATTGGGAGTCCCATAGGGCGGCGCACAATTGGCCCAGCATCGTCCGGGTTTGGCCGGGGTAGGCCGCTATTGTAAATAAGAATTTGTTCTTAAACTGACTTGCCTAGTTAAATAAAGGTTACATTTAAAAATTAAAAATAATCAATAGGAGGTTATTAGACCATCCCCTCTTCTAACCTCTGCAAATGAGAAAGTGATTATTATACTAGGAGTGCTGTAGTAATTGTTTCTAAAAACATGACTGGAGTTTCATTTAGCCTACAGTAGATTTCTTCCATACAGTCATTCTAAATAAGTTGACCTATTTGCTTATGGTTTTGCCTACACCTAGTGACCTGCTTCTTAAATTATATGAGCAAAAAAATATTCCATTTCATTTGGAATGGCAAGCCGGACAAAATTAAAAGGGCCTATTTATATAACGAATATGAATTCGGAGGGCAGAAATGATTAAATATTAAAGCATTAGACCTCTCACTAAAGGCATCAGTCATACAAAAGTTATACTTTAATCCGAAATGGTTCTCTAGTAAATTGGTAGGAATGTCTCACCCCATGTTCAAGAATGGCCTTTTTCCCTTTATTCAGATTACACCTGCTCACTTTCGGTTGTTTGAAAAGGAAATAATCTCAAAAATATTGTGATTTTTTTAAACAAGCCTTAGACAGTTGGTCGCAATTTAAGTTTAATCCACCTGAAAATACAGAACAAATAATACAACAAATATACTAATTGATTAAAAAAAAACGTATTTTTCGATAAAATGTTTAAAAAAGGTATAATTTTTTAAAATTATATCATAAATAGGACTGGTGGTATTATGTCACACATGCAGCTAACACAGACATATTGAAATGTCTGCTCTACCCAAAATTACAACCAACTAATTGCAGAATTACCACAGAAATGGAAGAGGGAAGTAGAAGGGGGAAAAAGTAAGGAAGATAAATTGCAAAATAGTTGAAGAGATTTTCGATGTACCTATTCCATGGCACATGGTTTATGAATTGACATGCAAAACAACCCTGACCCAAAACGTAAAATTTTTCAGTATAAATGATTATACTAATTTCTTGCAACCAATAGAACGTTATATATATGGGGGATACAATCTTCCCAGCTCTGCAGATTCTGCTGTGAGGAGGCAGAGTCATTAGATCATTTATTTTGACACTGTCCATATGTAGCTCGTTTTTTGTCACAGGCCCAGGAATGGTTGAAGAATTGCAACATTTGCCTAAAACTAACGCTGCAGATAGCAATACTGGGTGATTTGAAAAGCCATAGTCAATCAATCAATAATATAATAATTATTTTAGCAAAAATGTTTCTCTTTAATGTACAATCTGTAGAAGCTATGAGAATAGAAAGGTTCAGTACTTTTGTGATGCATCACAGCACAGTTGAAAAATATATGGCAAAAATAAATCCAAAATGGATGGTGTTAAGAGACAGATGAGATGAGTTGAATGGAGCTGAAGGGTGGGACTAATAACAACAAGATAACCAATGCAAACATACAGGGTCCTTAAAATGTATATACAGTAGTAAATAGAGGAAGGACTAAAAACAAACAAAATATAACTATTGTAAAATAGATTGTGTCTGTAAAATGTGTATAAGATGTATAAACTGAAGGTAGAAGCCTAAGTGTTATTGTTTATTAGTTTACTCCAATTGGGGGGAGGGTGGCAGGGTTTGTGGGGAATAATAAAGGTATATTCTAAAAAAAAGTATGTACTGTATATGCATGTCTGTATATATGTATGTGTATGTATGTATATATGTGTATATATATATATTCATGTTTATGTCATATATGGGGGATAGGAAATGATGCAGACAATTACATTGATGGAAGCAACAATATTTCCGCAATATTAAAGCTGATCCACCCCTTTAAAAAAAGTATGAATTTAAATTTAAATTAAAAATAGGCTGTTCTGTGTTTTAGCCACAGAATGAAATTGCATTGTATTGCAATGTATCTCTATGGTTTTAACCTTTATCGTTGCTTAAGTCTGAGCTCAAAATGAAGTCTACTGGGTGTTACTATTCTCCATTGAATGCATCCTTGTGTCTATACCTTGACACGTTTCCTTTCGTCTCAGGAACACTTCAAGGCTCTTGAAACTGCCAGTGCCTAGCAACAGAATGGGTCCCATGTGTTCAGATGTGTTGAGTGTTCTGCTTTCCATCTCAATATGTATATTATTCTAATCCACACACCATTTCAAGCTCCTCTAAGAAATTGTGTGTAGGTGACAGGCTGCCCCGTTTGATTTAATCTATAAACAAATATCATTTAATAGAATAGTATAGAATAGAATAAAGTACATTTTTTCCTGTTAACTACATTTTTGGTTAAAGACGATATGCAAATCCTGCTTCACAACAGCTTGTGTGTGTGTGTGTTTCTGTGCATGCATGCGTGCGTGCTTGTGTGTGTGTGCATGTTTGCGCATGTGTCTGTGTGTGTGTGTGTGGTGTCCATTTTACTCCGGTTTCCCTACTGAAAATAGCAGCAGTGTTTCAGCACTGTTTCTCCGTCCACCTGTAGTGTACCCTCTCCTCTGCAGGCAGGCTGTGTCCGCTGGACCATAGCAGAGGCAGTACCAGGTACACTGGAAATGGAGTGAAAGATAAAGTGAAGGGACTTCTGAGTGTGTGGGGTCGATTTCAGGGGAGGAGAAATGTCAAACCTCGCTGAACGTAGAACTAGATAGAGCAGAAGTTAGAACAGTAAATGTATCCTCATTTAGCTGTTAATCAGGCTTTCAGGTGTAATATACAGAAACCGTGGGCTACTAAAATCACTTTGTTTGGCACCAAATGTTCTTTTAAAACTAACAAAAACTAACAAAGTCACTTTGCATCCCAAATGGCACCCTATTCCCCACATAGTGCCCTACTTTTTACCACATCCAATGGGGCTCTGGTAAAAAGTTGTGCACTATATAGGGAAAAGACAGCCAGTTGAGACGCAAACTGAGAGAACTGGAAGGAAATCAATGTTGCTGATGTCTCTTCATGCCACTGAAGCACTTTACATCAGAGCTAATGTAAAATGCATGAGCTAGCCTGGCTGGAAGGATGTCTCAGGTGTCAGGCAGTAGGACTGGTTAAACACCAATAAAGAAGTGACATTTCACATGGAGAGAGAGAGAGGGAGAGAGAGAGAGAGAGAGAGAGAGAGAGAGAGGGAGAGAGAGAGAGAGAGAGCGAGAGAGAGAGAGAGAGGGAGAGAGAGAGAGAGACTCCTTTGTCTTCCTTTAGGGAGCTGGATAGGGCAACATTATTTGCAATGTGTTGATTTGTGATGAGCCTCAGCTTCCTTTCTTAATTTTATTGATCCCAGCTCCCACCACAAGCTGCATCAATGAGCCACGCAAGGATATAAAGCAACTTGTGGGGAACACGGCCCTGTTGAGTCAGGTTGCACAGTTAGATAGTTAGAAAGGCTATAGGCCTCCCTTGACTGGATCCTAGTAGGAGCATCATTCTTTACTCTCTCTCTCTCTCTCTCTCTCTACTCTCTCTCTCTCTCTCTCTCTCTACTCTCTCTCTCTCTCTCTCTCTCTCTCTCTCTCTCTCTCTCTCTCTCTCTCTCTCTCTCTCTCTCTCTCTCTCTCTCTCTCTCTCTCTCTCTCTCTCTCTCTCTCTCTCTCTCTCTCTCTCTCTCTCTCTTCTCTCTTCTCTCTACTCTCTCTCACCTGCCTTGAGTTGAGCTGTATAATTAGTTTGCTTCTTTGGGGAAAAAACGTTTTTGTAGGAATAAACAAAATATATAGCCTATTAGCCAACAAGTCTATATGTTGCAGTGTGGGTATTTATGCATAAACTATTTAGTTACAAAGCATAGGCATACACTAATAGTCCTAAGCATAGGCATACACTAATAGTCCTACCCTAAATAGTCTCATATATGATTAGGAAAGGCTGATCAGAAAATAAAATGCAGCTCTGGCTGAACTGTGATAAATGGAGAAAATATTAATTAGGTGCTTAGTTAATAACCCCTGAGGCAGGCTGTTACATTAAAGGCCCACACAATGCTGGTGATTCTCTGATACACCTCGACGCAGACGACACCATTCTGTATACTTCTGGCCCCTCTTTGGACACTGTGTTAACTAACCTCCAGACGAGCTTCAATGCCATACAACTCTCCTTCCGTGGCCTCCAACTGCTCTTAAACGCAAGTAAAACTAAATGCATGCTATTCAACCGATCGCTGCCTGCACCCACCCGCCCGCCCGCCCGTCCAGCATCACTACTCTGGACGGCTCTGACTTAGAATATGTGGACAACTACAAATACCTAGGTGTCTGGTTAGACTGTAAACTCTCCTTCCAGACTCACATTAAGCATTTCCAATCCAAAATTAAATCTAGAATCGGCTTCCTATATCACAACAAAGCATCCTTCACTCATGCTGCCAAACATACCCTCGTAAAACTGACCATCCTACCGATCCTCGACTTCGGTGATGTCATCTATAAAATAGCCTCCAACACTCTACTCAACAAACTGGATGCAGTCTATCACAGTGCCATCCGTTCTGTCACCAAAGCCCCATACACTACCCACCATTGCGACCTGTACGCTCTCGTTGGTTGGCCCTCGCTTCATACTTGTCGCCAAACCCACTGGCTACAGGTTATCTACAAGTCTCTGCTAGGTAAAGCCCCGCCTTATCTCAGCTCACTGGTCACCATAGCAGCACACACTCGTAGCACGCGCTCCAGCAGGTATATCTCACTGGTCACCCCCAAAGCCAATTCCTCCTTTGGTCGTCTTTCCTTCCAGTTCTCTGCTGCCAATGACTGGAACGAACTGCAAAAATCTCTGAAGCTGGAAACACTTATCTCCCTCACTAGCTTTAAGCACCAGCTGTCAGAGCAGCTCACAGATTACTGCACCTGTACATAGCCTATCTATAATTTAGCCCAAACAACTACCTCTTCCCCTACTGTATTTATTTATTTTGCTCCTTTGCACCCCATTATTTCTATTTCTACTTTGCACATTCTTGCACTGCAAATCTACCATTCCAGTGTTTTACTTGCTATATTGTATTTACCTCGCCACCATGGCCTTTTTTTGTTGCCTTTACATCCCTTATCTCACCTCATTTGCTCACATTGTATATAGACTTATTTTTCTACTGTATTATTGAAGGTATGTTTTGTTTATTCCATGTGTAACTCTGTGTTGTTGTATGTGTCGAATTGCTTTGCTTTATCTTGGCCAGGTCGCAGTTGCAAATGAGAACTTGTTCTCAACTAGCCTACCTGGTTAAATAAAGGTGAAATAAAATAAAATAAAAAATAAAACGGCAGCCCTGCCACTTGATTTGCTATGGAAGCCTGCTGGGGAGTTGTCCTGACATCTAGTGGTGAATCTTTGCAACACATGCATTTTTTTGTAATGTGATGTAAATGTAACTTGCCATGGGTCATAAAAAAAGGCAATAGCCTACCTGTAAAAAAACCCTGAGAAAAACACCTGGTAAAAATGTGTGTCTAAACTCCACCTCCTCAATTATGGTGCAGTATTCATGGCATGTCATAGGTCTACATATTCTTCATTTGTATCTTTATTTGCATGTCATAGCTTTACATAGGTGCCAGCAATGTATTTTAATAAATAAATATAACACTGTACAAAGTTTTGTAACCTTGAAATTTCGTTTCACTATTGACCCTTAGTGCAGTTTGCTTGCCGCTATGCACATGTGGCACGGGTAATGTGAAGTTTCGCCCCTCCATACTGAAGTCTATAACATTCCTGATTTGTCTGCTACGCGAAGGCGGAGTCTCCTAGTGTAGTAGACTAATATGTGTGCGCAACGCTGAATGGTAACCCCTGTGGCAACCTTGTGAACCAACAGTCTGTCCACAGCGCTGGGCTTCAGGATGTTATTTTTTTCGCTGATAACAGAGATTTTCTGAATTTAGGCTACCTGGCCTCTTCAGAGAAGGTCAGCATTTGCATATTAATTCATGTCAAGATGAGATGTTAATACAACAACCCGTGGTGGATTGTTAGGCAGCATCCGATTATTGAATAGCATTTGTTGGCTGCAGCTGTATGCGACGGGAGACAACGTGCCAGAGGTGACTGCATCTCATCGCAGCATTTATTGATAGACCAAGGGGGACTGATGACAATAACAATTTCAGATAGTACTTAATTGTGCTCGTCTACAATACATACATGTTGTCTACCTTGAGAAATGCGTGCTTGCAGAACGCAATAGCAGAAGATGGAACAACAATTACTTTTTCATATAGATCTCAGAAAGCTATAGCTTATGTGTATGCTTAGCATAAAGCAGGTCCCTCTTATTGGACTTCTCATTCACTAGTGCGTAAAATGGGTAACAGTTTTTCTAACATAGCTGCTTTTCAGTCCCTGCACATTGTAATGCTGGGTTTAGATTCTGCCGGTAAAACGACTGTCCTGTACCGCCTGAAATTCAACGAATTTGTGAACACTGTTCCCACAATCGGATTTAACACCGAGAGGATAAAACTGAGTAACGGTACCGCCAAAGGGATTAGTTGTCATTTTTGGGACGTCGGGGGACAGGAGAAGCTAAGACCGTTATGGAAATCGTACAGTAGGTGCACGGATGGCATTATTTACGTAGTGGACTCAGTGGACGTGGACAGACTAGAGGAAGCCAAAACAGAACTGCATAAAGTGACCAAATTCGCAGAAAACCAAGGGACTCCACTACTGGTGATAGCCAATAAGCAGGACTTGCCCAAGTCTCTACCTGTCCATGAGATTGAGAAGCAACTGGCACTGCATGAGCTCAGCCCTTCTACCACTTACCATGTCCAGCCTGCATGTGCCATCATAGGTGAAGGGCTCCATGAAGGCATGGATAAACTGTATGAAATGATTGTGAAACGAAGGAAATCATTGAAACAAAAGAAAAAGAGATAAAAAGTCATTACTGTGAAGTTGACCGCTATCTTCTGAGCTGTACCATGACTTTTGCTATAGTCGGCATGTCAGGTGATTCTTGTTATGCAGACTGTTACACTTGCAGTGGTTTATTATGATACACGGTATAGCTTTGGAGTTATTGGTGAAGTTCGTCACTTTTAGCTGTGCTGTTACATTCAATCACACAGAGGGAGGAAAATAAAAGCTTGCCTCTTGCAATCAGAAATGTCCTTGGCAGGCTGGTGGTACCTGTTTGTTGCTGCGTCACAGTATTTTCTTGTCAATACTTTTTTTCTCTTGAAGAGTGAATGGCCTACACAGACTGGAGTAGCCCACATTATTTCCTGATTGGAATGGACGTCATTAATCAATATAAATGTGCTTATAATTTTATTTTTCCACTTTGCACGCTCTGTTTATGTTACTAACGGATTTTGAGAGAGACCGTCCATTTCATTCTAACTGGGCAAACAGTGCTGTTTTATAGTATAATACAATAGCCTATATTGGGTTTAAGGTGTCTTTCAAATAAAGAAGGCTATTCATATTTTGCACGTTTCATCACAATATTATCTTGAACGTTTGTTTCATGACTGATGCCCATTCTACTTAATGCAGTGTCAATAAGTGCCGATGAAGATTTAGTCTGAAGTGCATTACTGTGGCTTGGAAACACGATGACATTCCGAAAGGAGGCTAATAATTAGTAGGACACGCTTTTGTCATTATTGTTATGTCGCCAGATTGACTTTAGATGCAGTATAACTTTAGCTAGCTAAGATTGAGGGGAGAGTGCAACATTTTTGCTAGCTAACATTAGCATTGTTAAGTTACCTATTTCTGACAAACTTTGCTATCTCACGGCAACATTGCCATCTCTCTCAAGTAAACTTGACGACATCATAATGATGGCAAAGTTGTTTTCTACTAATTATTTGTCTTTAGTAATATCATCGGATTTCCAGGCCACTATAGTGTAATTTTAATGAAACAGTCATTAGCCCACACTCAGAAAGTTTGAGACTGCAGTCCAAACACTTAAAAGACACACCCTCGTTCACTTACTTTCGCCTTACAGGCTGATTACACCGCTAGCGTCGCGTTGCAAAAATTAATAAAAAAATCTATATTATTCCATTATTGCACCCACACTGCTTGCGCACGCCAACGAGCATCTGCGTTGCCAAGGGCTAAAATAGAAGTCAGTTCTATTTGTGACAGATCACGCTGCAAGTCCTGCCTCTCCAATCTCCTCATTGGTTTATAGAAGCAGGTACCCACATGCCATCTCCTCATTGGTTATACCCATATGGGTGACTGAAAGACATACGAGGTCAGTGGCGGTAATACACCTAATTTATGAAAGTTGCCAATCGCCATATAAAGTCCATAGAAGAAAAAGCCTAGAAGAAGGAGAGATGACTAGAAACGATTCGGTTGACCGGTTTATGTGTGGATTAATTGTCAGAGTAGAGGACCTTGTGCATTTCAGGTAAAATAACAACTCAATGTTTATATCCCAGGACAAATTAGCTAGCGACAGCAGGCTAGCTAAATAGGACAAATAAGCTAGCAAAATTGCCATAAATGTTTAATGCTTTTCAACCTGTCCCCAAATGAATGTAATTTGTTCAGAGTTTGTTTTGATATTTTAACCTGTGTGTCGTGATCGTGTTTGGTGTGGGGGAAATTTATGCACGATGACGCATGCACGCAGTCGGATTGAGTTCCGTGTTACATGCTGACCACACGACTCGCGTTGCGTACGCGAGAGTTGCAATATAAATTTAAACATACAGTTGAAGTCGGACGTTACATACACCTTAGCCAAATACATTTTAACTCAGTTTATCACAATTCCTGACATTTAATCCTAGTAAACATTCCCTGTTTTAGGTCAGTTAGGATCACCACTTTATTTTAAGAATGTGAAATGTCAGGATAATAGTAGAGAGTGATTTATTTCAGCTTTTATTTATTTCATCACATTCCCAGTGGGTCAGAAGTTTACATACACTCAATTAGTATTTGGTAGCATTGCCTTTAAATTGTTTAACTTAGGTCAAACATTTCGGGTAGCCTTCCACAAGCTTCCCACAATAAGTTGGGTGAACTGTGGCCCATTCCTCCTGACAGAGCTGGTGTAACTGAGTCAGGTTTGTAGGCCTCCTTGCTCGCACACGCTTTTTCAGTTCTGCCCACAAATTTTCTGTAGGATTGAGGTCAGGGCTTTGTGATGGCCACTCGAATACCTTGACTTTGTTGGCTTTAAGCCATTTTCCCACAACTTTGGAAGTATGCTTGGAAGTATGGAAGTATGCATTGTCCATTTGGAAGACCCATTTGCGACCAAGCTTTAACTTCCTGACTGATGTCTTGAGATGTTGCTTCAATATATCTACATCGTTTTCCTGCCTTATGATGCCATCTATTTTGTGAGGTGCACCAGTCCCTCTTGCAGCAAAGCACCCCCACAACATGATGTTGCCACCCCCGTGCTTCACGGTTGGGATGGTGTTCTTCGGCTTGCAAGCATCCCCCTTTTTCCTCCAAACATAACGATGGTCATTATGGCCAAACAGTTCTATTTTTGTTTCATCAGACCAGAGGACAATTCTCCAAAAAGTACGATCTTTGTCCCCATGTGCAGTTGCAACCGTAGTCTGGCTTTTTTATGGCTGTTTTGGAGCAGTGGTTTCTTCCTTGCTGAGCGGCCTTTCAGGTTATGTCGATATAGGACTCGTTTTACTGTGGATATAGATACTTTTGTACCTGTTTCCTACAGCATCTTCACAAGGTCCTTTGCTGTTGTTCTGGGATTCATTTGCCCTTTTCGCACCAAAGTACGTTCATCTCTAGGGGACAGAACGCGTCTCCTTCCTGAGCGATATGATGGCTGTGTGGTCCCATGTGTTTTCACATAATGATTGTGTTTTCATATATGCCCTACAGTCAATTTTGAGTGCATGTCTACTTATATTAAATATATAATTATTAATATACGCCTACTGTATGATAGCTAGCAAATTAATTAGCTAACTAATGTTAGCCTGCCTACTGTAGCTGGAACTTCTGAAGAAGGTAAATGTTTTATTTCTACAATTTCTAAAAGATAACCAAACAAAACGTATTTACTTTTTACGAGACGTGCTTGTGCCGTCATGTGCATTAGTAGCACAATTTCAAACTTATTTGCATTCATTTTTACTTACACTTTTATGTTGACTTCTCCATTGATGTTGTTTTTAAGTTTTCGCTGACTTTTCTTAGCAGATGTGCAATCGTCACGAATTGAATTATGGGGAGTTTCAGGCCTCGGTGTGAACATAATTGTACACTCGCAAAGCCGACTAAAAATGAGGGCTGAGGGGCTTACGTTGCAAACTTCCCTTGCTTGGCTAATCATTTGGACCGCCCGCCAAGATGGCGACGGGGATTCCCCCAAGGGCATAAGGCGAAGGCAAGTGGACGAGCGTGTGTCTTTTAAGTGTTTGGACCGCAACCTATGTGTTCTCACTTCAATAGCATGATACTCAGCCTGTTCTAGTTGCTACTTCCTCGTTTACATTGGTAGTAGTTAAATAAAGGTTAAAAAAACTACATATATATAATAATAATTATTGGTAGAATAATAACTAGCCAACAATAGAAAAACCAAACTGTATGTACAGTAAGACACATTCATATTTTTTTCGAAATTAAAATGTTTGTTAACAAAACTTGTACACTTTTATTTACTTCTTGAGAGGTATTGACACTTAATGGTATGTTAGTAAGTGTGTTTGATTTGATTTGACTGAGTAATTTAAATGTGGAGATTGTTGGCTGATTGTCCAATGCAGATAGATTTGCATTGAAACTGTTCTTTTTCTGAGTATATCTATACAACTGTGTTGTGACAGGATGTTTTTTTAGTAGTAGGTAGAATATTTAAAAAGTGAAGAGGTATACAAAATACATCATTCATTCTTACATTTTAAAACTGCTTATACAGTGTGACAAAAAATGTGTGCGCACAGTCACATCTCAGGTACAGAGGCTAATGGACTTAGGCAGATTATTTTTTTTATTTGACCTTTATTTAACTAGGCAAGTCAGTTAAGAACAAATTCTTATTTACAATGACGGCCTACACCGGCCAAAACCGGACGACGCTGGGCCAATTGTACACCGCCCTATGGGACTCCCAATCACGGCCGGTTGTGATACAGCCTGGATTCAAACCAGGGTGTCTGTAGTGATGCCTCTAGCACTGAGATGCAGTGCCTTAGACCGCTGTGCCACTCAGGAGCCGGTGATGATGGGATGTCCCAGACCAGTTCATGCTAACCAACCACACACTTTACCTTTCAAAGAAAGGGGCGTTTAAAAGGAGGGACACAAAAATATATCACACCGTGATTTTTGTATTTATTATTTTCAGTATTATACAATAAACCGAATAGTAAATTATTAATTATTAATAGATTGCAATGGACTCTGGTTTTAGGCATAACTGGTAAATTATACAAAAAATGCCAAAGAACAGTAGTAGTTTAACAGTAAATTACTGTAAAGACTTGCTGTATTTCGAATGGTCCTGTAATTTCACTCCACAGAATACAGTACCCTACTGTATTTTTGGAGCACCTAAAACCTTTTGTCTCATTAACATATTTTGAGGCGTGCATTGTAAGAGGGTGCATGTATTGCACCCGTTAGTGAGAGTGATGTACCCATTTCATTGATATGTGGTACTGTAGTAGTGTACCAACAATTACATGTGTATAGGGGACAGATTGGAGTGTCAGTAAGTAATGATTGAGTATTTGCCATGTCCTTTGGTCTGTTTTGCACTGTAGTCATTGCTAGTTTGGAAGCCTTTGAAAAGGCCTCTAAAAATGCAAGTGATATAAAAGACCAGATATTCATAAATATTTTATATACAGTGGGGAGAACAAGTATTGGATACACTGCCGATTTTGCAGGTTTTCCTACTTACAAAGCATGTAGAGGTCTGTAATTTTTATCATAGGTACACTTCAACTGTGAGAGACGGAATCTAAAACAAAAATCCAGAAAATCACATTGTATGATTTTTAAGTATTTCATTTGCATTTTATTGCATGACATAAGTACTGTATTTGATCACCTACCAACCAGTAAGAATTCCGGCTCTCACAGACCTGTTAGTTTTTCTTTAAGAAGCCCTCCTGTTCTCCACTCATTACCTGTATTAACTGCACCCGTTTGAACTCGTTACCTGTATAAAAGACACCTGTCCACACACTCAATCAAACAGACTCCAACCTCTCCACAATGGCCAAGACCAGAGAGCTGTGTAAGGACATCAGGGATAAAATTGTAGACCTGCACAAGGCTGGGATGGGCTACAGGACAATAGGCAAGCAGCTTGGTGAGAAGGCAACAACTGTTGGCGCAATTATTCGAAAATGCAAGAAGTTCAAGATGACGGTCAATCATCCTCGGTCTGGGGCTCCATGCAAGATCTCACCTCGTGGGGCATCAATGATCATGAGGAAGGTGAGGGATCAGCCCAGAACTACACGGCAGGACCTGGTCAATGACCTGAAGAGAGCTGGGACCACAGTCTCAAAGAAAACCATTAGTAACACACTACGCCGTCATGGATTAACGGCTGTCAGTCAATCAGCATTCAGGGCTCGAACCACCCAGTTTCTAAATATATATATTAATATCATTATCTGTCATTCCTGCATCCGCTTCCCCTCTCTGGCCCTCGAGGGCGCCAGGCTGCCCATCATTACGCACACCTGTCACCATCATTACGCGCATCAGCGCTTCATTGGACTCACCTGGACTCCTTCACTTTGTTGATTGCCCCCTCTATATCTGTCTGCTCCTGAGTTTGTTCCCCGTGCCAGCATTAATGTCATTTTGTTTCCCCTGGCAAGACGCTGTCTGTGTTCTGTTTCATGTCCGTTATTTATTAAATGTTCACTCCCTGTACTTGCTTCTCATCTCCAAGTGTCTGTCCTCACAATTATCAGTGCCATTATCCTCACAAGGTGAGGTATTGAAAGATATTGAAAACAGGGGTGCCAGTAAGCCTTTTTCTAAAATGTTTTATTTGAAGACATTGGGAGGGATCTTCGACCATTCCTCCATACATAAACTTTCCAGATTCTTGATATCCTTCATCGTCGCTGTCTGATGAAAACCTTGTAACTCAATTTGTGCAAAATGTTGCATGTATTGAAAGCAGTAACTCTCCTCAATGTACTCGGATCATTTCATGATTCTAGGACCAAGACAATGTATGCAAAATAGCTTCTGCAGTTTGGTCATTTTAGATTTGTTAATGGTAAAATGTGTCCGTTTTTTCAATTTCCTGAAAAGTTTCTGTTTTGGAGATGAGGTTTTCATCAGACAGAGACGATATTTTATATCGTTCAACTCACAACCCACCACTGGTGCGCGTGGCCAAAGAGCTCTATTTTCATGTCATCTAATGTAAATGCCTGGAGTTTGCTAAACGACACTGGCACTTGGATTGGAACCTATGCTGTGGTCAGAGGACATGAAAATAGAGCTCTTTGGCCATGAACCCCAGTGGTGGGTTTGGCGTTGAAAGAAATAGGCATATGCAGAAAATAACCCTATCCCTACTGTAAAATATGGTGGTGGATCTTTGATGTTATAGGGCTGTTTTGCCTCCACTGGTCCTGGTGCCTTCGTTAAGGTCAATGACATCATGAACTTTACCAAGTACCATGACATTCTAGCTAAAAACCTGGTTTCCTCTGCCAGGAGGCTGACACTTGGATCTTCCAGCAAGATAATAACCCCAAACACACATCAAAATCTACAAAGAAATGGTTAATTGACCACAAAATCAACATTTTGCAATGGCCATCTCAGTCTGCAGACTTGAACCCCATTGAAAACATGTGGTTTGAATTGAAGAGGACAGTCCATAAGCGCAGACGAAAGGATATCAAGGATCTGGAAAGATTCTGTATGGAGGAATGGTCTCAGAAAAACAAGGGATCCAATCATTTCGACCCCCATTCTTCTAAAGATTTTTTTTTAAAACTTGTTATACAACATTCTCTGAGCAATTGTATTAATATAGTAAAAAAAAAGAGCATTCAATAAAGCTGAGTATTTGTATTATTTATTTTATACAGTCTTTTTTGCTCATCTTTATCAAGGGATCCAATAAGTCCGTATATACAGTGCATTCGGAAAGTATTTAGACCCCTTGACCTTTTCCACATTTTGTTACGTTACAGCCTTATTCTAAAATGGATTCAAAAAATGTATTAAAAATCCTCATCAATCTACACACAATAACCCATAAGGACAAAGCCAAAACAGGTTTTTATTTACAAAAATATGCTAATATATACAAATTAAAACTGAAATACCTTATTTATATAAGTATTCAGACCCTTTGCTATGACACTCAAAACTGAGGTCAGATGCATCCTGTTTCCATTGATCATCCTTAAGATGTTTCTACAACTTGACTGGAGTCCACCTGTGGTAAATTAAATTGATTGGACATGATTTGGAAAGGCACACACCTGTTTATATAAGGTCCCACAGTTGACAGTCCATGTCAGATTGAAAACCAAGCCAAGAGGTCAAATAAATTATCTGTAGAGCTCCTATACAGGAACGTGTTGAGACACAGATCTGGGGAAGGGTAACAAAACATGTCTGCAGCATTGAAGGTCCCCAAGAACACAGTGGCCTCCATCATTCTTAAATGGAAGAAGTTTGGAACCACCAAGACTCTTGGCCGCCCGGCCAAACTGAGCAATCAGGGGAGAAGGGCCTTGGTCATGGAGGTGACCAAGAACTCGATGTTCACTCTGACAGAGCTCCAGAGTTCCTCTGTGGAGATGGGAGAACCTTCCAGAAGGACAACCATCTCTGCAGCACTGTACCAATCAGGCCGTTATTGTAGAGTGGCCAGACGGAAGCCACTCCTCAGTAAAAATGCACATGACAGCACGCTTGGAGTTTGCCAAATGGCTCCTTAAGGACTCTCAGACCATGAGAATCAAGATTCTCTGGTTTGTTTAAACCAATATTGAACTCTGGCCTAAATGCCAAGCGTCATGTCTGGATGAAACCTGGCACCATCCCTACAGCGAAGCATGGTGGTGGCAGCATCATGCTGTGGGGATGTTTTTCAGCGGCAGGGACTCTGAGACTAGTCCCAATCGAGGGAAAGATTAACGGAGCAAAGTACAGAGAGATCCTTGATAAAAAACCTGTTCCAGAGCGCTCAGACTGGGTCGAAGGTTCACCTTCCAACAGGACAACGACCCTAAGCACGTGCCAAGACAATGCAGGAGTGGCTTCGGGACAAATCTCTGAATGTCCTTGAGTGGCCCAGCCAGAGCCAGGACTTGAACGCAATCGAACATCTCTGGACAGACGTGAAAATAGCTGTGCAGCGACACTCCCCATCCAACCTGACAGAGCTTGAGGATCTGCAGAGAAGAATGGGAGAAACTTCCCAAATACAGGTGTGTCAAGCTTGTAGTGTCATATCCTTGAAGACCCGAGGCTGTAATCGCTGCCAAAGGAGCTTCAACAAAGTACTGAGTGTCTGAATACTTATGTAAATGTGATATTTTATACATATTTTATTCTTCTAAATTTGCAAACAAAAATAAAAACCTGTTTTTGCTTTGTCATTATGGGATTTTGTGTTTAGATTGATGAGGGAAAAAAACGATTGAATCAATTTTAGAATTATGCTGTAACCTAACAAAATGTGGAAAAAGTCAAGGGGTCTTACTTTCCGAAGGCACTACATAGTATATACACTGAGTGCACAAAAAAATGAGGAACACCTGCTCTTTCCATGACAGACTGACCAGGTCAACCCTATGATCCATTATTGATGTCACTTGTTAAATCCACAGGTTAGAGAAGCTTTGAGACAATTGAGACATGCATTGTATATGTGTGCCATTCAGAGTGTGAATGGGCAAGACTACATTTTCAAGTGTCTTTGAACGGGGTATGGTAGTACGTGCCCGGGGCACCGGTTTGAGTGTTTCAACAACTGCAACGCTGCTGGGTTTGCCGCGCGTATCAAGAATAGTCTACCAGCCATTGGAGTAAAAGCTCTGACGAAGGCCTTGAGGCCGATACGTAAAGCTTAATAATAAAGAGCAGTGATACAAGCAAGAGCAGTGTGCGCGTTTCTTCTTTTTTCTCAAGCATTGGAGTTAACATGGGCCAGCATCCCTGTGGAACGCTTTCGACACCTTGTAAAGTCCATGCCCCAACGAATTGAGGCTGTTGTGAGGGCAAAAAGGGTGCAACTCAATATTAGGAAGGTGTTCTCACTCCCCCCCCCCTTAAAAGATTTAGATGCACTATTGTAAAGTGGCCGTTCCACTGGATGTCATAAGGTGAATGCACCAATTTGTAAGTCGCTCTGGATAAGAGCGTCTGCTAAATGACTTAAATGTAATGTAAATGTGTTCCTAATGTTTTGTACACTCAGTGTATATAAAATAAGATAGTACTTTATTAATCCCCCAGAGGAGAAATTTGATTGCACCAGCCAATACATAGAGTACATCACCAATAAACACACAATTAAAACACAACAAGGAAACACAGACACTAATAGCAGCACATCATCAATGAATATAAAAACAAAGAATTAAAAAGTCTCATGGCATAACGTAAAAACGATCTACAGTATTTTGGACCTAGGTAAAATGAATCTGTCTGATATCGCACTGAGATGCTCCAAGCAGATACTGTCGCGTGGGTGGCCAGTGTTGACCTCTATACTCAAATCAAATGAAATTATAATTTGTCACATGCACTGAATACAACAGTGAAATGCTTGCTTACAAGCCCTTAACCAACAATGAAAAATACTTTTAAAAATTACAGGAGGGAGGGACAATTCAAACAGTCTGGGTAGCCATTTGATTAGATGTTAAGTAGTCTTATGTCTTCGGGGTAGAAGCTGTTTAGAAGCCGTGCCGTAGCAGAGAGAACACTATGACTAGGGTGGCTGGAGTTTTTGACAATTTTTCGGGCCTTCCTCTGACACCGCCTGGTATAGAGGTCCTGGATGGCAGGAAGCTTTGCCCCAGTGATGTACGCACTACCCTCTGTATTGCCTTGTGGTCAGAGGCTGAGCAGTTGCCATACCAGGCAGTGATGCAACCAGTCAAGATGTTCTCGATGGTGCAGCTGTAGAACCTTTTGAGGATCTGAGGACCCATGCCAAATCTTTTCAGTCTCCTGAGGGGGAATAGGTTTTGTTGTGCCCTCTTCACGACTGTCTTGATGGGCTTGGACCATGTTAGTTTGTTGGTGATATGGACACCAAGGAACTTGAAGCTCTCAACCTGCTCCACTACAGCCTCGTCGATGAGAATGGGGACGTGCTCGGTCCTCCTTTTCCTGTAATCCATAATCATCTCCTTAGTCTTGATCACATTGAGGGAGAGGTTATTGTACTGGCTCCACACGCCCTCCCTATAGGCTGTCTCTTCATTGTTGGTGATCAGGCTTACCACTGTTGTGTCATCGGCAAACTTGATGATGGTGTTGGAGTCGTGCCTGGCCGTGCAGTCATGAGTGAACAGGGAGTACAGGAGGGGACGGAGCACGCACCCCCCCTGAGGTGCCCCCGTGTTCAGGATCAGCGTGGCGGATGTGTTGTTACCTACCCTTACCACCTGGGGGCGGCCCATTAGGAAGTCCAGGATCCAGTTGCAGAGGGAGGTGTTTAGTCCCAGGGTCCTTAGCTTAGTGATGAGCTTTGAGGGCACTATGGTGTTGAACCCTGAGCTGTAGTCAATGAATTGCATTCTCACATAGGTGTTCCTTTTGTCCAGGTGTGAAAGGGCAGTGTGGAGTGCAATAGACATTGCATCATCTGTGGATCTGTTTGGGCGGTATGCAAATTGGAGTGGGTCTAGGGTTTCTGCGATAATGGTTTTGATGTGAGCCATGACCAGCCTTTCAAAGCACTTCATGGCTACCGACTTGAGTGCTACGGGTCGGTAGTCATTTAGGCAGGTTACCTTAGTGTTCTTGGGCACAGGGACTATGGTGGTCTGCTTGAAACGTGTTGCTATTACAGACTCGGACAGGTAGAGGTTGATAATGTCAGTGAAGACACTTGCCAGTTGGTCAGCGCATGCTCAGAGAACACGTCCTGGTAATCCATCTGGCCCTGCAGCCTTGTGAATGTTGACCTGTTTAAAGGTCTTACTCACATCGGCTGCGGAGAGCGTGATCACACAGTCGTCCGGAACAGCTGATCCTCTCATGCATGTTTCAGTGTTACTTGCCTCGAAGCGAGCATAGATGTAATTTAGCTTGTCTGGTAGGCTCGTGTCGCTCTCGGCTGTGCTTCCCTTTGTAGTGTGTAATAGTTTGCAAGCCCTGCCACATCTGACGATCGTTGGAGCCGGTGTAGTACGATTCGATCTTAGTGCTGTATTGACGCTTTGCCTGAGCTTCTTGAGGATCCGATTATCCAGGATGGGCTCTAGATTTTGCTGGTGGGTGCCGATGATAGATCCAGCCTTCTTGATGATTTTGTTCAGCCTGTTGGCATCATCCCTTGGGAGGTTTTGTCATTTTAGTGCACCTTTTAATGAATCACATTGTCTGAAATCGTTGAAAATACACTGAAAACATAAAAAATGTACAAAGCCATGTAAAAACAAGTTGACATTGAGGTTAAAGAAAGTATGCTTCCTCAATTTACAAAATGTTGCCAACCGTTACTTCAGACAAAGTCAAGACATCAATATTCTTGTAAAGAAATGTTGTATAAAAAATCTTAAATTACAGCTAACTTTGAGCAAATTCTGAATTTGCAAATAATCGCGATTAATCACAGCAAATCCTGCAATTAACTTAATATTTGTATGCTGTAATATGAAAACACATTAGCTAGCAGCCAACAATGCTTAAACCAATCCCAAGTAATTACTGTAAAATACCTTTTTTACAGTAACTTACAGCCAACTGGCTGGGTGTAAGTTACCGTAAAATGAACAGGACATTTTGTCATGCCCTGACCGTAGAGAGCTTTTTACGTCTCTATTTTGGTTTGGTCAGGGTGTGATTTGGGTGGGCATTCTATGTTCCTTTTTCTATGATTTGTATTTCTGTGTGTTTGGCCGGGTGTGGTTCTCAATCAGAGGCAGCTGGCTATCATTGTCTCTGATTGAGAACCATACTTAGGTTTCCTTTTCCCACCTGTATTGGTGGGTAGTTGTCTATGTGTTGTTGCCTGTCAGCACTCATTTTTGTATAGCTTCACGGTTCATTTGTTATTTTGTTAGTTTGTTTAGTGTTCGTTCTTTAATAAATTAGTATGTACCCATCCCATGGTCTCCTCTCTTTGACGGCCGTGACACATTTTTGTACTGTGCAGGTTGCAAAGGGAGGTAATATAGCTTTCTTAACCTGACTTAGTCGACAATATTATGTGTTCTTTTGAAAAACAAAGAGATATTGTTTTGTTCGCCATTATATACTACACGATTACAGTCACAGTGATATCCACTATTATTGTGGTGGTAATGCAATGTCTTGCACAAACAGCATTTAAAACCCCTATTGTCATCTTCAAATTTCATATATACATTTGGGTTGTGAAGCTGTTGTTTACAATGGGTTATTAAGTTTCTAGATTGAAATAGCAATGTAATAACATGTTATCCTTCATAATCATGCATGCCAATTGAAAAACACAATGCTTGTCATTTGGCATAGCAATCACAATAAATCTATTTAAAACTATGTACAACCATAACATTAGTGCACTAAATGCTTATTCCTCCTGGACTGTAGCTATTGGGTTACAGTCTAAAGTAAGACACCACAGCCAATTAAATACAACATGAAAGGGAATTCTGGATTGGAGTGGTTCCTCTAGGATAAACTACTGTAGGATACCAGGGATGAGTCCCAAATAGCACCCTATTGCCTATTTAGTGCACTAATTTTGACTAGGAGCTATAGGGCTCTGGTTAGAAGTAGTGCACTACATAGGGAATAGGGTGCCATTTGGGACACCGCCCAGCTAGGGATTGGACTCAGGCACTCATTCTCACTTCCTGAAATATTCAGGAGCTATCTCTTCCCTCACATTCCATCACACAACTTTGCTACACTCCTACCTGAGTGAGAGGGGTGTGAAGGCAGCCATCTAGTGCACATCTAGTGCACATTTTACACACTTTCTCTCTCTCTCTCTTGCTCTCACTCTCCTCTCTCTCTCCTCTCTCTCTCCCACAAACTCGTCCTGAAGTGCACACACTCTGCTCCTGTCTCCTCTCACATCCTTTCACCTGTCATCCATACTCTCTTCACTGCCTCTCACAGAGGCTTTTAACTCTCATCTCCTAACACACACACACAGACTCCATCCTCCATCCCGGCCGTGCCATTTCCCCTTGGTAGGCTTGCCTTGCCCTGCTCTTACAGCAGGGCAAAGCAAGGGGATGTCAGTGAACACACGTATCTATGGGGGAATGTAGAGGAGATGCACTCACTTTCAGGAGTGAGGAGTGAAAGGCCCTGGAGGTATGTCTGCAGGGAGAGTGTTGTTATTCTGCTATAAGGAGCCTGTTAGAAGTTGGAGTTGAGTACTAGTTTCTGCCCTCGATGCCCTTTTTTCTCTTCTTCTACTTCTTCATCTTTAACTGCATTTCTCAGTAGATGTAAATAGCTTGATTTTTCTAATAGGTCTACATCAGGTGGTAAGTATTTCTAGTGACTCCATAGGAGTATAATTGCATATACTTTATGTTTCTCTATATAGTCAAGTACATGGCTGGTAAAAAGTGGCCATTTATTAAACCGCCTCCTCAGGTAGCTCCAGTGAGAGTCACAAAAACGAATGTTAAAACATTTCCTCACCTATTTCTCACTGACTCAAGCAGCGACTGACAGGGGAGCTACAGAAAAAGATCATTCCAATTGACTGTGTTATTTTGTTGCCCTAGTTTTCCCTGCGTCATTTCCCGCCCACTCACATATAAAACTCTTGCTGTTTTGCTGTTTCTCTCTCTCACTCATTTATTCCTAACCTACTGTAAAATACAGACCTACTTAGCCACATTTATATACTGTACTCTCTCTTTTGTTTATCCATCCAGGTCTTAAATATTGAATAATCTTGCTTTTTCAGCCACCTCTTCTTATGGATTATGTCGGTGGTCATGAATGAATGTGGGGATATTTAAATCTCTCTGTTTTTTTTCTTCTTCAGTAGATTAATCCATTGACTTTCATCTCCAGCGACATCAGCTGAGCTCGTTCCGAAAAGAGAAGAGAGACTGTGCTTTCCCCCCCCCCCCCACTGAGCTTGAGGCTGCTTTATTCTCCGCAAACAAGGATGATAGGGATGGGAATGTGCTTAAGCCTCTCCTTTCCATGTGGCTCAGTGATTAGGAAGGCATCATAGTGGTATAGAGTAACGAGCAGATTGCACACATTCTGTCAGGCCATCATTCAGTGACCGTGTGCAAGCTTCATAGTCACTCGGAGAACACGACGGCCGTTTTGACATGCAGGTTGTACATGTTTAGTCAGGGCATGTTTTTTTTTATGTGAACATGTGCTAGCTTTATAGTCACTTGGACTACACATGTGTTGTCCATCTCGGGACCTGATCATGCCGTTCTTCCTCTGTTCAAATAGAACACTACTCTCTTCCCCCTCATTCCTCTCCTCTTTTATCTCTCAAACCATAAGTCTTCATCTTCACATTAGACATTAATCATTTGCTGACCAACGTGTAAGGAAAAGAGCCAGAGGAGACACTTGGACTCTGTCAAAGAGCCGTTGACTTGGTTGACTTGTTATAACCCCTTATAGACTATATACTAATTAAGGGCCCTAAGGGCCCTAAAGCTCGTGACTATTCCGACCCTCGTTCTTTTGAGAATTTGCATAAAAGAATGTAAAAGTCCTTTCAATATGTTTTATTGTGTATTTTTCCGTGTTACGTAAGTTCCATTACCGGTCTGGGATTTTCCCATGTTTGCCAGAGGGTTTCAGACAGATACACCACTGAGAGATGAGGAAAGTATAGCCTGAAATCTCGTTTGCCATTTGGACAGGATAGAAATCAACTGCAGTGTTATGTAAGCGAAGTACATTTTGAGTAACTGCCTTGTGACAAACCCTAAGCATGTGACATATCAACAAACAGGGTCTTTAAGGACAGTTGTTATGAACCAAGAGTTCATAGGGAGACATAAAAGGTTCTACAGGTTTATAGAGGGTCATAGAGGTGAGCATTGAATGGACAAACAATAACTGAGACTTCCTCCTTCATAAACAATTACATGACATTAGACAGCCATTTGATGAAGCATGTTCCGAAGGGGGACAGAAGCATGCTATAATTATATTCCGAAACACTTTTATGAGTTTTAACATAGTAAACAAGCTGTAACAACTCAAGTCTGAGAGAAGGAGTATGATCTATGGCCAGTTCTCTGTCGAATTCCCCACAACAGCTCAACAGATTATAGAGAGGAGAGGGAGGGGGGGGGGGGACTTAATGGCATCTGTCTGTGGAGGCTCAGTCAGACTGAATCCAAACCCTGGCTGTCTCTCTCTGAAGTGTGGGTTAACACAAAGAGAAGAAAGACCACTTTTATGTGGAGCTACTGTCTGCTTTGACAGCCACGGTAGGTTACATATGCAAGAGAAGTGAGGAAAGACTGTTGAAGTGAGGAAAGACAAAGACTCTCACGGCTTTCTGATGAAGCCTGATCTTGCCCATGCACTTCAGAGCATACTATGGCATAACAGTGTTCCAAGTGCAGAAACAAAAAATTCACTAAAGAGGTCACACTCAGGTTTATTTATTTTATTTTGATTTAACCTTCATTTAACTAGGCAAGTCAGTTAAGAACATATTCTTATTTTACAATGACGGCCTACCACGGCCAACCCCTCCCCTAACCCGGAAGATGCTGGGCCAATTGTGTGCCGCCCTATGGGACTTCCGATCACGGCCGATTGTGATACAGCCCGGGATCGAACCAGGGTCTGTTGAACATCACAGTAGGCTCTGGTGGCAATCACTCTGATGAATATTCTCATCTATAATTCTGTTGAAGACAAGATGAATCAGAGTTCAGACGCAGGGTAACTCGCTGCTGGTGTGTTTCTCGTTTCTCTGTTGATCCTCTCTGAGAAGCAGCAGTTGTGGGGAGTTTAGATTGCTGGGGAGATGGAGTAGCACAGAGAGAGATGCGTCAGAGAGAGAGAGCGACAGACAGACAGAGAGACAGAGAGAGAGAGCGAGACAGACAGACAGAGAGAGAGGGAGAGATTGACAGAGAGAGAGAGAGAGAGAGAGCGCGCGCGAGAGAGAGAGAGAGAGAGAGAGAGAGAGAGAGAGAGAGAGAGAGAGAGAGAGAGAGAGAGAGAGAGAGAGAGAGAGAGAGAGAGAGAGAGAGAGAGAGAGAGAGAGAGAGAGAGAGAGAGAGAGAGAGAGAGAGAGAGCGTGAGACAGCCAGAGAGAGAGAGGGACAGAGAGACAGCCAGAAAGGGAGAGAGACAGGGCCTCATTTGCATTCTATCCGGAGCTATAAAAATTTCTCATTATCATTTTAATTATTAGCGTAGCAGAGACAGAGATGGGAATGGAGACGGAGACGATCCTTCACAGAGCCTTTAATTAGGTGGTAGTGGTGAAGGCTTCAAATCCTCTTCTCAGAGGCAGCGAATAAAAACATGTGAGATGGGAGAGCGAGAAAAACAAGCTAAAAAGTGACTGAAGAATCAGTGACGAAGTCCATGTGATCTCCAAGTCAATGTGTACTCTTCTCTGTTGTGACAGTTCAGTCTTGTGATGTATCAGATATACAATTGCACATGCTTTACAGACCTGGCCCAACAAGTATCTTAGCATTAGCATAAATTGTCAGATTTATCGTCTAAGCCGCAGAAGTGTCAAACTCAATTCCAGGAAGGCCGTGTGTATGCTGGTTTTTATTATTTACTTTCAATTTGGGTCCAAATAAGACCTTAACAACCAGGTGAGGGGAGTTCCTAATTAATCAATTACCTTAGTTGATCAGTCACATACAAGGAAGGAGCAAAAACCGGCAGACACACAGCCCTTGAGGACTGGAGTTTGACATGTGTTCTAGGCCAATGTCATCTGGTTGAAATGTGCTGATACCACATGTTGGTTATCTCCATGTTTTTGTAGTATGGCCCCTTTAACCATATGTGACTGGTGCATTTTAGAGGTTTTAGTTATGCAGGATCTGCCGTTTACAGAAAACGGAAACAAGAGAGACCTCGTTTGAGTACCAAATGGCACCCTATTCCCTATATTCCCTATATATTCCCACTTTTGGGCTCTGAACAAAAGTGGGAATAGGGTGCCATATGGGACTCAGTCCTCCTCTGCAGCTGTTATTCTCTGACATCTAGATATTCCATGGTTAGTGTCAGTTCCGGTTATCATTTTCCTATGTAGCCACTACATTTAAGCAGTATGAGCAGCACCAAGGTCTAATAGCATAAGGCAACATTCATGAATCCGACTCAAACTGACGCCACGCTGCCTCAAGACACTCATTCTGTGCATACATGCATCGTGATGTGCATAGTGGTTTCTGATCTTTGATTCACTGCCACAAATTCACCCATCAATCTCGCTGCATATGGGAGTGGATGCAGTAAGAGTCCTGAGGAGAGGAGAGACTCCTAACTCTCCTTCACAAGATGCCATCAATCTTACTCACAACACAGGCATTACTAAGTCATTTCAGGACCTATTCTGTAAAGGGCAGGCTGAGTTAAATAAGGTAAGAGAGAGAAAGAAATCCATTGTCAACACTTTCTCCTTCCCCCCAACAGTCCTGTCACGTCATGAGTGTATATGATATGATCAGATATTTGTTTGGGATTGGGTGGATTTTTCCCTGAGCTCAGCTGAAATCATCCAGAAAAACTCTAACTCAACCTCCTAGTTTGTTTTATGCTTGATGAGTTACAGAACACAGTAGTAGTGTATCATAATTGCTTTTGTGTGGTCCAAATGGTATCCAATATCAAGGCACAAGGCTAGACCCAAATGCAGACACGGGAGTCTTACAATGTTTATTAATCCAAAGGGGTAGCAAGAGAATGGTCGTGGACAGGCAAAAAGGTCAAAACCAGATCAGAGTCCAGGAGGTACAGTGGCACGTGGTCAAGGCAGGCAGAATGGTCATGCAGGCAGGTACAAAGTCCAGAAACAGGCAAGGGTCAAAACCGGGAGGACTAGAAAAAGGAGAATGCAAAAAGCAGGAGAACGGGAAAACCGCTGGTTGACTTGGAAACATACAAGACAAACTGGCACAGAGCGACAGGAAACACAGGGATAAATACACTGGGGGAAACAAGCGACACCTGGAGGGGGTGGAGACAATAACGAGGACAGGTGAAACTGATCAGGGTGTGACAATCCAATATCTGTCTAGGTCAGCTGTTGGGTGAGTGTATTGTAAATGGAATGGGCCAGAGGAAAGCTTTCTCTCAGAACGTCCCCGGTCATGAAAGTTTATATCCTAAAAAGCTCTCTTTTTCTCCTCTTACAGATCATGTTTAGAGGCAGGTGGATCATACTTCGCAAAGAGAGCAGGAAGGCGTCAGTACAATGCCCCCTCTCAGTGCTCCCAGCATTAACTAGTCATTTGGCAGGAATGTGAGATGTGAGCGCAGAGCAGAGCTACCTCCTTGGCTCCCTGTCAACAGCAGGATAGACCAATCCCACCACACACACACACAATCCAGGTGGAGCCTGGTGAAAGCACTGTCTGTTCTGTACCATCCAGAGGAATTCACTGCATGGGTAAAAGAGATAAAAAAAGAGATACCCTGTAATCCTACAGCGGTTTACTGGGCTTTGTACTTCATCAAAGGGGTATAGTACAAAGCAGGATCAATGAGGAATAATCAGGAATAACTATAGATTTTCTGCGTCATTGAGAAAGCTACGCTTAGATATGTTGTTGAGTCAATTAGACCATGCCCATTTTAAGCTTATTTTTCTAAAAAAGTAAAAGTTATTTCAGAATATTTAGTTAACTGGCTCATTCATTGATCCTGCATTGGTGCATCCCCCACCGGTTGTTTCACTTCATCCACCGCAGACATATTGAAATATTGCAATGATCTGACCCTTGAGGTAGTTATACCTCAGGTGTCTAAGTATTCAACTCTTCCCAGTTTAGACAATACAGTGTTTTGAGCTGTTTTGGTTCTGCACATTCTAAGGAATGGTAATCATGGGTTGCTTATCTCTTTAATATTTTTTTTTGACATAATGATAGAGCAGTTTGTTCATCTAGGTCTAGGTCAGCTGTTGGGTGAGTGCGTTGCAAATGGAATGGGCCGGAGGAAAGCTTTCTCTCAGAACGTCCCCGGACATGAAAGTTCATATCCTAGACCTAGATCCATGCCCACCATAATGCAGCTGCACTTGCAAAAGCTCTCTACTGTCACAAGTGTAGAGAGGAGTAGGCAGGAGGCAGTCACAGGTTTAGAACTACTGAATTTATTAAAGCGGGACAAAACCCAAAGTGCAAAATAACAAAGTACTCAGGAAATAGTAGGAGAGATTCCTCTCAGGAAAACAAGCAACATTTACAATGACCAACAAAGACAAATGACAGAGGGAGTGTATATAGTGATAGGGTGGGGATTGGAACCAGGTGTGTGTAATGATGACGAGACAAGTCCGGGGTTGATGAGTGAATGGCGTTTGCCAGCAGCAGGTTCCGCAGCAGCTAGAAGGCCGGTCCTGACCTTTAACTACGAAGGTACCTACCCAGTTCCTGATTTACCCTTTCCACCTGCCCATTAGATTGGAGACGGTACCCGGAGGTGAGGCTGACCGTGACCCCCAGTCGTTCCATAAAGGCCTTCCAGACACGGAAGGTGAAGGTGAACTGAGGACCACGGTCAGACACAATGTCCTCCGTAATCCCGTAGTGCCGGAAGATGTGAGAGAAGAGAGCCTCCGCGGTCTGCATGGCCGTAGGGAGACCAGACAGAGGAATCAAACGACAGGCTTTGGAAAACCGGTCCACAACAACTAGAATGGTGGTGTGCCCCTCCGAGGGGGGAAGGTCTGTGACAAAGTCCACGGAGAGATAGGACCAGGGTCATTGTGGAACCGGCAGCGGGTGGAATTTGCCATAGGGGAGGCGTCTCGGTGTCTTGCTCTGTGCGCAGGTGGAACAGGAAGAGACGTAAACCCGGACATCCTGGGCCAAGGTGGGCCACCAGTACTTGGCGGAGAGACAGTCGATAGTATGGGCTATACCCAGGTTCCCCGACACAGGTGCTGTGTGTGCCCAGGCGAGGAGACGGTCCTGCACATCAGAGGGCACGTAGGTACGCCCCTCGTGACAGTGAGCAGCCACAATGCAGAACAGGGGAATAATGGGTGTCACTTTCTCCCTCCGATCCTCTGTGTCATACACCCGGGACAATGCATCAGCCTTGACGTTCTTAGATCCCGGCCGGTAGGAGAGGGTAAAATCAAACCTGGCAAAGAATAGAGCCCACCTGGCCTGATGCGGGTTCAGCCTCCTCGCTGCTCGAATATACTCCGGTGTTATAAGTTCCGGTGGTCCGTCCAAACAAGGAATGGGTGTTGAGCATCTTCCAGCCAGTGGGTCCAGCCATGTTTTCAGCTCCTTCTTGACGGCCAGCAACTCACGATCCCCCACGTCATAATTCCGCTCCGCGGGAGACAGCTTCCATGAGTAGAAGGCGCATGGATGGAGTTTAGGCGACGATCCAGTGCGTTGGGAGAGAACAGTCCTTACATCTCGGAGGCGTCCACCTCCACAATGAAGGGCAGAGACGGGTCAGAATGAGCCAGAACAGGTGTGTTTGTAAAACGTTCCTTGAGCGCACGGAATGCTTCGTTGGCCTCATCAGTCCAACGCAGCTGTCTAGGACCTCCCTTCAGGAGGGAGGTGAGAGGGGCCACCACTGTGCTGAAACCCCTAATGAAGCACCTGAAATAGTTGGCAAAACCTAGGAAGCGCTGCACCACCTTGATGTTGGATGGAACAGTCCACAACCATACTGCACTGACCCTCTGCCCTTCCATCTCCACTCCCGTGGTGGATATCCAATAGCCCAGGAAGGAGACCACCCTGTCAGCCTCTTCAAAACAGTGATGCCTCTCCAAAACAGACCTGACATGAGAGAAATGTTGCTCGGGTGTAGTGGAGTACACCAAGATGTCGTTTATGTACACCACTACATGTCTCCAAACACCTTGTTAATGAAGGATTGAAACACCAAGGGTGCATTTGTCATGCCGTAGGGAATTACCCTGTATTCATAGTGGCCGGTGCTGAAGGCGGTCTTTCATTCATCCCCCTCTCTGATGCGCACCAGGTTGTAGGCACTGCGTAAATCCAATTTGGTAAAGTACTGAGCACCGTGCATCTGTTCGATCACAGTGGGTATGAGAGGCAACTCTTTTGCAGGTCGACAGTGCAGTCCCATAGGTGACGAGGGGGCATGCATGTAGCATGAGTCTTTGAAAAAGCCACCTGTAGGTCCTGGTATTCCTCCAGGATAGGTACGTGGATGTCCCATCTACCTCCATTACAGGACACATGGACAAGGGACTCTCCTCTTACAGATATCATGTTTAGAGGCAGGTGGATCAGACTTTGCAAGGAGAGGAGGAAGGTGTCAATACAATACCCCTCTCAGTCTCAGTGGTCCCAGCATTAACTAGTCATTTGGCAGGAATGTAAGATGTGAGCGCGGAGCAGAGCTACCCCCTTGGCTCCCTGTCAACAGCAGGGATAATTGTTGAACTTAGCTCAATCTTTTTCATATATTTTTTTACATAATGAGAGCAGTTCGTTCCGCAAGAAAGAGTTCCACCCCCTTTTGCCCCTCAGAACAACCTGAATTCGCAGGGGCATGGACTTCACAAGGTGTTGAAAGCGTTCCACAGGGATGCTGGCACATGTTGTCCGCATTGCTTCCCACAGTTGTGTCAAGTTGACTGGATGTCCTTTGGGTGGTAGACAAGTCTTGATACACACTGGAAACTGTTGAGTATGAAAAGCCCAGTAGCGTTGCAGTTTTTGACACACTCAAACCGGTGCACCTGGCACCTACTACCATATCCTGTTCAAAGGCACTTAAATCTTTTGTCTTTCCCATTTACCCTCTGAATGGCACACATACACAATCCATGTCTCAATTGTCTGAAGGATTCTTTAACCTGTCTCCTCCCCTCCATCTACACTGATTGAAGTGGATTTAACAAGTGACCTCAATAATGGATCATAGCTTTCACCTAGATTCACCTGGTCAGTCTGTCACGACTTCCGCCGAAGTCGGTCCCTCTCCTTGTTCGGGCGGCGTTCGGCGGTCGGCGTCGCTGGCCTTCTAGCCATCGCCATTCATTTTCCATTTGTTTTGTCTTGTCTTCCCACACACCTGGTTCCAATTCCATAATTACATGTTGTGTATTTAACCCTCTCGTTTCCCCCATGTCCTCGTCCGGAATTGTTTATTGTATAGTGCTTGTGCACGTTATGTCTGGTGTGCGATGGGGTTTTGTCCCATTTTATATATTGTTTTTGTTCACGTGATTTTTATTATTAAACTGTACCGTTGTAACACAGTCTTTGCTCTCCTGCGCCTGACTTCTCTGCCGCCAGTACGCACTCCTTACACAGTCTGTCATGGAAAGAGCAGGTGTTCCTAATGTTCTGTACTCTCAGTGTAATATACTGTCTGGTCCATAAATATTTGGACAGTGACACAATTTGCATCATTTTGCTCTGTACGCCACCACAATGGATTTGAAAGGAAACAATCAAGATGTGCTTTAATTAAGTGTAGACTTTAATCTTCAATTTAAGGGTTTTGTCAAAATTATTGTAGAAACCGTGTAGGAATTACAACTATTTCTATACATAGCCCCCCAATTTTAGGGGCTCAAAAGTAATTGGATAAAATAACATAATCATAAAATTGTGAGTTTTAATACTTGGTTGCAAATCCTTTGCAGTCATCGACTGCCTGAAGTCTGGAACCCATAGACATCACCAAATGCTGGGTTTCTTCCCTGGTGATGCTCTGCCAGGCCTTTACTGCAGCTGTCTTCAGTTCCTGCATGATCTTGGGGCATTTTGCCTTCAGTTTTGCCTTCAGCAAGTTAAATGCATGCTCAATTGGATTCAGGTCAGGTGATTTTGGCCATTGCAGAACATTCCACTTCTTTGCCTTAAAAAAGTATTGGGTTGCTTTCGCAGTATGCTTCGGCTCATTGTCCATCTGCACTGTGAAGCGCCGTCCAATGAGTTTTGAAGCATTTGGCTGAATCTGAGCAGATAATATAGCCCTAAACACTTCAGGATTCATCCTGCTACTTTTGTCAGCAGTCACAGCATCAATAATACCAAGGGAACCAGTTCCATTGGCAGCCATACATGACCACACCATAACCCTACCTCCACCATGTTTCACAGATGAGGTGGTATGCTTCGGATCATGAGCAGTTCCTTCCCTTCTCCATACTCTTCTCTTCCCATCATTCTGGTACAAGTTGATCTTTGTCTCATCTGTCTATAGGATGTTGTTCCAGAACTGTACAGGCTTTTTTAGACGTTTTTTTGGCAAACTAATCTGAACTTCCTATTTTTGAGGCTTACCAATGGTTTACATCTTGTGGTAAACCCTCTGTATTTACTCTAGTGAAGTCTTCTCTTGATTGTTGACTTTGACACAGATACGCCTACCTCCTGGAGGATGTTCTTGATCTGGCCAACTGTTGTGAAGGGGTTTTTCTTCACCAGGGAAATAATTATTCTGTCATCTACCACAGTTGTTTTCCGTGGTCTTCCAGGCCTTTTGGTGTTCCTGAGCTCACCAGTGTGTTCTTTCTCTTTAAGAATGTACCAAATAGTTGATTTGGCCAAACCTAATGTTTTTGCTGTCTCTCTGATGGGTTAGCTTAGAATTTACAACCTAATGATGGCTTGCTTAACTGGCAGTGACAGCTCTTTGGACTTCATATTGAGGGTTAACAGCAACAGATTCCCGAATGCAAATGCCACACTTGAAATCAACTCTAGACCTTTAATCTGCTTACTCGTAAATGAACTGATGAGGGAATAACACACACCTGGCTATGGAACAGCTGAGCAGCCAATTGTCCAATTACTTTTGGTCCCTTAAAAAGGGGGGGACCACATATAAAAAGTGTTGTAATTCCTACACCGTTAACCAGATTTGGATGTAAATACCCTCAAATTAAATATTTCATTTCAATATGCTGTGGTAGACAGCTAAAATATTAATAACCTGGTCAATGTCCAAATATTTATGGACCTGACTGTATGCTACACTGTAGATGCGTTTCTATCCTCCTCTTTCACATGAAAGGGAGGAAAGAAATCCTTCAACAGGAAGAGCTTAAGATGTGTTTATTACCCCTGCTGCGTCGGTGGTAGCCTGTTTCTCTCCCTCTCGCTCTCCCTGTCTTTGTCAATTATTTCTGATGTGACACTAAAGGAAGGCTAGGGATGAATAATGAGGAGCTTTGCACGTATATGCTCAACGGAAATCCGATTTGCAGGGATGGAACGTAATAATCGTTCAAAAAAGGGCAGCCGTTCATGAGACGGCACAGAAACATCAGAAATGTGGAAGTTGGGAGGGAGGCTCGTGATCGTTTTACATCATTTGAAATCGAAGACAAGTGGATCGGAAGAGAATACACACACACAGCAGTAGAAGGATGCCTGAGGGTGCAGCACACCCACCTCTCTGCAGTGACACTGTGAGCAGGAAGTCAATGGAAACGGAGGATCTACAGCGTCAGATAAACTACAGCTGCTGGGCTTTGCTACCCAAAGGTAATTTCAATTACAGGTATTCGGCAGGCAGAGTGCTGCAGGATGAGGAGGACTGGCATCCCTTCAGAAAATGAATGAACCCCCTGGGTTAGACTACACACACACACGCATAGGAAGGCACGCACACACACACAAACACACCTCTGTTTGCTGCCACCAAATGCCTTTACGTAGGCAGAGAGGAGTCTGGGATATGCTTCCCCTTCACACCAACACAGTGGGAATGATACTATTACAGCAACCAGCTCTGAGGGCTGAGGTAAGCGAACGGGGAAGAGAGTGTAACCACAGCAACCACCATAAGCTCACCATATGCAGAGAGGTGGGATCCAATAATAACTGATTGACTGCAGATCCAGAGTGTATGTGTTTGCATATGGGTGCAATGTGGTCTTCGGGTAGGCCTATAAGCTTTTGATCCTCAATGTTCTGTCTGTCTTTTCTGTTGGTTCCCTTCATCCTATCGCTGATCATTCCATTGCGAGACATGAAACAAGTGAGCACACATGAGCTTCTATTTTAATAACCCTTTCAAATCTATATAGATTTAATGGTTCCTATATTTCACGGTGGTTGTAATTTAACAGATGGTATCTTAGGTACTTTTAATATCACTCTAGCCATTATTGTTTGTGGATTTTCATTCCCAGATAAGATTTTAAGGTATGTGTAAAATTCTATGTCTGGCATGCAGTCACAACAACACAATGCCCTAAAGTGTTCTTTGGCCAATTCCCTTTACTGTCTGAAGGGCACACTTGTGTATCTTTTGTAAAAAAAAAACTGTAAAAACTACAGAAAGATAAAAGAGCTATGTTAAGAAAACAAAGCAAAGTACAGTATCTTGAATGTAGTTGACTAGCGTCATACATCAGGGAAGAGCTTTATGAATGTCAACGAAAGACAAAGTGTTATCGTGATGCCTATATTTTCGCAAAAGCTTCACTCTCTGTGCCTTATGAACGATACCATGTTGCTGTGGAGGGGTGAAAGTACGTCATTTACATCCTACAAGCCTGGAGCCTCACCACCGCTGAATTCCCCCAGATTAATTGTACAGCAGAGGACTGTAATTCAGAGGGTAGTATGTCAAGATGTGGGTGCACTCACACTCAATACGAGTCCCAGCGGGGTTGGAGTGAGGCTGTGAGAGAGAGATTAAATAGTGATTGACTCTAGTAGTGTGAGACGAGATAGTACCCCATACCCCCATTAACTATTATCATTAAGCTATTACCTCTCTGGATAGAGCACTGCACAATGCAGAATGGGGATGGTGGTTGGTGGTCCAGAATCACCGAATTGTTTATCAAAACCAACCAACCCCTGCCAAGTAGCTTTCAGTGCTGCCCAGTCTTGACCTCTTCTAACGCGGCTGAGCCTTAAAGCCTCTGTCTAAAGCCCCTTTAATATGTGTAAACAGACAGTTTGGGGTGTAACTCTGAGATGAGGTGAGCTGGAGTGTATTCGTTAGGCACCAAAACCGACTGAAACCGGGAGGGACTACCTGAACTTGTTCAATAAGAAACGCTTGTTTTTCGCTTTCCATTGCAAAGCGTTTTGCTACGGCGTGCCCTAATGAACACGACCCTGGATAGCTACTGTACCTACTGCAGCTGGAGCCACTCAGACCCTGCAGGCCAGCCCTACCCACAGCTCACAGGACCAGGCTGTGCAAACACCTGCAGCCCCACATCAAACAGCAACACTCATAGGACGGCCCATGAGAAGGACCTGAGAACTGGGAAAGCCGCAGGGCAACGTCTGGACTAGATTACTAGATCACTCTGATCCTATAGGTCTAATGGGCTTTGCTGCTGGTCACCCCTGTTATTCACTTCACCCTCTGATCATGTAGCTTCCAGGTTTTCCCAAGGTGAGATGTTACTTCTCAAGACCAAAGGCTTGGGTTGGGCAGGTAGAACAAGAGCCGCAGCTCTGTAAAGGGCTCTGAGTATAACTACAGTATGTAGCAGTATGATAGGCACTCCTTCGGTACACAAAAAGTATCGTCAAGAACTGTTGACGACTTTGTATGTTCCAAATATGATCCAGGAACAGATTGTCAATGTGAAGGAATTTTGTGTACGTACTGTATATCAACAGTTGTCTCACATGGAACTGACACTGTATGTACACCTATAGCAGCTGGGTTCTTCTTGAATGCTTTGATACTCTGGGTTGGCAGGTTTATTGAGTTTCTTTGTGGTTTTGATCTTTTCACGGTATATTAAATCTTCAAAGAAATATCCATGCAGGCTTTCCTCTTATTTTTACATCCTAAACTCCTGAGCTCTTTGAATAATAATATTTACCACTCTCTCTCTTTCTCTGTCTTGTCTGATCAGGGTCTCAAAGCACTGGTAATTTTATCTCCATCCTTCTCTCGCTCTCTCTCCATCTCAGACTGTGTAAGCGGTCTCTTGCCTGCATGTGAGATTACACTGTGTACAGTGCACATCCTCAGGGCACTTCAGTTCTTATTTAACATGCTCGTACACTGGCTGGCTGCTGCCATTAAACTGTTCTCCTCTGATCTAAATGAATTACAAATGGTCCCTGGCAGTGACCGTTTTGCCCCTTCCTTTCTGACTCAATAACTCGGGGTAGACTTTCTGTTTGCAGCCTTGAATCCTAGACTTCCTAACTGAGAATACGCGGGACAGTTTGAGAGAAAGAGCAGCAGAGAGCGAGTAGTAGAGCACTGCTCAAAGACTCTGTGATTGTAAATGCCACGACTGAGGCCTCTGTTTTGCGTCACTGTTTGCACGCTTTGAAAATAAAGTCAATTCTAACAGCCTTCACCCCAGCTGAAGCTTTATAAGTTAGATTTGAGTGAGGGCGGGAAAGGGAATGCTCTCTAGTCAGCCACATGCAAGAGCTTTAATTAGTAAGTAATGCAGATCTGAGGTGCCTTCAATTCGATTGAATGTTTGCTACGTTGCGTAACGATTTGTGCTGAAGGACACGCTTCCCCAAAACGCTCTTGTCCGTTCTTGAACAGATTCGAGGTACATTTGCTCCATTTGGTGGGTGTGGCAGGTGTGGCTTGAAACAATGAGTGATGTCTTTAAAGTGCAGCAGCGCATTTTGAACCCACAACCCAACGCAACCCAACACCTCCCTGTTTTTTCAACTGGTCACTCAGTACAGCACTGCTTCATTTTATTTCAATGTGCCACTACGTTTTTGCGTACTGAACGCAGCCCAGATCTGTGTCTCGTTGGATGTGCAGCTGCTTCACCCTGGGAGAGAAGCTAAGACCATACATACATAAATATGTGGTGAAATGGGGAGCAGATGGGGATCTGGAAGGAGTGATGAGGTAATGGAAGGAGGAAACAACTATGCCAGGGTGATAGGTTGTAACGTTTCCGCGACACAGATCCACAGGGGCATGACTACAATACGGGGACCGTGTCACGCTATACCATACACTTGAACACCACCGCCAGCCTGAGAGAAACCGTACATGTAGCTTTTAAGTTAGAAAAGTAGACGTTTGAACTGAGGTTGAGAGAGACACAAACGGACACAGTGGGCGAGACACAACATGAGCAGTCGAGTACTAATCCCAGTATGCCTATGTATGCTAGGCTAATCCCAGTCATCCCAGAGGAGAGCAGCCTTCCACAGCCTTACAGCACCCTGCATTATCAGCACTGTGATGAGCGCACCAGGAGGCACGCTGCCCATGATCATTCCCCAGCAGGGGGCCAGCAGGGAGCCAGCAGGGAGCCAGTTGCAGTCTGGGGCTCATCCATAAACATGAAGCCTAGTCCCACTGGGCATCCATGGTGGTGCCCCACCACCACTACTCACTCAGCACCCTAAAGTGTCTGCCCTGTCCTTCACCACTTAACATTGCTTTAATGGTTATTTTGATGTAAGTCTCCCCTTCATTTAAATCATGTTTCATCTTCATTTCAACTCCAGAGTTTGGCTGACTAGTAACACCACTGGGTTAAATTCCCCAGTCTGGATTCCTGAGAGGGTTTGCTTCTCGAGTGAGCGAAAGAAATGAAGGAAAGAGGTTTTCAAGTCAAATTCAGAGTCATGTTGTTCACTCAACCTCTTGGTGAAGTCAGACTGAATTAGAAACGAGCTGAGAACGTAAATCCGTCTGACTGTGCTCTAGTCGTCTGAGCATTATGTAAGTGTGTTCTGCAGTCCTGATCCTATCTTCAAAGTTGACTGTTGAAACAGCATGTAAGACACCACATTAGACACGGCAGCACGACTGAAATCGCTCAGATCTCCTAGCTGAGTAACCAAAGACAGAAGCTAGACTGTACTGTATGTACACTGATGTTGTTTTAGGTAGGGTACATCCAGTATCATAATAAAGGAATAACACCAATGTGAACCCCTGAGGGGAAAAGGGAAAAGCACACTGATGTGGTACCTATCATACCATAACATTATTCTATCTCCCTATTCACACAAACAACCCAGAAGAAGCTCATATTCAGCTGACATGCTAATTGTATGTATGGTTTGGGGCTTATCTACAGTAACCCCTGGTACACGAAGTCATGAACTCAATGGGGTCACTTTAATGAATTAATAGATTAATTCATTAATACTCATTTCGGTGTCTTGTCATACAGAATTATTAGACACCATTTTCTTGTGAAAGTGCTCTCAGTGCATTTCTCATTCTCAGTCCCCTGGGACAGACCTGTCCTACAGAGCAGCAGAGAGGGACCTGGCAACGGAACAACAGCCCACAGACAGGAAGCACAGTCTAGGTCAGCCTGTCTGACTGGGAGACAATGTGCTGCTGAAGAGACACAGAGAGAGAGAGACAGAGAGAGACAGAGAGAGAGAGAGAGAGAGAGAGAGAGAGAGAGAGAGAGAGAGAGAGAGAGACACAGAGAGAGACAGAGAGAGAGACAGAGAGAGAGACAGAGACACAGAGAGAGAGAGACACAGAGAGAGAGAGACACAGAGAGAGAGACAGAGAGAGAGAGAGACACAGAGAGAGACACAGAGAGAGAGAGAGAGAGAGAGAGAGAGAGAGAGAGAGAGAGAGAGAGAGAGAGAGAGAGAGAGAGAGAGAGAGAGAGAGAGAGAGAGAGAGAGAGAGAGAGACACAGAGAGCGAGAGACACAGAGAGCGAGAGACACAGAGAGCGAGAGACACAGAGAGAGAGAGAGAGAGAGAGAGAGAGACACAGAGAGAGACACAGAGAGAGACACAGAGAGAGAGAGAGAGAGAGAGAGAGAGAGAGAGAGAGAGAGAGACACAGAGAGAGAGAGAGAGAGAGAGAGAGAGAGAGAGAGAGAGAGAGAGAGAGAGAGAGACAGAGAGAGACACAGAGAGAGAGAGAGAGAGAGAGAGAGAGAGAGAGAGAGAGAGAGAGAGAGAGAGAGAGAGAGAGAGCGAGAGAGAGAGAGAGAGAGAGAGAGAGAGAGAGAGACAGAGACACAGAGAGAGACACAGAGAGAGAGAGACACAGAGAGAGAGAGAGAGAGACAGAGAGAGAGAGAGAGAGAGAGAGAGAGAGAGAGAGAGAGAGAGAGAGAGAGAGAGAGAGAGAGAGAGAGAGAGAGAGAGAGAGAGAGAGAGAGAGAGAGAGAGAGAGAGTGCCCACAAAATGAGGTGGAAACTGAGCTGCACTTCCTAACCTCCTGCCCAATGTATGACCATATTAGAGAGACATATTTCCCTCAGATTACACAGATCCACAAAGAATTTGAAAACAAATCCAATTTTGATAAACTCCCATATCTACTGGGAGAAATTCCACAGTGTGCCATCACAGCAGCAAGATTTGTGACCTGTTGCCACAAGAAAAGGGCAACCAGTGAAGAACAAACACCATTGTAAATACAACCCATATTTATCCTTATTTATTTTAACTTGTGTGCTTTAACCATTTGTACATTGTTACAACACTGTATATATATAATATAACATTTGTAATGTCTTTATTGTTTTGAAACTTCTGTATGTGTAATGTTTACTGTTAATTTGTATTGTTTATTTCACTTTTGTATAATATCTACCTCACTTGCTTTGGCAATGTTAACACATGTTTCCCATGCCAATAAAGCCCCTTGAATTGAATTGAATTGAGAGAGAGAGAGAGAGAGAGAGAGAGAGAGAGAGAGAGAGAGAGAGAGAGAGAGAGAGAGAGAGAGAGAGAGAGAGAGAGAGAGAGAGAGAGAGAGAGAGAGAGAGAGAGAGAGAACAAGGTGTCCTGCCAACACCCAAAAAGGCTATCTATCAGTCTTCCTCTGAGAGTGTGGAATTTAATGCACATGGGCAGAATACATTTAACCCTAACCATGCCTCTATGAAATCAAAACAACACTCCACAAACAACATCATGATATTGAAAATGATTTATTCTACTTATTTTACTGCCCATCACATTATGATTTGGCACGGTCTCAGAAAGAAAATGACTCAAAGGGCAATTGTTGTATATTATAAATGTCAGCTTTATATTTATTTTTATTTTACCTTTATTTAACTAGGCAAGTCAGTTAAGAACAAAATCTTATTTGCAATGACGGCCTAGGAACAGTGGGTTAACTGCCTTGTTCAGGGCCAAAACGACAGATTTTTACCTTGTCAGCTCGATCAATCAATGTGGTAGCCTAACAAGTGATTAACAATGATTTTGTTGAGAGGATTTAGGTAGGTTAGGTTCTAGTGCCACCCTCTGGCTAGAAGTGCATCGTTTCATTCTCTTTGGTCAAAATTATGCGAAGAAAACAACATTTAATAGGTTATTTTTCCAAGATGATAGGTTACGATACCAAGATGTCATTAATTGAAATGTATTAATCCTGTATCGGGACACTATTTGTTAGTGTTGATTGAATTAAGAGGTTTCAACTTTGTTGTTACATAACATTGACATTGGGAGGTGGAGTCAATTTACAGTAGACTATGGCACTCCAAATGTACTCTCTCCTCTGACTACCGTATCGATTTAAAACCAGTAATTATCAACTGGTTTAGGGGACTGTTGTATATCAACCACTAGGTGAAAAGTTCTACAAAACTGGCAGGAAAGCAGCTGAATTTGCTTTCGTCAAGGAGGCGTGTGAGGTCACTGTGGGATTTATTGAGTAGTCGCAAAAACAGTCAACACTGGACTTTAATGCGCAGATGAGAGGAAAATGAGTGAGAATAAAGAAACCGACTGCTTGTGTTTCTATGTCAACGGTAAAAAGGTAAATAATTTACTGTATTATTCTATTGTGCATTAGCTGTATGTTGGTTTAAGTTGTAGCACTTCGCGATTATTTTGCACATTGCCTAACTTTAGCCTACTGTTCCTCTACAAAATTGTCTGCATGGCTGCTAATGTTGTTTACCAATGATTACTTCCCGTCGTCTGTGTTTGTACCGAAGATACTGGATGTAGGCCTCAGGTCAACTCTCTCAGAATGACCGAAAAAACTAATGCCAAGTACTTTACACGACTTCTCTCCTACTTTCAAACAGGTGACCGAAAACAATGCAGACCCAGAGACTATGTTACTGTCTTACCTCAGAGAGAGGTGTATCCTTTTCTTGCTGAAGATGTATCGAGAAGTGACGCACCAACATTTAATTAAGTGTTTACATTGAAATGAATAATATAGTGCACTCTTTTTGTTGTTGTCATTGTGATTACACTCTTATTAATATTTATCCTAAAGAAAAACGGACAGATGCTGTGTAACCTATAGCCAACTTATTGCACAATCAGTAGCTTATAAAAATCCATACTTTATGGGTAGCCTAGGGTGGTGCACTGATTTTATAAGTGTGTTTTGTTTACCACACAAGCCAGTCCAGAGTTTGAGGTGTGACAATAATGATAAGGCCTATCAGAGATAGTTCCATGGGGGTGTGTCACTGTGAGTGTGCACTTTCATTTGATTATGATTGGCTGTATAATATATCCGTTGGAATCATTTAATGTTATGGTATGTGGAAATATGGATACTGATAGATTGTCTAGCCCAAGCAGATTGTCTCCTCAGTTGGTAACGTTGTGTGTTGAATTTCTGCATTGATCACATACTGAAAATGTATCCATCGATCACTCACTGTACTGTAAATCACTTTGGGTAAAAATGTCTGCTGAGTGGCATATACTATTATATTCCTTGACGGTGCCTGACTCCAGTGAGGTTGACTGGTACCAAGTACGGATGTGGAGGAGGAGGATGTGGAGCCTGTACTGTCATGGTGTCTCGCTACCAGCCTGGCACCAAGACCATCCTGTATCCTTTCATCCCTCAACAAACATCCATCATTTGGATATATGATTGACTGATTTTTATGAAGTTTACAATGTTGATTAATACTATAATTGGCATACTGAGACAGTAACTTTTAAGTAGGCCTTTCCTGTGGGGTGGCAGGTAGCCCAGTGGTTAGAGCGTTGGGCCAGTAACCGAAAGATTGCTGGATTGAATCCCCGAGCTGACAAGGTACAAATCTGTCGTTCTGCCCCTGAACAAGGCAGTTAACCAACCCACTGTTCCCTGGTAGGCTGTCATTGTCAATAAGAATTTGTTCTTAACTGACTTGTCTAGTTAAATAAAAATGAATAAAAAATGAGATGGCAGCAGCAGGTGCCCTTTGGACATAAGTTGCATGAAAGAAAACTGATAAATGGACAAATCCAACATTTATCCTCCAATGTTTTCAAAGCCCTACTTATGATGTCCTCTTATATTTGAATGATATATTATGTTCATATTGAAAATGTAAATGCCACTCAGGCCAGTTTACCTTCACCTACTAGCCATTACTCTGCCAACGCCTGCCTGCTGCCAGTCTGCCAGCTTCAGGGGGCAGCCGTCACCACTGTGGAGGGCATTGGCAACACCAAGACCAGGGTGCACCCAGTACAGGTAGGCCCTACGACGGATGGATGAGTGAAGCTCTCATTCAGTGTGGCTGACTGGATTATATGCTTGTGTGTGCTTGCAGGAGCGTATAGCTAAGGCCCACGGGTCTCAGTGTGGGTTCTGTACTCCAGGCATGGTGATGTCCATGTACACTTTACTGAGGAACAAACCACAGCCCAACATGGAGGACATCACAGTGGCACTTGGAGGCAATTTGTGCCGGTGCACAGGATATCGTCCCATTGTTGATGGCTGCAAGACTTTTAGTCCGGTATAAATTATATTGCACATAAGACACATGCATTGCATTTGTATTTACTGTCTGTAAAGTGAATGTATAATCCATCCTGTTATCCATCTTTAGGAATCAAACTGTTGTCAAGCCAATGGTAATGGTGCTGGATGTTGTTTGAATGGAGATTCGCCTCCGGAGAGATCAGAGAATGTGAGTGAATCTTTCTATTCAGGCCATACACATTTTATGAAATGTTTAACAGATTTTCCTTTTTTGAAAAGTGAGGCAAGTGAGCGAATAAACATAAATAAATCATGTAGAACCTCTTGTTAAAATACTATATTAACCTTAGTTCAACGCCTAGTGACCTAATCAAGAGATTCTTGCCTGACTTGAAGGCTTAAAGAGGCATGGGTCAGCCATAGCCCGATAGGAAGTATTTTTATCTCTTTACTGAAAGCTTGAGGACATTTTATTTTTGCTCTAAATCGTACAACTTTAAAAATATATATATATATATTTATTTTGTATGTTTTTGTGTGAAAAGGGGCATGCATTAAAGGGTAATATGCAGTTGCTACATCCATTTTTGGACTTGTAAATGAATGATATGTACTCATTCATTCTTGAAAATATAACTTATGATTCATGGGCTTAGTTCAACTGTTGTACCACATCAGAGCCCAAAATATAAGCTTGTTTTACTCCAATGTTTGTAAACAAAGTAATGTAAAGAAACTCTATATACCCTCAACATGGTTAAAAATGATAATTTGGATGGATGGTCAGGCCTTGCATCCATTGCTCTGTCTATGCTCTGTATCACAACCGGCCGTGATTGGGAGGCGCACAATTGGCCAATGGTTAGGGTTTGGCCGGGGTAGGCCGTCATTGTAAATAAGAATTTGTTCTTAACTGACTTGCCTAGTTAAATAAAGGTTCAATTTAAACAAATGTTGATGATACTGTAAAGTTATAGTTCACAATGCCATGACATTGCTTCATTTAATCCGATTTAACACACTTGTTTTATAAAAAGCGAGACGTGTTTGTTGGCATACATGACCTTGACTGTGTCTTCCAGGAGCTTCCACCACAGCTGTTTGACCAGGAGGACCTCCTCCCTCTGGACCCCACCCAAGATCTCATCTTCCCCCCAGAACTCATAGTAAGGCAGCGGGACAAGTGGCTACTCAATGTACTAGTGGTCAAATAGTGAATTACACAGTTTGATATGCTCTCATCATATACTGTATGTCACTGTGTAACAGTCAAAAAGTACCATTCTTCAGTCTAAAATGGTTGAATTAACAACCTTTACACAAGACAGAATTATTAATTGACACCAAATCGGCAAAATACTGTTCTTTTGCTGTAAGAGTTATAAGAATGAGTTGCTATAAGAATGCCTCATAGGTCTTATACTCTGTAATGTCATTAAAACAGTCTATATCCTCGTTAGTCTATAACCTAGCGATATTTATATCCTGACAACCCTCCGCTATTCTCCACTCAGCTGATGGCAGAGACGGAGCCCCAGGTTAGTCAGCTGTTCCGTGGGGAAAGGATGGTGTGGGTCTCCCCTGTGTCCCTGGAGGAACTGATCCAGCTGAAGACCAGCCACCCTCAGGCACCGCTGGTCATGGGCAACACCAACATCGGCCCAGACATCAAGTTCAAAGGTGCCTGGCATCCCATAATAATATCACCCACCAGAGTCCAGGAGCTGTTCGAGGTTACCAAGACTCCGCAAGGTTAGCTCTCTTGTTTTTTTTCTCTCACTCTCGGTTTCGGTCTCTCTCTCTCTCTCTCAGAACTGTTCATGTGTGTCTGTTGTGTCTGTAGGTGTGTGTATCGGGGCTGGCTGCAGTCTGTCTGTGGTTAAGGCCCTGTTGGAGGGGCTGGTCCAGGAGATTCCTGAGGAGAAGACGGAGATATACAGATCCCTCCTACAGCAGCTGGGGAACCTGGGAGGACAGCAGATACGTAACGTTGCCGTGCGTATGAATCATCTGTTTCTGTTATTCACTAACAGGTTTGTAGCCTGGTCCCAGATTGTAGCCTGGTTTGTCCGGTCTTGCCAGCACCTTTGGTCATTGTTGGCTATATAGCACAAACATGTCTGGAACCAGGCTAACAGCTGTGTTGCACATTACTGTCCAAATCTCTACGTCTTAACTACCCTCAGGGGATCACTGGTAAACATGTATTTTTGCATTTGTTTGACTGTTTAACATATTTATGGTGTGTTTCTGTGTGTGTTAGTCCATTGGAGGCAATATTGTCAGTGCATATCCCAATTCAGACCTGAACCCTGTGTTCGCTGCTGGGAACTGCACACTTAATGTGGTGTCAAAGAGTGAGTTGTCAGTAGTGACCATTTTCATTCATTTAATTTATTCCGTGTCTAATTTAACCATGTATTGAATTATTACAAATCATTGTGTTAATTGGTTCTCTTCCAGGGGGAAGACAAGAAATCCTGCTTAATAAAGATTTCTTTGTGGGGTTTGGAAAAACATCTCTAAAACCGGATGAGATTGTCCTGTCTGTGTTCATACCAGTATCTAGACAGGTACAGTAAGAATCCACTTGGGAATGGAGAACCTCTTGAGAATCTCATGCATTTGACCTCACCAGGAAGAACTCCTGGCCTTGAGGTGAGTTGAATCCTGTGACTGCCTGAACAACAAAGTTTTTCCAATCTAATGTGTGTTTGCAGGGAGAGTTCATGCGAGCGTTCCGCCAGGCCCCTCGTAAGGAGAACGCCCTGGCCACGGTGACCACTGGGATGAGGGTCATGTTCACAGAGGGTTCCAGCGTGGTCAAGGAGCTTAGTATCTACTACGGCGGTGTAGGGCCATGCACTGTCAGCGCCACCAAAACATGTGCTGCAGTCATCGGAAGGTACAGAGGGAATTTTTAACACAGTTAGCAGGATTTGCTTAATGGGCTATTTTCTTTTGAGGAGAGCTAGCTAAACTTGTTTGTAATTCATATGTTTCCTTGTTACCATCCTCAGTAATGTTCTTGTTGTGTTACATTATCTGTGTTTTACATCCTTGCTTGTTTTGTACCCCCCCCCCCCCCACGTCCAAACACACACCCCTCCAGGAAGTGGGATGAGCAGACGCTGAGTGAAGCCTATACCCAGCTCTTAGATGAGATATCCCTGTCTCCCTCCCACCCCGGTGGGCAGGTGGAGTTCCGCAGGTCCCTAACTCTCAGCCTCCTCTTCAAGTTCAATCTGGAGATGCTGCACAAGCTCTGGGAGATGGTATGGACTGGGTCACTCTTCGCCCAATTGGTAGCCGGCTTGGCAAATTTGGAACTTGGATTTGCTAATGTTTCTCTAAATATAGATATGTTTTTGGCATTGTACAGAATGTGATCCAGGAGGACCTATCAGAAGAGATCAGCAGTGGAATACGTCCACTACCTAAACAGCTACAGCCCAGCCTACAAGAGTTCCAGGTCTGTTTGATTTTATTTTAGTCGGTTGAAGACGAATTTAGCGATTTCACCTACCCCAACCAGTGACTCTATTCCTCATTGTGCAGTACGTGTGACCTGACATCAACAAATGCTCCAAAAACACCCAAATCGTCCTTTTAGAAACATGATGCAGGTCTTTACATGTTGTACACGTGACATTGTCATTCTGAACGTTATATTCCGTTTTGTTGCGACTCGAGCGATACCTCGCCGTCCTTTCTAGCGGCAGGCTATACGGAGAATGGAACAGCTGGATAGGGGAAACGGCTCGAGTCGTACCATTTCATGTTTACAGCACCTAAAGAACCTGCATCATTATACTGGAACATTTCTAAAAGGAACTTTTTGTTTTGTTTTTTAGCATTTGTTCATGTTTTTTCAGAGCCTCCATACTGCATAACGAGGATGAGGAAGTGAAGTGCTGGTTGGGGTAAATTGTAAAAATACAGAAAATCGTAACAAAAAAGTATCTGGACCCTTCTATAACATGCGATTTACATCGAAAATGTTAATTTGCTTGTAAAAAAAACAACGTATTTTTTAAGAACAAATTCTTATTAACATTCATGGTTTGATCATGTTACCCCTTCCTTAATCTGTTAACCCAGGACTAAAATCTCACATCATTAGATCAGTTCACGTATTCTGTCCGCGAAAGATTACCCCTGCCTACAAACCAACATTTCCTCTGAGTACAAAGTTGGATTGATTGGTCTGGAAACAAACACGGTTACATCTCAGGCTGTCATAAAAACATGTGTTTTTTTTGCAGGCTGTGGTGAAAGGCCAGAGTGGTGACGACCCAGTAGGTCGGCCTATCATGCACCGTTCAGCCATCAGCCAGGCTACTGGAGAAGCTGTTTACTGTGATGACATCCCCAAGATGGACGGAGAGCTCCACCTAGTCCTGGTCACCAGCACCAGACCACATGCTAAGATCCTGTAAGTCCTGGAGAACATTGCCAAGGATTCATGGATAAGTTTCCTCACAAACCACTTTTTTTAGTTCATAACATACTGAGCTCTATTTTAACAAACCTAAAGCAATTGTAAATCTAAGCACTGGCGGTAGCACTATAGGTCAGGGGGATCAGAAATATTTGTGCTATTTTCACAGCCGGAATTGTGAGCGCATTAGCTAGTGGTGGCACAATGAATAAACAAGTTGTAGGTGTGACGAGGGCTTGGCCACTCACTGGCCTATCAAGGCGTTCCATGGCTTAATAATGCATGCTTTTGTCATGTTCTGTTGGTTATTGGCAGTCTGTGCGGTATCATCAACACTAATTCGGCTGGGGGAACGGAATATTCTCGTCCTAGTCCCCCTTTATTAAAAAATAAAAACATTTGGAACTTATTCGGGGTCTTAACTTATTGTTCAGAGTTAGAACAATAGAATGCACAAGGTGCAATTAAGAAATTTGGTTGTGCGTAAGCAGTTACACAATTAGTCCATGTCAGCTCATTTTTTTTCTTCCAGCGGCCAGCTATCTAAACTTGTAAGCATGGTCAAATTACCGACCTGTGTGGGGTCCATTGATCATCCGTTATTATATTAAAACCTGCAAATGTTTGCCTCCAACCAATGGCAAAATGTGCTAGAATTCAGACAATTTGCTGTAAAACTGCACATTTTTCTCTCAGCCCCATGGAAAAAATGCGTAGAATTGCAGCAAAGTTGCTTTAAAACAGCAATATCTTCAGTGTCTGGCCTACGTGGAGTTTAAAAAAATATTTTTGTATTTATTAACACGCATACAAAATAATAAAAGGAGCTGGCCAAAATAATGTGTACTGAACAAAAATATAAACGCAACATGTAAAGTGTTGGTCCCAGGTTTCATGAGCTGAAATAAAAGATCTCAGAATTTTTCCATATGCACGAAAAGCTTATTTCGCTTACATTTTTTGCAGAAATGTGTTTACATCCCTGTTAGGGAACATTTCTCCTTTGCCAAGATAATCCATCCACCTGACAGGTGTGGCATATCAAGAAGCTGATTAAACAGCATGATCATTATACAGGTGCACCTTGTGCTGGGGACAATAAAAGGCCACTCTAAGATGTGCAGTTTTGTCACGCAACACAATGCCACAGATGTCTCAAGTTTTGAGGGAGTGTGCAATTGGCATGCTGACTGCAGGAATGTCCAGCAGAGCTGTTGCCAGAGAATTGAATGTTAATTTCTCTACCATAAGCCGCCTCCAACGTCATTTTAGAGAATTGAGTATGTCCAACTGGCCTCACAACCGCAGACCATGTATATGGTGTCGTGTGGGTGAGCGGTTTACTGATGTCAACAGTGCCCCATGGTAGCGGTGGGGTTATGGTATGGGCAGACATAATCTATGGACAATGAACTCAATTGCATTTTATCGATGGCAATTTGAATGCAGAGAGGTACAGTGACGAGATCCTGAGACCCATTGTTTTGCCATTCATCCGCCGCCATCACCTCATGTTTCAGCATTATAATGCACTGCCCCATGTCACTAGGATCTGTACACAATTCCTGGAAGCTGAAAATGTTCAAGTTCTTCCTTGGCCTGCATACTCACCAGACATGTCACCCATTGAGCATGTTTGGGGTGCTCTGGGTCGACATGAAAATGGTCACACCAGATACTGACTAGTTTTCTGATCTATGTCCCTACCATTTGTTTAAGGTATCTGTGACCAACCGATGCATATCTATATTCTCAGTCATGTGAAATCCATAGATTAATGAATAATGAATGTATTTCAATTGACGGGTGTCCTTATGTGAACTGTTACTCGGCTTAATTGTTGCATGTTGCATTTTATATTTTTGTCCAGTATAGATAAAACGGATTTCCACTTTTTTTTGCTGTTTTGCTGTTCCCGAACTTGATCTTTTAAATAAAGCTTTGTGATTAGCTAAAAGTCTATGCCTTAAAATAATATTGATTGTTTTAAGATTGTCATACCATGGATTATTTAGCTATTTGATTTAGAATTTTAGGACCCCTGTAGGTATCCCCCCAAAAAGTTATTTGATAAAATATTGCATTTGGCCTTTACTACTATAGCCCATAGAAACGCATTGAGTAAAACATTCATAAATGGCAACAGACAGTCCAAAAATGTAAAATGTTTTGAAGTGTTTGCCCTATATCTAGGAGATATACAGTAAGAAAGCTCAGGAAATATTTTTGTTTTTTGTACACATTTTTGACCACTTTTTTGGGGGGGGGGACAAAACTACCTCCAAAACCAATGTGTTCGTGAGAGAAGCATCTTTCAGCTTAGATTGTAGGCCAAACCGTTTGGACACAAGTCATTTTTGTGAGAAGACCGATTATCGGGGTGTCTCATGGTCTGACAAATACCACAAGTGTGTCAATAGACTTAATTAAGATTTATTTTAAAGCGGTCTTAGGAGCCAAACCCTTTATTAATAATCTTGTCTACTTGGTGAATGGATTGGGCCAGACAAAAAAGACTGCCTTCATTGAGAGGCTAAACTTGGTTTTTAATCTAATGAAACAAAATGGGGAATGTTTCTTTAATATGGGGTTTACGGGCACAAAAAACACCTTGTGTTCCATGTGCATATGGGCACTGTGTCATGGCTGGATAGGCTGCACCTCCGTTGTCAAAATACATGCCATAACCAACCGCGTTACCGCTAAGACCAGCTTTCGGTTGGTCTTAAATATCCCCACCAGCACATACTGAAATTTTGAACTTTTTCAAATTTTTTAAGGACACAGCTCAGCTATAGCCACCCCTCCTATCTCAGCACAAGCGAGCTCAGGGTTTGAAAATAAAAGAGCACCGGCTTTAGTAGGGGCGGCAGGTAGCCTGGTGGGTAGGAGCATTGGGCCAGTAACCGAAAGGTTGCTGGATCGAATCCCCGAACTGACAAGGTAAAATTCTGTCGTCGTTCTGCCCCTGAGCAAGGCAGTTAACCCACTGTCACCCGGGTGCCAAAGATGTGGATGTCGATTTTAAGTCAGAACTCCGCACCTTTGATTCAGAGGGGTTGGGTTAAATGCGGAAGACACATTTCAGTTGAATGCATTCAGTTGGCCAACTGATTAGGTTTCCCCTTTAACAGGTTGAAATTGTCAAAGACCATGTGCTTGACAATTGCGCTGGCTTAATGCTATCTGAAAATAGAGCCCACTGTGTAGCCTAGGGGTAACCAACTAGATTCAGCTGCTGGGCAATTTTTGGGAAGTTGGTCGGGGGGGGGGGGGGGGGGGGGGGTGTAATTATAATTTGTACTATGCAAATTGCCTACAAGTAAGCCCAATAAACGATTTTATTGGAAAATAGCATCGTAACTTCATACCTTGATTACATTGAGACACGATCACGTCTCTCTTTTTATTTGTGGGATTACTAAATCATTTTTCTAAATTAAAATCATTGTTTGTTTTCCTAAACTTGAGGGCCAAAAGTAATCACTTGCAGGCCGGTTTTGGCCCACGGGCCGCCTGTTGTACACCCCTGGTGTAGATCATACAGTGAGCAGAGTCCCAATCATTCATATAATCACCAATACTGCCTCTCATTTAATGAGGAATCTTAAGATATTCATTTGGCTGCACTGTGCTAAATATTGAATTATAAAAATCCAATAGAACCCTCTATCCACAGCCAACAGTAATAATGGGTTTTATCCAGGTTGTATAGAATACAAAGTATAGACCTTACTCACACATTCACTATTCATTGGACAGGAAGTGGGCTTCATAGACACACCAGTGTAGAGAGACTGGCTATTGTTAACCAGCATGGTGCGTCATGTGGGCCTCAATAGGTAGTTATTCTCAATGTTAAATGGGTATACACCACCATAGATCCTTATCTGAATGTCATTCACTGTAAATGAGTAATGGCCATATGAACACAACGCCATGTATAATCCTAACCTGTATGAAATGAGAGGTAGTATTGGTTAGTATGTGAATGACTGTCTCTCTACTCACTGTATTTCCCCCCCCCTCCTAACAGAGACATAGATATCAGTGAAGCTCTCCAGGTTCCAGGTGTGGTGGATGTCATCACTTCTAAAGACATCCCAGGGAAGAAGTTTAGGACGTTTACAGGCATAGACGAGGACATTCTGGCTCAGAATGAGGTATTGTAGTGCTTCATCGAAGAGACACAACCAGAATCGCACTTCTCATATCATATGTGTTGTTGTTTTCATACAGTGTATGATGTCATCAAAGGCTTGTCCAGTGTGTTGTCACACCGGAACTGAGTAGCCATGCTGTTTATTCACCTCACAATGTAGACTATACTGTGTATATACAAAAGTATGTGGACACCCCTTCAAATTAGTGGATTCTGCTATTTCAGCCACACCTGTTGCTGACAGGTGTGTAAAATTGAGCACACAGCCATGTAATCTCCATAGATTAACATTAGGCAGTAGAATGGCCTTACTGAAGAGCTCAGTGACTTTCAAAGTGGCCCTGTCATAGGATGCCACCTTTCCGACAAGTCAGTTCTTCAAATTTCTGCCCTGCAAGACCTGCCCCGGTCAACTGTAGGTGCTGTTATTGTGAAGTGGAACGTCTAGGAGCAACAATGGCTCAGCCGCGAAGTGTTAGGCCACGCAAGCTCACAGAACGGGACCGACGAGTGCTAAAGCGCATATCGTGTAAAAATCATCTGTCCTTGGTTGCAACACTCATTACCGAGTTCCGAGTTCCAACTGCCTCTGGAAGCATCGTCGCTGGGAGCTTCATGAAATGGGTTTCCATGGCCGAGTAGCCGCACACAAGCCTAAGATCACCATGCGCAATGCCAAGCGTCGGCTGGAGTGGTGTAAAGCTCGCCGCCATTGGACTCTGGAGCAGTGGAAACACATTCTCTGGAGTGATTAATCACGCTTCACAATCTGGCAGTCCGACGGACAAATTTGGGTATGGTGGATGCCAGGAGAACACTACCTGCCCGAAGGCATAGTGCTAACTGTAAAGTTTGGTGGAGGAGGAATAATGGACTTGGGATGTTTTTCATGGTTCGGGCTAGGCCTCTTAGTTTCAGTGAAGGGAAATCTTAACGCTACAGCATACAATGACATTCTAGATGATTCTGTGCTTCCAACTTTGTGGCAAACTTTTGGGGAAGGCCCTTTCCTGTTTCAGCATGACAATGCCTCTGTGCACAAAGCAAGGTCTACAGAGAAATGGTTTGACTGGCCTGCACAGATCCCTGACCTCTTCGAAAACCTTTGGGATAAATTGGAACGCCGACTGCGAGCCAGGCCTAATCGCCCAACATCAGTGCCTGACCTCACTAATGCTCTTTTGGCTGAATAGAAGCAAGTCCCCCAACTCCATATTAAAGTCCATGATTTTGGAATGAGATGTTCGACGAGCAGGTGTCAACATACGTTTGGTCATGTATGAAGGCCATTCTCACACAGATGCATGACTGTAACTATTAACTATGTCCACAAATGTTATTGCCAGGTTTATGTACGTCTCTCTTCCTCAGGTGTCATGCGTGGGTCACATGGTGTGTGCAGTGGTGGCTGACACCAGGAAGCAGGCTAAGAGAGGGGCGGCTCTAGTGAAGATCGGCTATGAGGATCTGCCAGGCCCAGTGTTCACTGTTGAGGAGGCTATTGAGAAACAGTCCTTCTTTCTGCCCCAGAGGATGATCGAGCGAGGCAACGTGGATGAGGCTTTTGATAAGGTTGACCACATTTATGAAGGTACAGTATGTCTTAGTTTCGTATGCGTACTAGGTGTGTCAACCTGGTTCCTATCTTGAGTGTTTGTACCGGTTAAGTCGATGTACTGAGCCGCGTTGTGCTCTTTAATCTCAGGGGAGATCCGGCTTGGTGGTCAGGAGCATTTCTACATGGAAACACAGAGCATGGTTGTTGTGCCTTCTGGAGAAGAGAGGGAGCTCAAGGTTTATCTCTCCTGTCAACACCCAACCTATGCCCAGGTACAGTCAACTCTACTCCCTCAATCTCCATCCCTGAGGATAGGAAAATATCAAATAGTCACTGTTGAAGTGTAAGTCATTACTCCTAATTGCCAAATGAAATGTTTCTTGTCTGTGTCTTTTCTGTAGGAATCCATCGCGGAGACTCTTGGGATTCCCTCCAACAGAGTGTCCTGTCATGTGAAGAGAGTTGGCGGAGCGTTTGGAGGGAAAGTGACCAAAACGTCTATCATAGCCTGCATCACTTCTGTGGCTGCATGGAAGTAAGTAAAATACTTCAAAAATAACTGACTTGATCCAATGATACATTACATATTTAACCCAAATGCAATGGTACTCTATGAATCCAAAACATAATTTATGTGTTTGTTTGAATCCCGGCCTGTTCTGATCTGTCTACCCAGGACTGGTCGGGCCGTGCGTTGTGTTCTGGAGAGAGGAGAGGACATGCTGATCACTGGGGCCCGCCACCCTGTCCTGGGCAAACACAAGGTGCTCCCCCTCTTAAGGCTTTGTGATATGACTGACTCACAAAGGGAGGCATTTGAGGGTTCTCTAAGTGGTACTGTAGATTTGACTGATAATGATAATGTCTCCAGGTGGGCTTTATGAACGATGGAAGGATAATGGCTGCAGATCTACATTATTACGCCAACTCTGGAAACACTGCAGATGAGTCTTTGTTGGTGAGTCACTCTTCCTCTGCCTTTCACCATTCAATTCTTAGCTTTCAAGGAGGACTTAGGGTTAACACTAGACTCCGTCTCGATGCTTGTCATAAGCAGTGTCTGAGCTCTTTGCTCCCTCCTTTTCTCCAGGTAATAGAGAAGATTCTCCTTCACCTGGACAATGCCTACAACGTGCCCAACCTTCGCGGTCGCTCGGTGGCGTGTAAAACCAACCTGCCCTCCAACACGGCGTTCCGAGGCTTCGGCGTGCCCCAGAGCATGTTGGTCACTGAGAACATGATCAATGACGTGGCCATGAAGTTGGGCTGCAACGCTGAAGAGGTCAGAGGTCAAGTGTTAGGGGTCCGGGAGGGTAAATGGGGACAGGGAGGAAAGCCATATAAATAGAATCTAGCTAATTTACGTTTCTATGATGAAAGAGTGGGTGGTACCAGAGCCTTCTATTGAGGAAAATCGAATTGATATAAACAAAAATCTCTCAGCGGTTAGTCTCGTGACAGACATGCATAAATTAAGTCTGTTCAAAAACTGATGAGGTCGGATTATTAAGCTGAATATGCTATAAAGTCAATATGCTATAAATGCCTTATAGGTTTCATAAAGTACTGTGTACACTTCATAACGTCGTTCTCTTAATATTTTCTCTTTCTTGAGCAGATCCGTGAGATAAACATGTACAGGGAGGTGTCCCTGACACATTACAAGTTTGAGTTTGATCCTAAGAACCTCCTGCGTTGCTGGGATGAATGCAAGGAGAAGTCTGACTACGGCAGCAGACGCAAATCCATCGCCCAGTTTAACCAGCAGAACCGCTGGAAGAAGAGAGGCATGGCCACGATACCCATTAAGTATGGCATCGCATTCTCAGACGGCTTCCTTAACCAGGTTTGCTTTGCCTTGCACTGTCAAATGAGTCAATCAAATTATACATAATGAATCAATAAAATAGAGGTTTGATATTTTCGCTGTGTGTCTGTGAGACAGGCTGCATCTCTGGTACACATCTACAAGGATGGTTCTGTTCTAGTCAGTCATGGTGGAACCGAGATGGGCCAGGGAATACACACTAAAATGCAACAGGTAGGTACAGTATTTTATCACTTAGCTTGACTTAGTTGGAGTGAAATAATGATTGTAGTACACATTCTGTACTAACTATAACTATTCCATAAATGTGTACTGCTTCTACTTGGCTGTATGTACTTTTTACATTCAATCAATGAATCTATCTTCAGGTGGCGAGTAGAGAGCTGCACATCCCCGCCTCTCTCATCCACATCACAGAGACCAACACCAGTGCTGTGCCCAACACCTGCCCCTCCGCCGCCTCCTTTGGCACGGATGCCAATGGCATGGCCGTGAAGGTACAGTATTGCAGGGGATCTCCCCAGCTAGCCCGATCCCAGATCAGTTGGTGCTCCAACACCTGATGTGGATATTTTCCTGTTGGCGTGTTAGTATGGATATTCAACCAATCGATCAATCATATTCAACCGGTCTGTTGTGCATTTTCTTTTTTGTTGTCTTGTCCATTAGGATGCCTGTGAGACCCTGTACCAAAGACTAGAACCTGTCAGGAAACAGAACCCAGAAGGCACATGGCAGACCTGGGTATTTCATATTGATGTCCACTTCCCATGACAAAATGATTTAAGTAGAACAGAGGGATATGAATCAGTTCATGAATAGTGACATGGTTCTAAATGACCAGTTTTGTGTTCTGGAAAATAGGTGCGCTCCGCATTCATCCATAAGATCAGTCTGTCAGCTACTGGATACTACAGGTAATGAGATTCAACATAGATTTCCATGCAGACCTAACGCATGGGAGTGTACAGAAAGCCTTTCATCTCGTCTTTTATTTCACTATTGCAGATACAAAACCATTGACTTTTAGGACTGTAGGGCCTATGTGTGAAATATTGCTACTCTTACCTAATGTGGAAAGATACAAACATGTATAGATTTACAGTAGATGGCATTGTGTGTATAAATGATGTGTGACACACAAAATGCCGCCGTTTTGTATAGGGGTCATGACCTCCACATGGACTGGGAGAAGCAGGAGGGCAAGCCGTATGCCTACTACACCTACGGTGCCTGTTGCAGTGAGGTGGAGGTCGACTGTCTCACTGGAGACTACAGGGTAACCTCACTTACACAACCAGTATCTCTTACATGCTTTTACTGTTGTTACACACTTTATCTTAGGTACTAGTCAGCTGGTCAAATTAAGACATTCACTATTTCATACTATGAAATATGCACAATTTTGACGTTGTTTTCTGCCCATGTCTAGACGGTGAGGACAGACATTGTTATGGATATTGGAAGGAGCATCAACCCCTCTGTAGACATTGGCCAGATTGAGGGCGCCTTCATCCAGGGTTTGGGTCTGTACACCATGGAGGAGCTGAAGTTCTCTCCCTCGGGAGTGTTGTACACACGTGGCCCGTCCCAGTACAAGATCCCTGCTCTCTGTGACATACCACTGCAGTTCAACGTCTACCTGCTTTCAGACTCTGACAACCCACATGCCATCTACTCATCTAAGGTGAGCGACGGGTGTGTGTGTGTGTGACCAGGAAAAACTATCGTTACACTAGTTATAGCCTTTAACCAAGACCTTTGGGGTCTACAGTAGTCCGTGAAGAATGTTCTGTCGAGTTAATTTGACGATAAAGTAAATATTCTTCTCTACAGGGCATCGGAGAGCCAGTGCTGTTCCTGGGTAGCTCTGTGTTCTTCGCCATTAAAGACGCGGTGGCAGCAGCCCGGGTAGAGGCTGGTATGGTGGGACCCTTTACCCTGAACAGCCCTGCTACCCCAGAGAGGACCTGTCTGGCCTGTAACACCCCCTTTACTCAGAAGGTAAGGCGACGCCACCAGCCAGTCTCAATTCACTCCCTACCCCAACCCATAATGCTTGACCCTAACCCATCAATGTTTGCCAATTTGAATATGGAGTTTTCATATTGCTTACATCTTACAGATCTGCAAACATAAAGGAGTTAGGAACAGGAAGGGGTAGGGAGTGAAATGGAACCGGCAAGTCGCCAGTTCAAGTACCTTAATCACATGGCAGCCATGACTGTTTGAAATCCAACTTACTGCTCAGGAGTAATGTCAGCCATTGTTCTCTTCCAGATTCCAGCCAGCAAACAAGGATCATTCCAACCATGGGCTTTGAGTATTCCCTGAATTAAAATAACATTCTGATTTGTCAGAGGTATTGATCACTGCCATAAGGAATACTACCTAATCATAGAATGTTACTAACACAGAAATTCTATATTTAGCTGAATAAGGATTAATAACACTGTATGATTGTAATACTTTAAATATCAAATTACAGAATAAGCCTACGCTTTTGCTGCCAACCTATACTTTGCTTAAAATATATATATATAATAAGTTTGTCTCTAATTAAATTTGATGTAAAAGGTAGGGTTGTCCAATTGTGAATCTATCCAATGCCATGTATGCCTTTCACTTTCAATAAATTGCTTGTTTCTCAACTTGAATTAATGCTTCAAAAATGTATCCTTTAATAGTCAGACATCAGAATGCTTTACAGCACAGAATTAAACCAAAGCTCAAAGTTCACTTCTATTTTTAGGTGAATCTGTGTTCCTCTATTTGTTGACTGCTCTTGGCCGTAGGTCACAGATGCAGGATGTTAAAGTTTGAACAAACAGCCCAAAACATACACGACCAAACAACACCAGATGGTGTATTTATCTTACCCTTGGTTCCTAGGACAAAAGTGAAATTTCAAGCAACAGCGTCAAGCGCATATTCTGGACAAATTTCCAAGTCATCCAGAAAGCACACAATCTGCAAGCAACCCACCAAGACCGAACAACACGTTACGATGAGGTGAATGATTAATAGTTGGCGCCAAGCCCAGGTCTGACGAGGCTGCCGAGTCATCTTCAGTTGACTCATATGCTGATACTCCATGGTTTGAATGTTCCTTTCTTTGGAGATGGAGCCTTGAGGGAAAAAAGATAATGCCCGTTAAACGAATGTTGTTGGCGAAAGGGTATCGGAGAGACCAAAACAGTAGACATGGGCCAGTTAGTGGACTCAGAATAAGCCTAGTCCTGAACTAAAAAGCACTTTCAATGGAGAATTTCCATCAAACTGCTTTTTAGTCTAGAGCTAGACTTGATCTGTGTCCTCCGAAATGAAGAAAAGTTACCATCTTAGTGAACTGGTCCTCACAGGCCATGCGTATCCTCTCAGTAGTAGCAGGGGGAGCTTAGAGGGAAGCTGTCTCCTAACCCCCTCTCTACGGGCTGCAGCAACTGCCTCCTTTTATGGCAAGAAGATGGTGCTGGCCAAGAACACTGGCGGCTCTCCTATACCCTATAACAACTTGGTCGACCATCAATTACCACTTAGGAAGTGAATCCTCAGGAACCTTGAGTGAAAGCATTTTGTGTTTTACACTACAAACTTGAACTTGACAATGTGGCATGGTGCAAATCGTTCAGTCCAGAGAATGATCTTTATTTAGGCCTAACTGATGCCTTTATGGATGTGTCAAGTGATGTCGTTTGTCTTGCCTTGGACATGTAGATGGCATGTGGGTTCTGTGCGTTGGCTAGCAGGTGGACATCAGAGGGCAGGAATCTTGCACTGGAACGGACCCCTGGTCATCAGAACCCCCTCAGGAGAGAACTGCAGCTCCTCTATGGTGTACAGACCTATGCCCTGGACAAAGCCTCCCTCAATCCTGAATATATAGCACCATGTTAACTTTGTCTCAAGTCATATTGGAATGTATGCTACTGAAGATGTCCTATATTGATCCATAATACTGTAGAAATATACAGCCACTAGACCTGTGAGTGCTAGACAGTGCTGTACCCGTCCTATATCTAGAGCTGGGTTGAGGCTTCCAACAGCCATCACAATATTTGTTCTGAGATTCTGCAACAAACACACAGTTAATTGTATAATGTCCTTGAGACATAACATAAATCAAAGGCTCATACATGCTTGTTGCAAGTTCTAAGGCATGCCTGCAGGTACAGCATGAAGTAATGTTAATGAACATTTCACTGATTTAGACAAAAGGTAATACTGTACTTCATGCTCTCCAGTGAGACAGTCAATCTCCACTTCTGAGCAGCAGGCCCCGAAGGTGAAGTAATAGTAGGCTGGACCCTCGCTGTTCTCCCAGTCAACACCCGTGTGAGGTCCCCTGGAACCCATACGGTGTCCATATTAGGATAGCCTACTTGTCACTGAGACTTTCCTAATATGAGAGCCGTAATCGTGCCGTTGCAGTGATCACGGCCTTACAACAGTCAGTGATACGTTGCATTGCTTCATTACACACTACGGTCTACTGTATTGACAGGGTACGTACAAGAAGAAGACAGTTGCAGATTAGCTGACCTTCTGGCAATAAGCCTTGACAATCTGTGGGAAACAACCCAAGTTATTGTATGCTATACCATTATGGAGATTGACACAAAAACATAATTATATTGAGTTTATTATAGTCTGGTGGATGTTTGTTGATTACCCATTGTTGCCATGTATATTTGGGATGATTTTCCATGACTGGCTTCAAGCGCCTCATCAGTTTCTCACAAGCATCCTGAAATCATACACAGTAACATTTGGTAAGAGTACAATAAACACATTGAAACAGTATGTCTTTATAAGCCTATGAGAAGCCTGTGAGAACAGAACATTGGAGCTAGCCTAGTCCCAGATCTGTTCGTGCAGTCTTGCCAACTCCTATGGTCATTGTCCATAGGAGTTGGCGTGACAACACAAACCGATCAGAGACCAGGCTTTGTTGAAATACCTTGACTGCCATGCCCACTGCGTCCGTGCCAAAGGAGGCTCCTGAGGGTGCAGCATTGGGAACGTTGCCCGTACAGGTCTTTTTGATGTGGATTGAGGACATGGTCACCTTCAGGATACGACCGGCAATCTGAAGGGCTTTGGTGTTGATGCCCTGACCCATCTCTGTGTCACCAGCACCGAGCCATCCTTGTAGATGTTCACCAGAGCTGCAACCTTGAGGGGGGGGGTGCAGAGCGGGGGGTATCCCTATCTCGTCCTTTGAAATGTTTCCAGAGGATGTTGCCTTGGGAGAGCAGTTTGAAATTCTGCTGTTCTATTAAGTGTAAAGGTACCCAGCTCCCAATTAAGTAAGGCCTGGCCATTTGTTTTTGCCTTACGTTTCACCACAAACGCCAGCACACACACAACCCACCTGTTGTGCATATTTGTTAGTGGTGTTAATACCGTGTCTGATTTATTGCGTAGGGTCTTTTTATTTGGGTTTTGTGGGTTCTTCACGGGTTAGAAAGGATGCACATTTAAAGGGCACACAAATACAATTTTCTGAAGTATCTATTGTCCGAATTTTGGTTGCACACATGTAAATTCTCCTGATAAGAAATGTACTGAAAACCCCAATGTACACCTGGTACACAGAATGTTTGAAATGTCTTTAAATAATGAGTCTGAAGTACAGGGAAAGCAAAGGGAAAATAACACTCAGTTCATGGTGTTGAATGACCTCTGTCCTGACTTTCTGGTGAGGCCCGATCACCCTCGCTAGAAAGGCTAGAGACATTGGGTGAGATATAAGTATAATATGTAAATACTAGTAAATATGAAGAAGTTTTGTTTTTGTCTTGCGTCAAAACAAATCTCACCAGATTTGGTCTGCTGTATGGTCTGGATTTCTCTCTAAGAGTTAGCCCTCTAACTCCCTGACACTATAACGCTGCGGTGAGGTCTCCAAAATGATAAAGGAGTATAAGTCCATTTGAAAAATGGTTTCAACAGTGTGTTGTTATTCTCTTTGACATTTGTCTTAGAAAGTTGTATTAAGAATATTGGGAATGTAATAATTTGTCATACAGTGAATAGTTTGTCTGGATTTCCTGAATCATAAATGCCCTGTTCCGGTCTCTCTCAAGGTTATGGCGAAGGTGACCACAGATGGTATCTAGATGCATGGAAGGGTTCATTTGACCGAGAACAGTGTGAACCCCTTCTCCTCTAACCGGCTGAAGTAATGGCAACAACGGCGTTCACTATGGACTTTTCTCTCAGGAGTGAGGCATGAGTCCGGAGACCGTCCCCGTGGAGTGAGCATGGAGAGAGATCACGTCTAAACTTCTCTCATTCTGCTGGTGTACTGGTCGGAAAATGGACGAAATAGAATGGACCGCAAAGGAAAGGTGGTGGAGGCTCAGGTGAAACATTTGTCTGTTTGGGAAAATCGGATTATTCCCCAGATATTGAAATTGGGACATTATCAAAGGGCCATTCACTTTGACGTGCATGAGTTACATGTGTGCCATTGGGAGGATGAACTGTAAAGCTTTCTGAAGAAGAAAATTAAGAAACGCCAGAAGACTGAGCACCGAGTGATGGACTCAACGTGAAGCACTAGGGACTGTCATTCTAAATTTGGGTTGGATAATTTATCAATAGTTCTATTTATGATTCGGGAAGGAGAGACAGAGCGCTGCCCCTAAACTGTGAGGAGAGCACAAAGTGAGGGGAGGGTGCACTGCCCACCCTGCAGGTGGTTTCTGAAACTAATTAAGAATCCAGTGAGTTTAGGGAGGTTATCAGAAAACCTACTAGATTGTAGCTTGGGCGAACCATAATTGGGACATTGATAGTACGGTCTTTGTGGTCCTTGCCCCAATCTCATTCTAATCAAGGGTGGTGTGAAATGATTAAACCTTATTATTAAACAACAGAATATTCTCTATCTTCCCTCTACAAGTCAATATGTTCTCGAGGTGGCGTGGAACATGTGAGTGATCATTGTTCCAGTTGAGGGACGGTTGGAAACTGACTAGAGCCCGTTTTAGTATGTTTATAACTATATACAGTGCATATAGTACAAAACTGAAATATCACATTTACATACAGTACCAGTCAAAGGTTTGGACACACCTACTCATTCAAGGATTTTTCTTTATTTGTATTATTTTCTACATGGTAGAATAATAGTGAAGACATCAAAACTATAAAATAACACATATGGAATCATGTAGTAACCAAAAAAGTGATAAACAAATCAAAATGTATTTTATATTTGAGATTCTTCAAATAGCCACCATTTGCCTTGATGACCGCTTTGCACACTCTTAGCATTCTCTCAACCAGCTTCATTGTCACGACTTCCACCGAAGTCGTTTCCTCTCCTTGTTTGGGCGGTGATCGGCGGTCGGTGTCACCGTTCTTCTAGCCATCGTCGATCCATTTTTCATTTTTCATTTGTTTTGTCTTGTTTTCTACACACCTGGTTTCAATTTCCCTCATTTATTGTTGTGTATTTAACCCTCTGTTCCCCCCATGTCTTTGTGTGGAATTGTTTATTGTAAGTGCTTGTGCACGTGGTACTGGTGCGCGTCGGGTTTTGTACCTATGTTTGTTTATCCTCTAATTCCTCCCAAGCCCGGATCCGGGAGCACCCCCATCAGTAAAAAAGTTGACTAGCATAGCCTAGCACAGCGTCACAAGTAAATACTAGCATCTAAATATCATTAAATCACAAGTCCAAGACACCAGATGAAAGATACACATCTTGTGAATCCAGCCATCATTTCCGATTTTTTTAATGTTTTACAGGGAAGACACAATATGTATTTCTATTAGCTAACCACCATAGCAAAAGACACAACTTTTTTTTCTCCACCATTTTTTTCCTGCATAGGTAGCCATCACTAATTCGACCAAATAAAGATATAAATAGCCACTAACCAAGAAAAAACTTCATCAGATGACAGTCTGATAACATATTTATTGTATAGCATATGTTTTGTTATAAAAATGTGCATATTTCAGGTATAAATCACAGTTCTACATTGCAGCTGCAATCTGAAATAGCGGTGATGCAGGCAGAATAATTACAGAGACCAACGTCAAATACCTAATTACTCATCATAAAACATTTCTGAAAAATACACAGCGTACAGCAAATGAAAGCCCAACATCTTGTGAATCCAGCCAATAGGTCAGATTTTTTAAGTGTTTTACAGCGAAAACACAATATAGCATTATATTAGCTTACCACAATAGCCAGAAACACAACCGCATTTACCAGCAGCAAATGTTAGCGATTGTAACAATCCAGCAAAAGATATATAATTTGACTAACCTTGATAAATCAGATGACAGTCCTGTAACATCATATTACACAATGCATATAGGTTTTGTTCGAAAATGTGCATATTTAGCAGCACAAATCGTGGTTATACAATGTGACCAGTAGCAACATTTGGCCGGCGCCATCTTGGAGAGGCACCTAATCTAATCGATAAATAATCGTAAACTTGACTAAAAAATACAGGTTGGACAGCAAATGAAAGATGCATTAGTTATTAATGCAACCGCTGTGTTAGATTTTTAAAATTAACGTTACTAGACATACAGTGTGCGTTACAGCCAGACTAGTGCCGCAATTAATGGCGGACAAATCCTTTTACATTTTTCCACATAAATACGGAATAACATCATAAATAGCTCTTACTTTTGGATGAGCTTCCATCAGAATCTTGGGCAAGTTGTCCTTTGTCCAAAAGAATCGTTGCTCGGTTGTAAAACGTCCTCTTCAACTTTGGAACTAGCAGCTAACAATAGCTATGTGGCGCAGACATGCCCAAATGTTCAAAACGCAATACTAAGGAAATTCCGAAAATCGCAATATACTCGCATAAACTGATATAACTCGGTTTAAAATAACTTCGTTATGATGTTTCTAACACCTATATCGAATTAAATTACAGACGGATATATCTAAGGCCGATAACTGAGCGTTTCAAAATGCCATCCTGAGGTCTTGCTTTGCGTCCTGACGAACGTCGAAAAGAGAGCTCCCTCCGTTCCTTGGGGCTTTATAAGGTCTGAGATCTGCGTAGAAACTCCATTCCAATTCTCATTGGTTACTGACATCCAGGGGAAGGCGGGTGCAGTTCATGTCGACCCATAGGATACATACAGAGCTTTAAACTGATCTGAGAACAGAGCCTCGTTTTCAGACCTTCGCAGTTCCTGTCATGAATTTCGCTGCAGAATGAGTTCTGTTTCACCCACAGACATAATTCAAACGGTTTTAGAAACTAGAGATTGTTTTCTATCCAATAGTAATAATAATATGCATATTGTACGAGCAAGAATTGAGTACGAGGCAGTTTAATTTGGGAACGATAAATGTCGAAGTTGAAACAGCACCCCCTATAGTGGCAAGAGGTTTAATTCGTTATGCCGTTGGTTTTACAATTAAACTGCTCCGGCTATTACCTAGTTCTGCTCTCCTGCATCTGAATTCCCTGCCACCAGTTACGCACCCCTTACAGAATTCCACACCACCCATATGGAGTCAGCAGGAGCAGGTGCCCCTGGTATAAGGGGTCGAGGAGCACGTCCTGAAGCAAGAGGCGATGATCCACCATCTCGACGCCACCATGGACCGCTGGGAGAGACAGGGAGTTCCACCAGCGCCTCCCCCAGCACAACCGGGGCCTCCACTACTCACTCCCCCTGCACCCAGTTCCAGTGGGATTCGCTTCACCCTCCCCGGGGGGTACGATGGGACGGCTGCCCGCTGCCAGGGTTTCCTGCTGCAGTTGGATTTATAAAAGACCCAGCCCCGCGCCCCTTCGGGATCCGCCCTTGTCTCACAAACACCGCTCTAGCTCAGCCCCCATTAACCACAAAGACTAACGGATGCAGAATAAATATAAAAAGCCAAAGGTTCACCCCAGAAGTCTGTAGCTCAAACACACAATGTTTAAAAGGTGTTAAAAGTCCAAAACACGCCGGCATTATGGTGGGACTCGTTGGGTTATGGGGACTATACCATTCCCTAACGCATCTTGCGCAAGTATAAGGTTGGAATTCATTAGGTGAAAATGTAAAGTATTTAACTCACGTCACTATCCATGTGTTGCTTAGTTCCATTCTCTATACAGCACTTTCCCCCTGATTCTCCATTCTGGCCATTCCGGCAACATCCCTCTCCATTCTCTGATACCTAGTGATATGTAACATGCATTTTACAGAACGTGTCAAAGTAATAAAAAGAGAAAACATGTGCATTTTGGTTAAGAGACATGTGCTTTGAATCAAACAACTAGCTTGTGGAAATGGGTTAAAGGCATCACAGAAAGTTTTGAATCCATTAATGATCGGCCTGTAGCCAGTACAGCGGCAGAGGTTTCCTTTGAGAATGTGGTCAAAAAACGTGTCAATAATGTTTGAAAATAGCTAGCACCTACAGCTAATGTTTTTATAGAGACCTTTGGCCTACTCAATATTATAAAAATAATAATAATAGTAAATAGCCTATGTTTTATATTTGATCTATAAAATATATAGAAATGACCTCCATGGATAACATCCATGGTGGGATTTGGTTTGTTCCTCAGTAAAGTGCACATGGACATCACCATGCCTGGAGTACAGAACCCACACTGAGATCCGTGGGCCTTGGCTATACGCTCCTTGAAGAACCTAGACATAGCAGCTTCCCTTACAATGAATGGTGAGATACACTTGTAGGATTTAGGATCACAAAACCCTATATAACCCTATAGTAGGACCTACCTGAACCGGATGCAGTTTGGTCTTGGTGCTGCCGATACCCTCCACTGTTACCACAGCAGCCCCACGCAGTGTGCAGATGGGCTGCAGACAAGCGTTAACAGTGCAGTGGCTAGGCTCAGAGGTCAAGGATATTACAAGCAGTGCCGTCTCGAATGGAATAGAATAGTGTGACGCAAACTGAAGAAGATTCCAGTCATTTTACCCCAAAACTGGGTTTGTCAGTCATGATATTTTGCGGTATTTAGTAAAATATAAAATTAAATGGTTTGCTTCCCAGATATAGTTGTGAGGGCAGTATTAGAACGAAAGGATACAGAACTCTGTTGTGGAGTTGGTCATATCTGGACACCATGACCGTGCAGGCCCCACCCCCTCCACAACCATACTTAGTCCCAGTTAAAAGCACTATATAGAGAAGAGATACATGTAGATGATTTTGGCTAAGCATTTTGAAATGACTCACTGCTACTCAACCCTGCACCTTAGAGGCTGCTGACCTATATACATAGACATGGAATCACTGGCCACTTTAATAATGGAACACTAGTCACTTTAATACTGTTTACTTACTGCTTTACTCATCTCATATGTATTAACTGTATTCTATTCTACTGTATTTAGTCAATGCCACTCCATCATTGCTCGTCCTAATATTTATATATTTCTTAATTCCATTTTTTTACTTTTAGATTTGTGTATTGTTAGATACTACTGCACTGTTGGAGCTAGGAACACAAGCATTTTGCTACACCTGCAATAATATCTGCTAAATATGTGTATGTGACCAATGCAATTAGATTTGATGAACATAGACATTATGTGCTGTTATTTACATAAAAAAGGTGTTGTTATTTTGTTGAGGAAAAGTACCTTTCCTTCTGAGGAATTTGAGGAGCACCTCCTCTGGATCGGCATTCCTCTCTAAGATCTGAAATGCGTGCACACACACACACACACACACGCTCACGCACACGCACACACACACACACACACACACACACACACACACACACACACACACACACCACAATCTATTCTAAGACAACCAAGCCTCTGTCTGTGAGAAAACAGTAACAAGGCATATCTACATCAGGAGACAGGAAAGTCCCTGGAGACAGGAAAGGACCCTGGAGAGTCAAAATGATATCACGGGTGGCTTGAGAATGTCATACTCTCTGCATCTAATCTACAGTACTATCTGTGACTATAATCAGGATATTGGTGTATCAGTCTGCTGACAATCATGTGCTTTACATAAAAGTCAACATTTTGAGTTGGGAGGACTGGAGGAATATGCATCAATATATTGAATACTGCATAATAAAATATTTCAGAAGATTATACATTTTAGAAAGCAGCCTTTTGTTTAATATTTTCTTACAGTGTTGAAGTGATATGATTTGCTCATACTAACCATAGAAATAATAGAAAGTATCACAAACACAATAAACATTTACCAGACAACTGCATAGCGTAAATGACAATTATTATTCAATTTCATTTGGAACTAATGTCAATTGAGCTGCTCAGCAAAAGGAAAATATACCGTCCTCTGCAGTTTGAAAATGTTGCCTAATGTTATTCCAAAAGACCAGTACAGTATAAATGGTCAAACCAACATCTAATGGAGAGTAAATAAAGTGTTGATCCAATATGGTTAAGCAGTCCGGATTTTTTTTTTTACACAGGCAGCCCAATTCGGATCTTTTGCTCCATCCTTCTGAGAATCCGTAGGCGTGCGAGTAAAGTCCCACTGCCATCCGTTCTTCTTGATAACGTGCAATCATTGGAGATTTTTTTGTTGATGATCTACAATTAAGATTATCCTACCAACAGGACATCAAAAACTGTAACATCTTATGTTTCACCGAGACGTGGCTGAACGACGATAAGTACAATATAGAGCTAGCAGAATTGTCCATGCACCAGCAGAACAGACCCCCACCCATCTAAAATTAACGAGGGGTGGGGGTGTGTGTCTATTTGTCAATAACAGCTGGTGCGCGATGTCTAATATTAAAGAAGTCTCGAGGTATTGCTCGTCTGAGGTAGAGTACCTTATGATAAGCTGTAGACCACACTATCTACCAAGAGAGTTCTCATCGATATTATTCACATCAGTCTATTTACCACCACAGAACGAAGCTGGAACTAAGACTGCTCTCAACCAACTCTATAAGGCCATAAGCAAAGAAAGAAATGCTCACCCAGAAGCAGCGCCCCTAGTGACTGGGGACTTTAATGCAGGCTAACTTAAATCAATTTTACCACATTTTTATCAGCATGTCACATGTGCAACCAGAGAAAAAAAATACTAGACCACCTATACTCCACACACAGAGATGCATACAAAGCTCTCCCCCGCCATCCATTTGGCACATCTGACCATAATTCTAGCCTCCTGATTCCTGCTTACAAGCAAAAACTAAAGCAGGAAATACCAGTGGCTCGCTCAATACGGAAGTGGTCAGATGATGTGGATGCTACACTACAGGACTGTTTTGCTAGCACAGACTGGAATATGTTCCGGGATTCATCCAATGTCATTGAGGAGTACACCACCTCAGTCACCGGCTTCATCAATAAGTGTATCGACGACGTCGTTCCCACAGTGACTGTACGTACATATCCCAACCAGAAGCCATGGATTACAGGCAACATCCGCATCAAGCTAAAGGCTAGAGGAGCGGGAGACTAATCCAGACGCTTATAAGAAATCCCGCTATGCCCTCAGACGAACCATCAAACAAGCAAAGAGTCAATACAGGATTAAGATTGAATCCTACAAACACCGGCTCTGATGCTCATCGGATGTGGCAGGGCTTGAAAACTATTACGGACTACAACGAAACCCAGACGCGAGCTGCCCAGTGGCGCTAGCCTACCAGATGAGCTAAATGCCTTTTATGCTCGCTTAGAGGCAAGCAACACTGAAGCATGCACAAGAGCACCAGCTGTTCTGGATGACTGTGTGATAACGCTCTCGGTAGCCGATGTGAACAAAACCTTTAAACAGGTCAAAATTCACAAATCCGCAGGGCCAGACGGATTACCAGGACGTGTACTCAAAGCATGCATGGACCAACTGTCAAGTGTCTTCACAGACATTTTCAACCTCTCCCTGACCGAGTCTGTAATACCTACATGTTCCAAGCAGACCACCATAGTCCCTGTGCCCAAAGAAGCGAAGGTAACCTGCCTAAATGATTACCGCCCCGTGGCACTCACGTCAGTAGCCATGAAGTGCTTTGAAAGGCTGGTCATGTCTCACATCAACAGCATCCTCCCGGACACCCTAGACCCACTCCAATTCGCATACCGCCCCAGCAGATCCACAGATGACGCAATCTCAATCGCACTCCACACTGCCCTTTCTCACCTAGACAAAACCAACACCTATTAGAGAATGCTGCTCATTGACTACAGCTCAGCATTCAACACCATAGTGCCCACGAAGCTCATCACTAAGCTAAGGACTCTGGGACTAAACACCTCCCTCTGCAACTGGATCCTGGACTTCCTGACGGGCCGTCCCCAGGTTGTAAGAGTAGGCAACAACACGGCTGTCACGCTGATCCTTAACACTGGGGCCTTTCAGGGGTGTGTACTTAGTCCCCAAGCCATAAGAGTGTTGAACAATTAATAAAATCGCCACCGGACAATTTACATTGACCCCCCTCCCTGCTACTTGCTGTTTATTATCTATGCATAGTCACTTCACCACCAACTACATGTACAAATTACCGCAACTAACCCCACACACTATCTCGGTACCGGTGCCCCCTGTATATAGCCTCGTTATTCTTATTGTGTTTTTATTATTACTCTTAATTTTAGAATACTTGGTGAATATTTTCTTAACTCTTCTTGAACTGCACTGTTGGTTAAGGGCTTGTAAGTAAGCATTTCACGGTAAAGTCTACACTTGTATTCGGCGCATGTGACAAATAAAGTTTGATTTGATATGACATCGAAAATCAATTCACGGCAACTTGGTGGGATGACATCATTGATGTTTACTCAAAAGCAGCAATCTGAAACTCTGAACTATCATTTGTGGCAGTTGAAATACCTTTGGAATTGACCAATGTCACATGGCTTGAGCTTGACAATCATTTACACACATTATCAAGAAAGTTATATAATGACAAAGAAACATTACAAATACACTATAGAGCCATATTTAAACACGCATGCGTACTTGCGAAAACCGGTCACTGGTTGGTTCCGGAAAGGGTATTTTTGTTAGGTCGATAGAACTGAAATCGGGTGTTTGAATTTGTTCTTACTCTAACCGTTTTTTATCTGCATAAATTTCGGTAGGTGACCTGCATACTTTGCACATTCGGTAGACAATTTAATCTACACGTGTCTGTTTAAACTAACATTGGCTACCTAGAGTTCTTTTTCAGGCATTGTTCGCTAGCAAGCACAACTTGGCTAACGTTACCTAGCGAACTAAATGGCTAACAACGTTAGCTATCATGTCGGAAGACCTGACTTTGTTAGATATGAAACGCATGTATAAGTAACTACCCACTGTAGAGACACCTAGTTGCCATATCGACGTCCTTTGGTCCAAGTTTTGTTAGCATTACAGGAAATGGTGGCTTGTTAGCTAACGTTAGCTGCTATCGGAGTTTCGCTGGTGCCACACGAACAAGCAAGGCCTGGCTGAACAGGCGCCTGGGGGAAGGTCCCGGTGCTCACATTAAAGCCTACCATCTTGGATGGTAACTAAGCAGGCTAGCTCGCTAACTTCACCTAACTAGATTTTGATTGCAACATAGCTTTGTCACGATGAATATAAAACAATGTCAACTTTACCAGTTATCCAAATTACCAGGTGTGGCTTGCCAAAAGATATCCAGAACAAGCCATAACATAGCTCTGACTGGCTCTTATGGGCCTAACGTTACATAAATCCTGTTGGGCAGAGCACGTTTCCAACTAGTTATACAAAACTAGTAAACATTAGCTATCTTGACAGTGCTCAATCACAGACGTTAATATGAAACTTCTCTCATCCAGAGTGTCTTTTATGAATAATCAAAAGCAGCAAAAGCCAACGCTAACCGGCCAGCGTTTCAAAACGAGGAAAAGAGGTAAGTTGGGCATCTTCATTGTCGACCAAATTGACCACTACTTTTTTTTGGTTTCACCTAGCTATGTCAAAATGCTACCGGCGGTGAAATTCTGGCATGTTTTTTCAACAGATGAAAAGGAGAGATTTGACCCTACTCAGTTTCAAGAAAGTATCGTACAAGGCTTAAATCAAACTGGCTCTGATTTGGAAGCTGTTGCAAAATTCCTTGATGCCTCTGGCGCCAAGCTTGACTACCGCAGGTATGCAGAGACACTCTTTGACATCCTGGTGGCTGGCGGAATGCTTGGTGAGTACAGATCTTTAAGTAGTGTTTAAAGTCAGTAACTTTCAGGGATCCCTTGCCTCCTTCCAAAGTCCCACACATCTGACCTTCTACAATGTGTTTTTTGAGAAGGAAAGAGGATTCGTGGAAAGTTTTAGAGGAAGTGTAGTGTTGGAAGTCAGTTTCCATACCATTTGGAAAGCCACTAAAGTCCAGATCAGCACACTGACACTTTCTCTTTCTCCCCCTTCACCTGTCGGCAGCCCCAGGAGGTAGTATATCTGACGACCTGACCCGCACAGAGTTCTGCCTCTTCACGGCACAAGAGGACCTTGAGACAATGCAAGCATATGCTCAGGTAAGAGGATGTGGAAATAATTTACTAGGGCGAAGTATCTATATCCCACTATAGATATACATCTGTCAAGAAGCTCTATCCAGCTAATCAATGATGTATAATGAATTTACCACAATTTCATATCTTCCTTTGTTTTGGACTTGTAGGTTTTTAACAAGCTGATCCGGCGTTACAAGTACCTGGAGAAAGGGTTTGAGGAGGAGATCAAGAAGGTGAGACAGTTGGTTTGAACTCCTGCTTGGCAGTTGGCACTGATGGAAGTTGCACGCAATGGATTCTGCATGAGCTGTTTGAATGGGATATTTTATTTTCACAACTAAAACATTTACCCAGCGTGCTCATTATTCTATCTACTCCACAGTTGCTGCTCTTTTTAAAAGGGTTCACCGAATCAGAACGCAACAAGCTGGCCATGCTCACTGGCATTCTGTTGGCCAATGGAAACATATCAGCCGCCGTCATTGGAAGTCTCTTCAACGAGAACGTGGTCAAAGAGGGTGAGTGTCTGCCATCCCACCACTATCTTTACCTGGACCTGTCCAATAAGAGCTGCTTGTTTTCATTTTCACAAATGTTTGGTTACGGTGGGCCCTAATGAACATGACCCTCTTCACTGGATACCCACCTTTTTGTTGAATGGTCTCTGAAATGGACACAGAATTCAGTCAAACAACTTATTTTTTGTGAATCCAATGTCTCTGAAATGAATGTTTTTAGTTCATACAAAATAGTGATTTGAGTGCTGTTCATTGCAGGGTACCTGCTGCTTTGACTGTTGCTTTATGACTGTTTGCAGGAGTATCTGCGGCCTTTGCTGTGAAACTGTTCAAGTCCTGGATCTATGAAAGGGACATAAACGCTGTTGCTGTCGCTCTCCGCAAAGTCGGCATGGACAACAGGCTGATGGTAAAGCTACAAATCCTTACTTCTTTTTTTTTGTCCCTCCAAGTATACCAATACATATAGAGTATGTGGTGCTTTCCTCAACACAGATTAAAAGGATGGTTCTCCAAAATTACATGCGTTTCCTTACAACATTTAATGGCGCCGGAGAGGATGGCTACTGTTTTATTGGCTCTTAACCAACCGTGCTATTTTTTTATTTTTGCGTTTGTAACTTATTTTGTACATAATGTTACAGCTACCGAAATGTGACCGAAATGAGCTTCTGGACATCAGAACAGCGATTACTCATCTTGAACTGTACAAAGACTTTTTCTTTAATGAGTTGGACAAGAGGGATTTACTCCAGACACCCGAACAGGCCCTCATCCCTGTCGTTCACAGCAGGAGAAAGAGACAAAGATTTTGCGGGAGATTGTGGGTGTCTTGTGAGTATTAGGCGATGAGTGGCTAATCTGCCTTTGCCATCCGTACTGTTAGCCAACGTACAATCGCTGGAAAATAAATGGGACGAACTAAAAGCATTTATATCCTACCAACGGGACATTAACTGTAATCTTATTTTTCACTGAGACATCGTGGCTGAACGACGACATGAATAACATACAGCTGGCGGGTTATACACTCTATTGGCAGGATAGAACAGCAGTCTCTGGTAAGACAAGGGGTAGCGGTCTATGTATATTTGTAGGAAGGAAGTCTCAAGGTTTTGTTCGCCTGAGGTAGAGTATTTCATGATAAGCTGTAGACCACACAATCTACCTAGAGTTTATGTGTATTTTTCATAGCTGTCTACATACCACCACAGACCGACGCTGCACTAAGACCGCACTCAATAAGCTGTATACCACCATAAGCAAACAGGAAAACGCTCATCCAGAGGTGGCGCTCCTAGTGGCCGGGAACTTTAATGCATGGGAAACTTAAATCAGTTGTACCTCATTTCTATCAGCATATTAAATGTGCAACCAGAGAGGGGGGGGGGACTCTAGACCACCGTTATTCCACACAGAGACATGTACAAAGCTCTCCCTCGCCTTCCATTTAGCAAATCTGACATTCTTTCCTGATTCCTGCTTACAAGCAAAAATTATAGCAGGAAGCACCAGTGACTCGGTCAATAAAAAAGTGGTCAGATGACGCAGATGCTAAACTACAGGACTGTTTTGCTAGCACAGACTGGAATGTGTTCCGGGATTCTTTCGATGGCATTGAGGAGTACACCACATCAGTCACTGGCTTCATCAATAAGTGCATCAATGACGTCATCCCCACAGTGACTGTACGTACATACCTCAACCAGAAGCCATGGATTACAGGCAACATCCGCACCTGGTTAAAGGGTAGAGCTACCACTATCAAGGAGTGGTACTCTAACCCGGAAGCTTATAAGAAATCCCGCTATGCCCTCCGAACCATCAAACAGGCGAAGCGTCAATATAGGACTAAGATCAAATCGTACTACACCGGCTCTGACGCTCGTTGGATGGGGGCAGGGCTTGCAAACTATTAGACTACAAAGGCAAGCACAGCTGAGAGGCTCGTGTCACTGGGCAGCTATCAGATGAGCTAAATGACTTCTATGCTCGCTTCGAGGCAAGTAACATTGAAACACGCATGAGAGCATCAGCTGTTGCGGACTGTGTGATCACGCTCTCTGCAGCTGTTGTGACTTTTAAACAGGTCAACATTCACAAGGCCGCAGGGCCAGACGGATTACCAGGACGTGCACTCTGAGCATGCACTGACCTACTGGCAAGTATCTTCACTGACATTTTCAACCTCTCCCTGTCTGAGTCTTTAGTACCAACATGTTTCAAGCAGACCACCATTGTCCCTGTGCCCAAGAACACCAAGTTAACTTTCCTAAGTGACTAGAGACCCGTAGCACTCACATCTGTAGCCATGAAGTGCTTTGAAAGACTGGTCATGGCTTACATCAACACCATTATCCCAGAAACCCTAGACCCACTCAAATTTGCATACTGCCCCAACAGATCCACAGATGATGCAATCTCTATTGCACTCCACACTGCCCTTTCACACCTGGACAACAGGAACACCTATGTGAGAAAGCAAATCATTGACTACAGCTCAGCGTTCAACACCATAGTGCCCTCAAAGCTCATCACTAAGCTAAGGACCCTGGAACTAAACACCTCCCTCTGCAACTGGATCCTAGACTTCCTGACGGGTTGCCCCAGGTGGTAAGGGTAGGTAACAACACATCCTCCACAATAATCCTCAACACGGGGACCCCTCAGGGGTGCGTACTCAGTCCCCTCCTGTACTCCCTGTTCACTCATGATTGCACGACTCCAACACCATTAAGTTTGCCATTGACACAACAGTGGTAGGCCTGAAAAATGACGAGACAGCCTATAGGGAGGTCAGAGACCTGCCCGTGTGGTGCAAGGACAACCTCTCCCTCAGCGTGATCAAGACTAAGGAGATGATTGTGGACGACAGGAAAAGGAGGACTGCGCACACCCCCATTCTCATTGACAGGGCTATAGTAGAGCAGGTTGAGAGCTTCAAGTTCCTTGGTGTCCATATCACCAACAAACGAACATGGTCCAAACACACCAAGACAGTCGTTTAGAGGGCACGACAAAACCTATTCCCCCTCAGGAGACTGAAAAGATTTGGCATGGGTCTTCATATCCTCAAAAGGTTCTACAGCTGCACCATCGAGAGCATCCTGACGCTTGCATCACTTCCTGGTATGGCAACTGCCCGGCCTCCGACTGCAAGGCACTACAGAGGCAAGTGCGTACGACCCAGGCTTTTAAACAGCTTCTACCCCCAAGCCATAAGACTCTTGAACATCTAATCAAATGACTACCCAGACTATTTGCATTGTGTGTCGTCCCCCCCCCTTACGCTGCTGCTACTCTCATCTATGCATAGTCACTTTAACTCTACCTACATGTACATATTACCTCGACTAACAGGTGCCCCCACACATTGACTCTGTACCTGTACCCCCCTGTATATAGCCTCGGTATTGTTATTTTACTGCTGCTCTTTAGTTATTTCTTACTTTTTAAAAGGTTATTTTCTGAACTGTATATTGTTGGTTTAAGGGCTTGTAAATTAAACATTTCACCTGTTGTATTCGGCGCATGTGACAAATAAGTCTTTATTTGTTTACCCTGTAAGCCCTGTGTCATACTAATTCTACGGAAGGCTGAGTGTCTGCGGGTTTTCGCTCGTCCCTTGTACTTGTTTGACTCAAGGTCACTAATTAGTAAGGCACTCCCCCCACCTGCTTTCTTAATTGAAAGGGAAAAACTAGCAGGCACTAGGCCCTCCATGGAAATAGTTTGATACACCTGCTGTAAGCAGTCTATGAACAAGGCATGACAGCAATCCATGCTTTGGGTTAGTATCCCTGGCACTGTTTCCGTATGTTAACATTTTAGCATTTGTGGCACAATTTCAACATGCTAACGTTTCAGCATTTATGAACAAATCCCATTAAAGTCATGGGACCGATATTAACATTTCACACCACTTTCAAATCCTCTGAGTGACTTTGTTGAGCTTCACAATCAATTTTAGATACTTTTGGATGATTTGGACATGTGTGGAAAATGCTAATTGGTCCCATGACTTTAATGGGATTTGTTCATATATGCTGAAACGTTAGCATGTTGAAATTGTGCGAGGGATACTAAACCAAAGCATGGATTTCTGTCGTACCTTATCCATAGGAGTAAGGAAGCAAGTATAATTTTGTAATTTGGGTGAACTATCCCTTCAAGACTAGTCGTAGTCTAAAAAGCATGTTCAATTGTCTGTTGAACCAGCCCTAAGAGTTTTTATATAGGCCTATAGATTTAAAACAAAATAAATATTGAATGGGAACTAATTACTTGTATCAATATCTGTCATAGGAACTCTTTCCTGCCAACAAGCGGAGCTGTGAACATTTTTCTAAGTACTTCACTGACGCGGGACTGAAGGAGCTGTCAGACTTTGCCAGGAACCAGGAGGCCATCGGGTCCCGTAAGGAGCTGCAGAAAGAGCTCCAGGAGATGATGGCCCGCGGGGACAACTTCAAAGATGTGAGGCCCGGCTTCTCTATTATTCTTATACGGTGGGCTCAAAGTATTGGGACAGTGACCCCAATTTTTTGGGGGTCTCAACTGCATACAGAACTTGGTATTTGAAATGATACAATGACCGGTTAAAGTGCAGACTCAGCATTCGAGGGGATTTTCATCGATCGGGTGAACTACTTAGAAATTACACCACTTTTTGTACATAGTCCCCGCTTTTTCTTTTTTAGGAGGACTAAAAGTATTGGGACAAATTAATTTGTTTTAAAGTAGTCAACAATTTAGTATTTGGTCCCATATTCCTAGCACGCAACGATTGTAGCGTAATACTCAAGAAGCCTAGAGGCTTTAATCGCTACCAAAGGTGCTTCAACAAAGTACTGAGTAAAGGATTTAAAGTTTTTGCTTTGTCATTATGGGATGTTGTGTGTAGATTGAGGGGGGGAAATAATTTTAAATCCATTTTAGAGTAAAGCTGTAATGTAACAAAGTGGAAAAGTCAAGGGGTCCGAATGCGCTGTACAGTTCATATAAGGAAATCAGTCAATTGAAATACATTTGAGGCTTTTCTATGGATTTCACATGACCAGGTGCATGGCCCTGGGAGGGCATCAGCCCAGCCACTTGGGAGCCAGACCCAGCCTATCAGAATGAGTTTGCTTCCACAAAAGGACTTTATTATAGACACAAACACTCGTCAGTTTCATCAGTGTTCCGGGTGGCTGGTTTCTACCGATCCCGCAGGCGATGAACCTGGTGGAGGTTCTGGGCTTGCGTTGTTACACATGGTCTGCGGTTCTGAGGCTAGAAGTACTGCAAAATTCTCTAAAATGGCTTATGGTAGGGAAATGAATGCTCAATTCTCTGGCAACAGCTCTGATGGACATTCCTCTAGTCAGCAGAGGAATTGCATGCACCCTCAACTTGAGACATCTGTGACATTGTGTTGTGACAACTGCACATTTGTGGCCTTTTGTCCTCAGCACAAGGTGCACCTGTGTAATAAGCATGCTGTTTAATCAACTTCTTGATATGCCACACCTGTTGGGTAGATGGATTGTTTGCAAAGGAGAAATGCTCACTTGCAGGGAAGTAAACGAATTAAAATACACTTTTTGTGCATACGGTATGGAGATTTTTTGTATTTTTTTCCCACTCATGAAACATTGGACCAACACTTTACATGTTGCATTTATATTTTTGTTCAGTGTGTTATATACATGCATACATACACTTGATAGCTGGGCATTGTTCATTGACATGTTCCCTGCTTTGTTTAGATAATTGCCTACGTCAGGGAGGAGATGAAGAAGACCAGCATCTCTGAACAACTGATGATCGGCATCGTGTGGTCCAGTGTCATGAGCTGTGTGGAGTGGAACAAGAAGGAAGAACTGGTCTGTGAACAATCTATCAAACACTTGAAGGTAAATGCTTTGTAACTGTAGACTCCTGTGTTCTTGAACAGGTCTCTTGCCAAAGATTTCACAATGAGACAGACCTAGATGAAGGTTAAATTAGTTGCTGCTAAATTCAGATTAGTGTTTTGTGGAACTGTATATTATTGGTAGAGGGTGGGGTGGTACTAATATGGGCCAGATTGGAGTGTGATTTAGATTTTAGTTCAGTCGACCACCTTGTGCCCCCCCCCCCCCATATAGCGGTTAAGAGTGTTGGGTAAGTAACCAAAATGTTGCCGGTTCAAATCCACAAGCCGACTAGGTGAAAATACTGTCAATGTGCCCTTAAGCAAGGCACTTAACCCTAATTGCTCTGGATAAGAGCATCGGTTTAATGACTAAAATGTAAATGTAGGTGCTTATTGCTGCTGTGCTTGCCCCTGACATCTTGTCATTGAAACTAAGAATCTGTTCTTAATTGACTTGCCTATTTAGTAAATCAAAGATTGGATACAAGGAAACTAATTGGTCCTCTCTCCACCACAGCATTAGTCCCCCTGAAGTTGTTCACCTCCAAAGGAGGCGCTGAGATCATCTAGTCTCTACCCTAACCATGTGTCTTTCTCTCTTCTCCACAGCAATACAGTCCTCTCCTGAAGGCATTCACCTCCCAGGGAGCCTCTGAGATTATCCTGCTGGTGAAGATCCAGGAGTACTGCTATGACAACATCCACTTCATGAAGGCCTTCCAGAAGATTGTGGTGCTCCTCTACAAAGGTGTGGGCCCTGGTTGAAAGTAGTGCACTATAAAGGGAATAGGGTGCCATTTGGGACAGACTGTGTGTGGGGGGTGTCTCATGTGACATGTCATTTTGGTACGTTCATTAGGTACCAAATGGAATAAAATGGACTGAAACGGGTACAGACTTCTCTAATAAGAAACATTCAATTTGGTTTTCCATTGAGGCTTTATGGTGTGCCCTAATGAACCCTGGTCCCCTGGCTTTCATGACCTTTGACCTAACATTCTTATGTTCCTTGTCCCCCCCCCCCCCCCCTCTCCCAACACAGCGGATGTTTTGAGTGAAGAGGCCATTCTTAAGTGGTACACAGAGGCCCACGTTGCTAAAGGAAAGAGTGTTTTCCTCGAGCAGATGAAGAAATTTGTTGAGTGGCTGAAGCATGCAGAGGAAGGTAAAAAAAAATTTTTTTTCCGAAAAACACCAAAGTTCTCTGAATATTCATGTTGATGTAAATTGTAATGTTCTGATTTGAGTCGACTCTTTTCTGTCTTCCAGAGTCTGAGTCCGAGGAGGAGGAAGAGAACTGAGAACTCGACCCTCCGGATGTGCATTTTAAACAGCACAGTAGGAGCAGTAGAATGTTACTGAAGTGCTAGTCTCTCCCAGTCCTGTTTTTCTATTTTACCTTCTGGTTTCTTTCACCCCTCTCCAACTTCAACATTTACATTTAATTCAAGAGCTGTGATGTCAACAGTACACTCCTTATTAGATTTTATTTGAAACTTACCCTTAATAGTTCACATATATTGTGAATTAAAACCTCAATCATAAAATGAACAAATTAAGTGTTGATTTGTTTGGAAAGATGCCGAAATGAACTCCCTTTTTTTATTAGTATTTCATTCTACTTGAAGATTAAGATACTCTATTGATGTTGCTGCATCCAGTCTAAAGTCTGATAAACCATGATATCCCGGAAACTGCTATATCTGTTAATATTGCAGTAGTGCGCCTTCTTGCCGTGTGACTTAAAGGCACCCTAAAATGACAAGTCATTGCCTTCTCGCCAAAGGATTTACCGGTAGCCCTATCCTCATGTTAGCTCCTTTCCTTACCTTGGCCTTTTGGACAAACCTGTAATGAACAGTTGAATTGGTGATCAGATGAACGTTGTGCAGTGACTGTCATCTTGGTAGAAACATCTTTTGACCTGACTGACATCCTCTCTGGAAGATGAATTGCCAGCTAAGTAATTAATATTGGTTACTACTTTAATCTGATTAAACCAATTGACTTTTTTAAAGAAATAAAGATGACATTCATATTGTTTTGATTATTTATGGTATACATTGTATGTTTGTGTAGCAATGCAATCAATTACTATACTTTAACATGGCTGCCTGCTGTACTAATACATCTCCACCTGAGGTCCCAAATTCACACACAGCTTAATGTTATTACTGGGTATCCACAGTAAATGCTCTTGAGTGATGTAAAAAATATATATATATTTTAAGGCTGTGTTAACGCAGGCAGCACAATTCTGATCTTTTGGCCAATTATTGACAAAAGAGCTGATCTGATTGGTCAAGTTAGTGGGGGAAAATCAGAATTGGACTACCTGTGTAAACTTGGCCTAAAGGTCTTTTTACATGCACATTCAAGTCATCAGTCCAATATTTTTTTTGAAAGTAGTTTAATGATTGTGTTTACAAGTCAACTAATATATATTTTTAACTTATTGTACAAAAATACATTTTTCTTAAACAGCTTCTCACTATGTGCAGAGGACAATTGTCTTCCATAAGTTAGGAGAAATTCAAGTATGTTTACAACAATGATACACATTACAATAGACTTGGCGGTAGGCCTATAATTCTATTAGGTTAATACATTCAGAGGTCTTCATTGAGGTAAAAGTGTATTGCAATCTGTGTGCAACAAGTTGTGTTTTGGATAATTCACAAAAATAAGATTGTATTTTTATCTTGCATGATTTTGAAGTAATTTGATATATATATACCCAAGTCGATGCATAAAATACAAAAATATTGTGTTAAGCTTAAAGGTGTTGAAGGTCCAGTGCAGTCAATTCTGTCCCGGTCTTTTAACTTATATTGTGCTGATGAAACTTAACACTGTAAAAGTATGAAAACATTTGATCAGTGTTATTTCCTGATAGTTGCTGGTTGAAAATACAATCTACACAGGACCTTCTGGCCGTGTGACTTAAAGGCACCCTAAAATGACAAGTCATTGCCTTCTCGCCAAAGGATTTACCGGTAGCCCTATCCTTACCTTGGCCTTTTGGACAAACCTGTAATGAACAGTTGAATTGGTGATCAGATGTTTTGACATCACCATGCGGTTAATACACCATGACCTATAAGAGTTCCAAACTTCTCTGCCAGTAATGGCCAGTTTTCAGTTTACCCTTCCAACTCAGACCACTCCCAGACAGTCCTAGCAAAATTCTTGCTTGAGAAATTTGTGCTAAAAAGCAATTTCTTCCAATTCTAATGGAAATCTATTACAGTAAGGTACTTTTAAGTATAAATGATTTAATGGTGATATAAAAACAGCTCCATTGGGCCTTCAAAGGTGCAACCAATACTGCACAGACACACATGCAGAACTATTGTGTGTTTGTGAATTGTGAAAAGGCTTGTGCAATACATGCAAGTAAACATTTCTCAACATACGGTATAACATTGAGCTCCCAAAAGCAGTGTTTACATATGTTATGTTTTCTTCTGTTCCACACCATGCTACATTTGACATGGAATATGATTTGATGTTGTGGTAAAGTTTGTAAACACCAAGTGTGGTTGCTTCTGCTGTACTAGTGGGCTGGGCCTATATAACACTAATTCATCATATTTGGATTCAAGCACATTTTAGATTTCAAGACTCCCATGAAAGCAGTGGCTTATACTCATTTACTAATAAGTGCACTATCCTGGTTAAAATGAAATACAATTTTACAGCTACCAAAGTATATTTGGGGCTATCGAGTTTGAATTCATAATAATCAAGCAAGGCACCCTCTACTCAGTTGGCAAAAGATGAGTCAGTCAGGAGACAAGCCAACCAGTCCACTACTCTACTGACAGCAACCGCTGCATGGCCTAGGTTTGGGTTACAACCATGTGACTGGCTGCATGGGGGAGGCGAGACTGTGTTTTTAGGAGCGCGACACTAGGGCTTACTATTTCTGATACCGAAATAGCCCACTGTCAGGTGGAACCTTACACATTGTGCTCGAGTTACAATTTGACCAAAACACAGTGGATAAGACGCACATGTGAGAACGGAAAGTGCATTTCAGTGGGGGGGGGGGGTTTGTCCTAAGATTTAGCAAAAATATGTAAAAAGTTATATCTTTTTTTTCACTCGTAGGTACATGTAAACATCCGTGCGACTTGGTATGCATCCTTGTTGTGACCATGTCAGATGGCTGTGTGCTTTTCTCCATCTCTGAGCTGTGAGGGTAGAGAAATTGTAGTAGTTTACATTGAAATAAAACCGTTGAAATACTATTGATTGTGACGCTGTTATGGAATTGCTCCAATGTTAAATAAAGTACTGGCCCGTTATCTAAATGTAGCCAAATCCCATCCATTTTTTCTTGTGGAGATTACGTGCAGTCTTCCATGATAGCCCACAGTCTGTCAACCAATATATACTGATTTATTTTGAGGACTCACCGTTTTCCTCTGGTTACTGAGACAGAAAGTGCATATGGGCCTGAGGGGGGGGCTGCTGCTGTTGATGTTGGTGCTGCTCTGCAAGATGCTGTGGTACCTGAGACAGGGCTGCCCGTCCAAACACTCGTCCCCCAGCAGCAGCACGTTGGCAAGGTGGGAGATGTAGCTGGACGCCAGGCGCAGCGTCTCGATCTTGGACAGTTTCCTGTCTGCCGGTTCTGTGGGGATGAGGGTGCGCAGCGCGGTGAACGCCGTGTTCACGCTGTGGGTCCTGTCCCGTTCCCGCGCGTTGGCTGCCTGTCTCTGTTTGCTAACGCCCGGCAGACGGCTGCTGTACCCCCCCTCCCTCTGCCTGGCTCCCTCCCGGCACTCTCCCTGGGGGCTACAGCCACCGCTCGTCGACTTGTTGTCGGAGCTCTCCTCGCTTCCACTATCCAGCTCGTCCAGGTCGGAGGGGAAACCGTCCGGCGTGGCACCCTGTTCGCTCCCTGTGGACTTCATGGTGGACCTGGCTGGGTGTCTAAGGCGGGGGACTGAGCTGGGATCTGGGACGGGCTCTGCAACTGTGTCTGTTTCATGGTGCAGCCGACTGCTGCCAACCACTTTATAAAAGCAGAGTGAAAATAGCACCTGGGACCAGCTGCCGCCGTGTGATCCGGTGACTGGGGGTGGGGGATCCTGCGTTAACTGGGCTCACGCCATTCCCTTGGCAGAGCAGCATGCCATTTCTTGAATAACGGATCCGTTCTGGGCCCGGTCACCATGCATGCGGCCTCTGGAAAAGGAAAGACAGGTGGAGGCTAGAGAGTAGAGGCCACCTGTCGTGGTTCTTGGGTGCTAGAGGTTTATATATCCCCCCCCCCCCCCCCCCACGGAGAGCCAGCACACTCCCACTTTGCTCCTAACCCCTGCCCCTTGACCCCTAACCCTTCCATGTTTGCAGATCTGTAAAGTGGAAGCAATATGGTGGAAGCTTGACCATTACACTGCTTACAATTTGCAGACTTGTTTACGTGTTGCAGTGCGTTTTGTTGCCAACCTTACTTTGCTACCTGACAACTTTACGGTGTTTACTTTTTAATTACCGTTTATATTTATTGTTTTTCCCTCACTTAACTTTTTTTCATTCAACTTTTTCACTCCGGACGCTTTATCTGGACATGGTTCGTCAGGACCTCCAACAGCCGGAGCTAAGTAGTAACATTAACATGATGCCTTCTAATTGCAGTCGCTGTACACATAATATACAGGAGAACGATCGCCTTACGGCGAGGATAGCTGTGCTGCAAGCCCAGCTTCAGACGCAATCGTTAGGCAAGGGTAATTTCATTGTAGGAAAGGATGAAACAGCGTCTGTGCCACCAGTAAGTACATATAGTAACGTTAGTATAAATCCCCTCGCACGGTCCCCGCAGCCGGACAACTTTCTCATGGCTTCTGGAGGGAAATGCTGTAGGAATGCTCAACCGGTGTCGCTCATTCAGCCGACAGAAACTTTCAACCGGTTTTCCCCATTAAGCAGCGAGTCGGAGTCTGAGGCCGAGCCTTCTCTTGTCTCTACTCCTCCCGTTACGGGGTCTGGGACGCCGAAGCTTCCCACCATTAGCTCTGACAAATTGAAAACCGTAGTCATTGGCGACTTCATTACCCGCAGTATTAGACTTAAAACGAATCATCCAGCGATCATACACGGTTTACCGGGGGCAGGGATACCGACGTTAAAGCTAATCTGAAGATGGTGCTGGTTAAAGCTAAAACTGTCGAGTATAAGAGATATTGTTATCCACGTCGGCACCAAAGATGTTAGGATGAAACAGTCAGAGGTCACCAAGCGCAACATAACTTCAGCATGTAAATCAGCTAGAAAGATGTGTTGGCATCGAGTAATTGTCTCTGGCCCCCTCCCAGTTAGGGGGAGTTATGAGCTCTACAGCAGAGTCTCACAACTCAATCGCTGGTTGAAAACTGTTTTCTGCCCCTCCCAAAAGATAGAATTTGTAGATAATTGGCCCTCTTTCTGGGACTCACCCACAAACAGGACCAAGCCTGGCCTGCTGAGGAGTGACGGACTCCATCCTAGCTGGAGGGGTGCTCTCATCTTATCTACCAACATAGACAGGGCTCTAACTCCTCTAGCTCCACAATGAAATAGGGTGCAGGCCAGGCAGCAGGCTGTTAGCCAGCCTGCCAGCTTAGTGGAGTCTGCCACTAGCACAGTCAGTGTAGTCAGCTCAGCGTTCCCCATTGAGATGTGTCTGTGCCTCGACCTAGGTTGGGCAAAACTTAACATGGCGGTGTTCGCCTTAGCAATCTCACTAGGATAAAGACCTCCTCCATTTCTGCCATTATTGAAAGAGATCGTGATACCTCACATCTCAAAATAGGGCTACTTAATGTTAGATCCCTCACTTCAAAGGCAGTTATAGTTAATGAACTAATCACTGATCATAATCTTGATGTGATTGGCCTGACTGAAACATGGCTTAAGCCTGATGAATTTACTGTGTTAAATGAGGCCTCACCTCCTGGTTACACTAGTGACCATATCCCCTGTGCATCCTGCAAAGGCGGAGGTGTTGCAAACATTTACGATAGCAGAAAATATGACGTTTTCTTTTTTTGAGCTTCTAGTCATGAAATCTATGCAGCCTACTCAATCACTTTTTATAGCTACTGTTTACAGGCCTCCTGGGCCATATACAGCGTTCCTCACTGAGTACCCTGAATTCCTATCGGATAATATTCAAATTTTTGGTGATTTTAATATTCACATGAAAAGTCCACAGACCCACTCCAAAAGGCTTTCGGAGCCATCATCGACTCAGTAGGTTTTGTCCAACATGTCTCTGGACCTACTCACTGTCACAGTCATACTCTGGACCTAGTTTTGTCCCATGGAATAAATGTTGTGGATCTTAATGTTTTTCCTCATAATCCTGGACTATCGGACCACCATTTTATTACGTTTGCAATCGCAACAAATAATCTGCTCAGACCCCAACCAAGGAGCATCAAAAGTCATGCTATAAATGCTCAGACAACACAAAGATTCCTTGATGCACTTCCAGACTCCCTCTGCCTACCCAAGGACGTCAGAGGACAAAAATCAGTTAACCACCTAACTGAGGAACTCAATTTAACCTTGCGCAATACCCTAGATGCAGTTGCACCCCTAAAAACTAAAAACATTTGTCATAAGAAACTAGCTCCCTGGTATACAGAAAATACCCGAGCTCTGAAGCAAGCTTCCAGAAAACTGGAATGGAAATGGCGCCACACCAAACTGGAAGTCTTCCGACTAGCTTGGAAAGACAGTACCGTGCAGTATCGAAGAGCCCTCACTGCTGCTCGATCATCCTATTTTTCCAACTTAATTGAGGAAAATAAGAACAATCCGAAATTTCTTTTTGATACTATCGCAAAGCTAACTAAAAAGCAGCATTCCCCAAGTGAGGATGGCTTTCACTTCAGCAGTAATAAGTTCATGAACTTCTTTGAGGAAAAGATCATGATCATTAGAAAGCAAATTACGGACTTAAATCTGCTTATTCCTCCAAAGCTCAGTTGTCCTGAGTCTGCACAACTCTGCCATGACCTAGGATCAAGAGAGACACTTAAGTGTTTTAGTACTATATCTCTTGACACAATGATGAAAATAATCATGGCCTCTAAACCTTCAAGCTGCATACTGGACCCTATTCCAACTAAACTACTGAAAGAGCTGCTTCCTGTGCTTGGGCCTCCTATGTTGAACATAATAAACGGCTCTCTATCCACCGGATGTGTACCAAACTCACTAAAAGTGGCAGTAATAAAGCCTCTCTTGAAAAAGCCAACCCTTGACCCAGAAAATCTAAAAAACTATCGGCCTATATCGAATCTTCCATTCCTCTCAAACAATTTTGAAAAAGCTGTTGCGAAGCAACTCACTGCCTTCCTGAAGACAAACAATGTATACGAAATGCTTCAGTCTGGTTTTAGACCCCATCATAGCACTGAGACTGCACTTGTGAAGGTGGTAAATGACCTTTTAATGGCGTCAGACCGAGGCTGTGCATCTGTCCTCGTGCTCCTAGACCTTAGTGCTGCCTTTGATATCATCGATCACCACATTCTTTTGGAGAGATTGGAAACCCAAATTGGTCTACACGGACAAGTTCTGGCCTGGTTTAGATCTTATCTGTCGGAAAGATATCAGTTTGTCTCTGTGAATGGTTTGACCTCTGACAAATCAACTGTAAATTTCGGTGTTCCTCAAGGTTCCGTTTTAGGACCACTATTGTTTTCACTATATATTTTACCTCTTGGGGATGTCATTCGAAAACATAATGTTAACTTTCACTGCTATGCAGATGACACACAGCTGTACATTTCAATGAAACATGGTGAAGCCCCAAAATTGCCCTTGCTAGAAGCCTGTGTTTCAGACGTAAGGAAGTGGATGGCTGCCAACTTTCTACTTTTTAACTCGGACAAAACAGAGATGCTTGTTCTAGGTCCCAAGAAACAAAGAGATCTTCTGTTGAATCTGACAATTAATCTTGATGGTTGTAAAGTCGTCTCAAATTAAACTGTGAAGGACCTCGGCGTTACTCTGGACCCTGATCTCTCTTTTGACGAACATATCAAGACTGTTTCAAGGACAGCTTTTTTCCATCTACGTAACATTGCAAAAATCAGGAACTTTCTGTCCAAAAATGATGCAGAAAAATTAATCCATGCTTTGGTTACTTCTAGGTTAGACTACTGCAATGCTCTACCTTCCGGCTACCCGGATAAAGGCCTAAATAAACTTCAGTTAGTGCTAAATACGGCTGCTAGAATCCTGACTAGAACCAAAAGAATTGATCATATTACTCCAGTGCTAGCCTCCCTACACTGGCTTCCTGTTAAGGCAAGGGCTGATTTCAAGGTTTTACTGCTAACCTACAAAGCATTACATGGGCTTGCTCCTACCTATCTTTCCGATTTGGTCCTGCCGTACATATCTACACGTACGCTACGGTCACAAGACGCAGGCCTCCTAATTGTCCCTAGAATTTCTAAGCAAACAGCTGGAGGCAGGGCTTTCTCCTATAGAGCTCCATTTTTATGGAATGGTCTGCCTACCCATGTGAGAGACGCAGACTCGGTCTCAACCTTTAAGTCTTTACTGAAGACTCATCTCTTCAGTGGGTCATATGATTGAGAGTAGTCTGGCCCAGGAGTGTGAAGGTGAATGGAAAGGCTCTGGAGCAACGAACCGCCCTTGCTGTCTCTGCCTGGCCGGTTCCCCTCTCTCCACTGGGATTCTCTGCCTCTAACCCTATTACAGGGGCTGAGTCACTGGCTTACTGGTGCTCTTTCATGCCGTCCCTAGGAGGGGTGCGTCACTTGAGTGGGTTGAGTCACTGACGTGATCTTCCTGTCTGGGTTGGCGCCCCCCCTTGGGTTTTGCTGTGGCGGAGATCTTTGTGGGCTATACTCGGCCTTGTCTCAGGATGGTAAGTTGGTGGTTGAAGATATCCCTCTAGTGGTGTGGGGGCTGTGCTTTGGCAAAGTGGGTGGGGTTATATCCTTCCTGTTTGGCCCTGTCCGGGGGTATCATCGGATGGGGCCACAGTGTCTCCTGACCCCTCCTGTCTCAGCCTCCAGTATTTAATGTGTAGTACTTCTCCTGTCTTATCCGGTGTCATGTGTGAATTTAAGTATGCTCTCTCTAATTCTCTCTTTCTTTCTTTCTCTCTCTCGGAGGACCTGAGCCCTAGGACCATGCCTCAGGACTACCTGGCATGATGACTCCTTGTTGTCCACCTGGCCGTTGTTGTCCAACTGTTCTGCCTGCGGCTATGGAACCCTGACCTGTTCACCGGACGTGCTACCTGTCCCAGACCTGCTGTTTTCAACTCTCTAGAGACAGCAGGAGCGGTAGAGATACTCTTAATGATCAGCTATGAAAAGCCAACCGACATTTACTCCTGATGTGCTGACTTGCTGCACCCTTGACAACTACTGTGATTATTATTATTTGACCATGCTGGTCATTTATGAACATTTGAACATCTTGGCCATGTTCTGTTGTAATCTCCACCCGGCACAGCCAGAAGAGGACTGACCACCCCTCATAGCCTGGTTCCTCTCTAGGTTTCTTCCTAGCTTTTGGCCTTTCTAGGGAGTTTTTCCAAGCCACCGTGCTTCTACACCTGCATTGCTTGCTGTTTGGGGTTTTAGGCTGGGTTTCTGTACAGCACTTTGAGATATCAGCTGATGTAAGAAGGGCTATATAAATATATTTGATTTATACTTCTCCAGCCCCTTCAAATCTGCACACATTGAGGGGTCAGGGTGTGACAGACAGTGTGACAGTGCAGATGCACTACATTAACCATCTCCGACTCTCAGCCCAGGTAAAGACATGGTCATGCTGTGACTCCCTCCATCACAAACCTTCATTTTCTCGTCTCCTGTTTCCTGGAAGTCTTTCATCTTCTCCCGCTGACTCAAACGCCGGTCTAACTACCGGAAGCCTCAACAACATACACACAGTCGCACAAACTTCTATTGCACGCAAAGGTGCAAAGGTCACATAATGATGATAATGCAAATCTGGACATAGTGAAAACATTCATCCGGTTTACGTTAGACCACTGTGTCAGTCAATTGATTGCTATTTAAAACACGTTGCACAGTTTCACGTTAGGATGTGTGTTCCTAGAAATGCTACTTCGTTACAGCATGTCAACAACTCTCAGAACTCAAATTCAAACTCAGTTCAAACCCCAGTGAAGGAATTACTCCTTGGTCTTCGAGTCATGACACCAGCTTTAGCGCTCCCCGACCAGGACCGTGAGTGAATAGTCCAGGTGTACCGGTCACCCGCCAGCTGTTCCTCCACCCCGTGGCAGTCTCCCCATAACCTGTGCCATCTTTAGCCTTGATATAAATATCTGTAAATGCACAAGTCACTTATATAGTGTTACTTCAGTAAACTTTAAGATCATCACACCAAGATCTTCGTCATGATACCAACAATAGTTTGTGTTCCCGAGAGCAATGCAAGTTGTGTGAAAAGGGAATTCTAATCACAGCAATTTCATATCAATAGGTTTGAGTGATTTCAAAGGGCCAACTGAGCTAATCAATGCAACCATAAATTGTGGAAATGAAAATGTAAAAAATTAGGGGAGTTAATTTGTATGTGCATTGTCAAGTTGTTGTTTTGGTATTTCAGGTCTACACTATGGGTTATATAGCAATAGACTGCATGTCATCACTAGATGGCAATATAGCACTGGTGTGGAACTACAATGAGCCACTTTGACAGCCTTTATTTGTGTAGGTGGGCACGGGCATACATGCGCAGGAATGGTGCTGTGTCAGCTGTGTGTGGGCTGTGTGTGTGACAGCGCATTGGTTGACTTACTAGTGACAAGTGCGTGACATGTTTGACGCAGCAGCTCTGTCACTAACACTGTTGACAGAGGGAGAGCTCAGAGGCAAACTGCTCCTGAGAGAGAGGGGGATAGGGGAGAGAACGACAGGAGGTGGGAGAGAGAGGGGAGCGAGAGAGGAGAAAGAGAGGGAGAGGAGAGGAGGGGGCTGAGAGATTCAAGGAGCGAGGTGCAGGCCTACATGCTTGTCTGTCTGTGCTAAAAGAGAGGTGTGGTTCAGCCTTTTCTTTCTGTTAGTCATTAGCAGCAGCTGCTTCTCCCCTTTGCTTCTGGACCATTATGCAACACTAGGAAACTTTGCACCTCCCAAATCACTTTGATTACCACCCATAGACGTGTACAGGCACACTTTATTGGTAAATATGAAGGGTTTAGAGAGATCAGACAGTGAGACTGGGGACTAACAGAGGACAGAGTGAAAAGAGAGAGACAGACAGAGAGAGAATAAAATTAAAATACATTTTGTATTTGCCACATGCGTCGTAAACAACATGTGTAGATTAACAGTGAAATTCTAGTTTACGGATCATTTTCCAACAATGCAGAGTTAAACATAAAACATAGAAGTCGTGACACAAGGAATAAATACACAGCGAATAACGAATAACAATAACGAGTAAAAATAACATGGCTATTTACAGGCAGTACCAGTACCGAGTCGATGTGCAGGGGTAAGAGGTAATTGAGGTAGCTATGTATATATAGGTAGGGGTAAAGTGACTAGGCAACAGGATGGATAACAGACAGTAGCAGCAGCGTGTGAAAGTGTGTGTTTGTGTGTGAGTGAGTGTGGTGTGAGTATGCATGTGTGCGCATGTTAAGTGTGTGTGTGTATGTGTGTGTTGGGGTTTCAGTGTACGTATGTGTGAGTGTGTGGGTAGTCCAGTTTGTGTGCATAGAGTCAGTGCAACAGAGTTAGTGCGAAAAAGGGTCAATGCAGATAGTCCAGGTAGCGATTTGATTAGCAGTCTTGTTTAGCAGTCTTATGGCTTGGGGGAAGAAGCTGTTCACGGTGCTGTTGGTTCCAGACTTGGTGCACTGATATTGCTTGCCGTGCAGTTGCAGAGAACACTCTATGGCTGGAGTCTTTGACAATTTTTGGGGGCCTTCCTCTGACACCACCTGGCGTAGAGGTCCTGGATGGCAGGGAGCTCGGCCCCAGTGATGCAGCCAGTCAAGATGCTCTCTGGGGCAGCTGTAGAACTGTTGAGGATCTGACAGAGACAGTCAGACAGAGACAGACAGACATAATCAGACAGAGACAGTCAGGACAGTCAGACAGACACAGAAAGGGAAGTTCTGACTAAATTTGTTGGAGAGGAAGATCCATTGTCATTTCTGTGACAAAATGAACAGCGTTTTCATTTAATGCAAGCAATTCTGTTATTCCAAAAGAAATCCATTTCCATAAACTAATATCTTTCAGCATCTTGTGAGGGATAAACAGCAGAGAATACAACAGTAATTTCCATCACAAAGTTTGTTTCGCTTCTCAAAGTTTTAACCGTGAGAGACAATCGCTGAGGGTGGATCTCAGGTTTTCCCGTGATATTTACCATCCAGGAGTTGGTGAGGTTGCCACAGAATTATTCTGAACACTATTTCAAAAGCAGAGGCTGCTTGTTTGGGTTCAACTAGAATTAGCTGCCAGTATGCAGAGTACGGGGGATTAGAACAAAGATACGCAAACATCAACTGACTTGCAAAAAGACTAATCCTACTGAGCTCAAACAGGGCAACTAAGACTCATTTAAATGAGATTTGAAAACCAACCACAAAAGGCTGCTGGAGCAGAATAGCCTGTCGTAATTGGCTCAGAGTTGATGCAGTTTGGTGGTGGTTTTATCTGTTTAATCCCCATTTCCTCCTCATCCTCCACCTCCAGTGACTCACATAGTGAATGTCTGTGGCCCCTGGGCTAGGTGAGGCATCCCTCTAACCCCTGTACCCCTAACTTCCTCACTGCATCATTACCAGGGGCCTCATTTATAAATGGTTTGGTATGCACAGATTTGAACATAAATTGTTCATGGATATTACAAAAGGTGTACCACAGGGGTCAGTACTGGGACCTATTCTCTTTACTATTTATGTAAATAATAATGGTATATCTGTTAACTTGTATTATTCATCTGTATGCGAACAACACTGTCATGTACGTCATTGCCCCAACTGTTGACCAGGCTTTGTTAGAGCTGCACAAAGCAAAAGGGGACCATCGCGCTCTTCCAGAGCGTGGCTGGTGTGTAAAACCCGTGAATTCAGACAAACAAAAGGTGTGATGGGTCCGCACTCAAAAAGATGTTGCTTAAAGCTTACTTAATGTATAAAAGTAAGCTTTATGGGACATAGTTTTGAGTGCGGACCCATCACACCTTTTGTGTGTTAGAGCTGCAATCTGACCTTGTTACCTTACAGAAAGCCTTGGTTGGCTTATTGCAGGAAGGACTAAATATATGTTGTTCTCTTGTTCTCACAAGAATGTTTCAGCTGGACTACATATTTATTCATTGGACAAAGACTTAATGCTTAAAAAACATACGGATGAGCTAGTTAAAAAGCTAAGGCTCCTTTTTTATAAATACAGTTTAAGTCGGAAGTTTACATACACTTAGGTTGGAGTCATTAAAACTTGTTTTTCAACCACCACAAATTTCTTGTTAACAAACTATAGTTTTGGCAAGTCGGTTAGTACATCTACTTTGTGCATGACACAAGTAATTTTTCCAACAATTGTTTACAGACAGATTATTTCACTTATAATTCACTGTATCACAATTCCAGTGGGTCAGAAGTTTACATACACTAGGTTGACTGTGCCTTTAAAAAGCTTGGAAAATTCCAGAAAATTATATCATGGCTTTAGAAGCTTCTGATAGGCTAATTGACATCATTTGAGTCAATTGGAGTTGTACCTGTGGATGTATTTCAAGGCCTACCTTCAAACTCAGTGCCTCTTAGCTTGACATCATGGGAAAATCAAAAGAAATCAGCCAAGACCCCAGAAAAAAAATTTGCAGACCTCCACAAGTCTGGTTCATCCTTGGGAGAAATGTCCAAATGCCTGAAGGTACCACATTCATCTGTACAAACAATAGTACGCAAGTATAAACACCATGGGACCACGTTTCCGTCATACTGCTCAGGAAGGAGACACGTTCTGTCTCCTAGAGATGAACGTACTTTGGTGCGAAAAGTGCAAATCAATCCCAGAACAACGGCAAAGGACCGTGTGAAGATGCTGGAGGAAACAGGTACAAAAGTATCTATATCCACAGTAAAACGAGTCCTATGTCGACATAACCTGAAAGGCCGCTCAGCAAGGAAGAAGCCACTGCTCCAAATCCGCCATAAAAATTCAGACTACGGTTTGCAACTGTACAAAGACCGTACTTTTTGGAGAGTTGTCCTCTGGTCTGATGAAACAAAAATTTGGCCATAATGACCATCGTTATATTTGGAGGAAAAAGGGGGAGAATTGCAAGCCGAAGAACACCATCCCAACTGTGAAGCACGGGGGTGGCAGCATCATGTTGTGGGGGTGCTTTGCTGCAGGAGGTACTGGTGCATTTCACAAAATAGATGGCATCATGAGGCAGGAAAATTATGTGGATATATTGAAGCAACATCTCAAGACATCAGTCAGGAAGTTAAAGCTTGATCGCAAATGTGTCTTCCAAATGGACAATGACCCCAAGCATACTTCCAAAGTTGTGGAAAATGGCTTAAGGACAACAAAGCCAAGGTATTGAAGTGGCCATCACAAAGCCCTGACCTCAATCATATAAAAAATGTGTGGGCAGAACTGAAAAAGTGTGTGCGAGCATGGAGGCCTACAAACCTGACTCAGTTACACCAGCTCTGTCAGGAGGAATGGGCCAAAATTCACCCAACTTATTGTGGGAAGCTTTTGGAAGGCTACCCGAAATGTTTGACCCAAGTTAGCAATTTAAAGGCAATGGTACCAAATACTAATTGAGTGTTTGTAAACTTTTGTTCCACTGGGAGTGTGATGAAATAAATAAATGCTGAAATAAATCATTCTCTCTACTATTATTCTGACATTTCACATTCTTAAAATAAAGTGGTGATCCTAACTGACCTAAGACAGGGAATAGTTACTAGGATATAAATATCAGGGATTGTGAAAACTGAGTTTAAATGTATTTGGCTAAGGTGTATGTAAACTTCCGACTTCAACTGTAGATCTTGCCTCTCCCTAAATAGCAGGAAGCAGGTTGTACAGTCAACCTTCTTGCTAGTTCTTGATTATGGTGACACCGTTTCCCAGATTGCAGCAGTCACTACTCTACTCTCCTTTGGATGCCGTCTACCATAGGGACATTTGTTTTATCACAGGGCGACAGTTTTAATACTCATCACTGCATCCTGTATCAAAAGGTTGGCTGGTCCTCATTAAAGTCCCATAGATCAATTCATTACTCCCTATTTGTTCACAAAGCCCTACTACACAAGCTTTCAACTTACTTAACTTTGTTGTTAAAGTATTTTTTTTAAACCATGAGAGACCAAACCATGGTTGGTTAACTCTTGAGATTGCTCAGGTCTCCACCGAATTAGGTAAATCAGCTTTTAGTTTTAATGCACCTCATTACTGGAACCAACTGCAAAATACTCTGGGATTGGATGCTCTGAAGGGAAAATGGGAAAATAGGGAAAATGTAAATATTGATTGGGGAACTATTTGCTGTTTTCTTGATTGTTTGTTGCGCTGTATTTTAGTTTGTTTTTCTGATTTTCATTTGATTTGGTCTATGAAATTGTATGTGCAGATTGTATGCGCAGGGCTCCTTTGCGAAAGAGACCCTGATCTCAATGGTGACCTGTTTTACACAAAGCACATTTCTTCTCACATTTTAAGAAATGATTGTATGCAGAATGAGAATCAAGACTATGTATTGTACATAACAAATGGACTTTAATATCATACATTGCCTGGGTTTGATTTGTGATTAATACAAAACCTATTTGATGATATGTACAACAGTATAAAATTATAAAACATCAGACAACCAAATAAATAACAATTCCAAGTGAGTTTTTAGTTCGTCTGTGGTGAGTTTTTAGTTTGTCTGTGGAACAAACTTGGTGAGTTTGTTCCACAGTACACAGGACTGTTTTGTGCTTTGTTTTAATCGTGTAAAAAAAGCCAGACTTCAAAAGATAAAATACAGTATTATTGGTTCTAAGAAAAAGTATTATACAAATATTATACATATATTATGTACAGCTCATAATCTTTGGAATTGTGACGTATATTACAAATTATTTTGAAGAAACATTAACAGTGGGTATTGAGCATCCTGATATTCAGTGTGGTGGCTCCATTAGGAGTTGCATTGTCTTGTTTCAGCCCAGCATCTTCGCTACATAGTTCACAGACCTCCATCAGCCTCGTGGAATTGGGAGATGAAAAACACCACACATATTTTGGCCACACTCATTCCACCGTGCATTCATACAGTCTTGAAATGGACCAGCCAATGCAAAAGAGTTGAAAAGCCCTCATCAATAAAAGATTTCTGACTTTCAGGCGTGAGCTTGATGCTCAGCTTTCAAATTATACTCCCAATTCCTCTCTTGATTCCAGTCACAGTAGGTGTTGAGGTGATGTATCTACTTACCTTATGGGAACACAGGACCCCTGAATATCCTTTCCTGCAGACACAGACATTAGGGCGGATACAACGGCTCCCGTAAAGACACTTCTGTTCACAGAGTGCTATAGAAATGTCAGAAATCACAATGTAGAAATGACAAATTTGAAAATGAAAATCACAATGCAGAGAAGAGAGAGAGAGAGAGAGGCAGCAGGTGAGGGACAAGTCCTAAATCAGCCTAGCATCCTAATAATGACATCGTCATAACGACAGAGCTGACACTAATCTCTCTCTACTCATATTACCACCCTGAGGATTCTGGGTAAGTCCCAGAGAGGGGCCAAAATGGAGCCATGACAACACAGTTACCATAATCATCCCATCAAACCTCTGAATCATTACCATGCATAACTAAATGTGAACACTGGGACTGAGTCTGCCTTTGTATTTAAGGCAGGAATGACTTTATTATACACTTGAATACTGTGTGGACTGAATTTTATAGATTTTACTACGCCGTATACTTGGGAGATTTACTTACAGCTATTAGTGGTTTGATAGAAAGAAATAAATAGGGCTGAGGCAGTGTAAACAGATAAACAGAAATGATGAATCATCTTTACGGATGGTGACTTCACTATAAAGGGAGTTAAGTACTTCCGTTCCTCTCATGACTCCCGAGTCATTCTTCAAAGTCATGTATTGGCTGGTTAATGCTGGGATGCTGAACGAGCTCCTGCAGGAACTACTAGTGATACTCTGATGAGATGTAGCTGTTAGTGTTTGTGTGTGCAACAAAGACACAGCGGATTGTTAACGTGGTTGGGGCTCTTGTTGTTGCTGCTGCTGCTGTGACCAGATGATAAAAGTTGTTAACGGAGAGCTTGTTAAGCATGGTGGTGGTGAGAGTGAGCTGATGAGGGATGTTTTAGAGACATATGAAACTGGCAATAAACGTCAATAAAAGAGAACTATTGTAAAATATACTGTGTCCATAAAAATGTATATAGTATGTATAAGCTGAAAGTAGAAGCCTAAGGGTTGTTGTCCACTAGTTTACATCAATTAGGGGAGGGGTGGTAGGGTTAGGGGAACATAATAAAGGAAAATATATATATATACATGCTTTGTAAGTAGGAAAAACTGCAAAATCGGCAGTGTATCAAATACTTGTTCTCCCCACTGTATATATTCCCCCCAAAATATATGGGTGATTGGAAATTATGTAGACAATTACATTGATGGAAGCCACAATCTATCTGCATTATTAAAGCTGATCTACCCCTTTAGAAAATAAATAAAGAGGTTTATCAGCGGTAACTCTGGGGGAATAACCACTGTCTAAATCGGTATCTCAGTGGTATCATAAACCAGCCCAGGACTGTGTAGAGCTGGTCTCAGGAGTCAACACCAGAGGAGGCTGGTGGGAGCTATAGGAGGACGGGCTCATTGTAATGGCTGGAATGGATTGAATGGAACAGTATCAAACACATAATAGAACACATGTAAAGACTTCAACATAGGAATGACCAATATCAATATTCAGACTGTGGTGTCACTGCAGCCTCCTCTGGTCTACACCCCCCACCAGCCTCCTCTGGTCTACACCTAACAATGTAATTGTAGTAGAGACCTGGCCTATGCTAGACACACATAACAGGGGAAGGAGACAGAACATTGATCACAGAGACAGTTCCACTCTCCACAGGAGAACTAGGGTGGTGGGAGGCAATTAACAGACAATTTCAGATAGTTAACCTAAACACACCATTCTCTTCAGAGAGGAAGTAAGTGTGTGTGTGTGTGTGTACAAGCAGGCTCGCATATGTAGGCGTACTTACGGACTTGGCATAGCATGCCCTGCCAGCCTGGAGGACAGTGGCAAGTGTTATGGCCAACACACTCTCCTCCATTCAGACACTTCTGTAGACAAGTGGCTGGGGAAGACAACACAACATCAATCAATTCACAAACCACTGCTGATGAATGAGTTAACTATGGCTTATGAATGAGTTACGAGTAGCTTATGAATGAGTTATGTATGGCTTATGAACGTATGAATGTATGGCTTATGAATGTATTGTTATGAATGTGTTATGAAGTCCTTATGTCCTTACCAGAAAATATTTTGGTATGTTATAATTGTGTCCATATTGTGCTCTAAACAGGCTTGCATAAAGCGCTTTACAAGCTGTTAACATTCTATGTGACTACCTGCTGCTATTAAATGCTTGTTTGTGAGGGCATGACACAGCCTGCAGTCGGTGAACCACTACACATCCCAAACGCCATGATTAATTGTTCCCGTACGCAGCTAGCGTGGAGGCATCTGTTTACAGGTAGCGGTGCAACTGTGGAAGTCCTACGTGAGCCCACTGACGTTTATCGCACCGCTTTCCTCTCCATCCAGATGGACAGTCACACACATACCACGCACCGCCCGCCGTTCATACACATGGGCTCACATACACCTGCATAAGGGAGGGAGGGATGGAGAGACTAGAACTTACCATCTCAGCTCATACATATTAACCAGAATAACTATCCACAGTATCTCACACAGCAGAGAGAGATTTTCAACTGACCCATGTACTTCAACTGACCTATGTACTGTACCTGATAGCCATAATCATTTTTATTTATTTTACCTTTATTTAACTAGGCAAGTCAGTTAAGAACAAATTCTAATTTTCAATGACAGCCTAGGAACAGTGGGTTAACTGCCTTGGTCAGGGGCAGAACGACAGATTTGTACCTTGTCAGCTCAGGGATTCGAACTTGCAACCTTTCGGTTACTAATCCAACACTCTAACCACTAGGCTACGCTGCCGCCCCGATCAACGCAGTGGAGAGGACAGCCAGTTTTACCATGAGCACATTGTTGAAGCTATCACGGCACTAATTACCCATTAGTAGCAGGTTGGTAATGTATAGCTAAATTAAAACCTTCACGTAAAACCCCCTGCATGCATCACTACTCTTAGTCAATAGCACTCCATAGCATCAATTTGACTATACCCAGCCTCCACATGAAGCTCTGAAATGTTGGTTCCTGCTCCCTTGGGCGGGTGCCTCTTACTGGGTGCATCCATCAAATGCTTCCCTCATCCATATGGCTCAATTTACCCGCCAATATGCTGTACATTAACAAGGCTCTGGAATTAACTGGCTCCACTGTGTTGAGGGCACTTTGTCACACTGACACACATATGGTGGTGGGTAAGAGATGATGAGGAGGAGGAGGAGGGATAGAGGACGAAGAGAGGAGAGGGTGGAGGAAGAGGAGGTGGAGGGGCGGGCCATGGAAGAGGAGGAGGTGGAGGAAGAGGTGGAGGTGGAGGGGCGGGCCATGGAAGAGGAGCAGGTGGAGGGGCGGGCCTTGGAGGAGGAGGTAGAGTGGCTTTACTCCCTTCTTTCACAGCGCCATCCGGTGTATCCCTCGGCGCAGGAGCAGACGCTGTTTCTCATGCATACGCCCTCGTTCTTACAGGGAGGGCTGCAGACAGCTGGGAAACAGCAAGAGATAGAAAGACAGGGGAGAGATGGAGAAAGAGAGGCGGGGAGCGATGGAGGTGAGAGAGAGAGAGAGAGAGCCGGTGGGAGAGAAAGAGATGCACCTAAACCTCTGTCAATCTATTGTATTAGTTTTCCTTTCATTCAACAAGTAAATACACAAGTCAAAACTCCCACAGCAGGCCCATGTGTGTTGTCAGGACAGTATGTGGACAAGGACATGGGCAGACGGAATGGTGTGTGTGTGGCTCAGCTGGTAAGAGTGTGATGCTTGCAATGCCAAGGTCGTGGAGACCACACACTAAAAATGTATGCAGCCACTTTACTGTAAGTCACGTTGGATAAAAGTGTCTCCTAAGTGCGACAATTAAATGAAGAGTGTAATTTACCGTTTTGACACTGGGCGCCGTAGAAGCCCCGGGGACAGCCACAGGTGTTCAGACGAAGACAAGTCCCTCCGTTCAGACACACGGGAGCACACAGCTGGAGGACAGACACTCAGAACAATCAACCAATCAACCATTAAATCAACTGACCATTCAATCAATCAAATGTGTTTATAAAGCCCTTCATACATCGACAGTTGTCACACAGTGCTTTACAGTAGCCTGACCTAGACCCCAAAGAGCAAGCAGAAGGACAGAAGAACACACCAGGAAGGGTAGCTTGCTGCATGCGCAACAGCTAATGGGGTTCCTAATAAACTGAAAGAAAGTGCCCAGGACCAGAGCTGTACCTGTCTCACAGGAGGGTCCGGTCCAGACAGGCAGACAGGCACACTCATCAGGAGACACACACTCTCCTCCGCTGTGACAGTGGCGGTTACACACCACTGCAGAACAGAGAGATGGGATAGAGTGAGCAACACAGAGATACCATATAATTGTAAGGTTGTACCTGGATGTTTTGACGTAGCATTGTTCTGGACAATGTTCTCCACCTATATAGTATACCTCAAGGAGGAGGGACACAGCCTTGACGTTAACACCATTGGTTTGCCAAGTCCAATCCAATTTCAATGTGAGTAACCTGACAAAGATCCATCTTGGAATAAAAGACTAATTAAGGGTTGCAAATCAAATCAAATGTTATTTGTCACGTGCGCCGAATACAACAGGTGTAGACCTTACCGTGAAATGCTTACTTACAAGCCCTTAACCAACAATGTAGTTCAAGAAAGAGTTAAGAAAATATTTACAAAATAAATTAAAGTAAAAAATTAAATAGAAAAGTAACACAATAAAATAAGAATAATGAGGCTTTATACAGGGGGTACCGGTACCGAGTCAATGTGCGGGGGTACAGGTTAGTCAGGCTTTATACAGGGGGTACCGGTACAGAGTCAATGTGCGGGGGTACAGGTTAGTCAGGCTATATACAGGGGGTACCGGTACCGAGTCAATGTGCGGGGGAACAGGTTAGTCAGGCTATATACAGGGGGTACCGGTACCGAGTCAATGTGCGGGGGAACAGGTTAGTCAGGCTATATACAGGGGGTACCGGTACCGAGTCAATGTGCAGGGGTACAGGTTAGTCAGGCTATATACAGGGGGTACCGGTATCGAGTCAATGTGCAGGGGTACAGGTTAGTCAGGCTATATACAGGGGGTACCGGTATCGAGTCAATGTGCAGGGGTACAGGTTAGTCAGGCTATATACAGGGGGTACCGGTACCGAGTCAATGTGCGGGGGAACAGGTTAGTCAGGCTATATACAGGGGGTACCGGTACCGAGTCAATGTGCGGGGGAACAGGTTAGTCAGGCTATATACAGGGGGTACCGGTACCGAGTCAATGTGCGGGGGTACAGGTTAGTCAGGCTTTATACAGGGGGTACCGGTACCGAGTCAATGTGCAGGGGTACAGGTTAGTCAGGCTATATACAGGGGGTACCGGTATCGAGTCAATGTGCAGGGGTACAGGTTAGTCAGGCTATATACAGGGGGTACCGGTACAGAGTCAATGTGCAGGGGTACAGGTTAGTCAGGCTATATACAGGGGGTACCGGTACAGAGTCAATGTGCAGGGGTACAGGTTAGTCAGGCTATATACAGGGGGTACCGGTACAGAGTCAATGTGCAGGGGTACAGGTTAGTCAGGCTATATACAGGGGGTACCGGTACAGAGTCAATGTGCAGGGGTACAGGTTAGTCAGGCTATATACAGGGGGTACCGGTACAGAGTCAATGTGCGGGGGTACAGGTTAGTCAGGCTATATACAGGGGGTACCGGTACAGAGTCAATGTGCAGGGGTACAGGTTAGTCAGGCTATATACAGGGGGTACCGGTACAGAGTCAATGTGCGGGGGTACAGGTTAGTCAGGCTATATACAGGGGGTACCGGTACAGAGTCAATGTGCGGGGGTACAGGTTAGTCGAGGTAATTTGTACATGTAGGTAGGGATAAAGTGACTATGCATAGATAATAAACAGCGAGTAGCAGCAGTGTAAAAAACAAAGGGGGGGCTGTAAATAAAATAGTCCGGGTGGCCATTTGATTAATTGTTCAGCAGTCTTATGGCTTGGGGGTAGAAGCTGTTAAGGAGCCTTTTGGATCTAGATAGTACCGCCTGCCGTGCAGTAGCAGAGGGAACAATCTATGACTTGGGTGACTGGAGTCTTTTACACATTTTTGGGGCCTTCCTCTGACACTGCCTAGTATATAGGTCCTGGATGGCAGGAAGCTTGGCCCCAGTGATGTACTGGGCTGTACGCACTACCCTCTGTATGTGGTGGAGCAGTCAGGTGTGTGTGTCATACTTCATTTGTGAGTGATGGCATATTCAATTTGCATGATGAATGATTTGTGATGATGTGTGTTGAACTCACTAGTCTCACATCTGGGACCCACAAAGCCGTAGGGACAGGAGCAGGTGCTGGGTCCCACGCACATTCCTCCGTGCTCACAGGGCAGACTGCACAGAGCTGTGGGTGGGGATGTTATGAATGTGTTATGCAGTTCTTATGTAGGTACCCTTCAAATAAAGTGTTCATGGGAAAATAATCAGGAAAATAATCAGTCAGGCTTTGCCCTCACATTTCTACATCTGTCAGCTAGGACTAGGAACCAGTGTCTCACTACAGCTTGGTTTAACCTCATCTCCATTGCATTGGTGGGGTGGACTCTGATTCTGAGCTGTAGGTGGCAGTAGTGTTTCAAGCCTCTGTCAGTAATGTCTCAAACCAGCTCAAATAGGGAGGGCTTATCAAATGCCCACAACTGCTTCATTAGATCTGCACTCGCTCGCACGCACACACCCAAATGTACAGTACCGGACATGGACCGGACTTCCCTCAGCAGTGCCGTCCCGTCTTTGAGTGATGAGCTTGCTTTCTCTGTGTGACGACAAGCTCCTGTCTATAGTCTGACACAGAGACAGTTCTGATTGGCCCCTAACAAGAACAGATAAGCCGCGGCCCATATGTCACCCTATTCCCTACGTTACGCACTAATTTTGACCAGATCCCTGTGGGCAAATGTGCCATTTGGGACGCAGACGTATAATTACCTGTCTCACACGTCACCCCGTGGTAGCCTTTAAGGCACTCACACGCCCCCGGGGCGACGCACAGGCCTCCGTTCCTACACTCAGGTTTACAGATCGCTGAGGAGAAGATTGTAAAGACGTCAAACGATATGGAAGGCCTGTCAGGTTAAGCAATGCATGGGAATCAAAAACAACAATATCAGAATGATGATGTGGTATTTTGAGAGACTAAGAGAGAGAGAGAGAGAGAGAGAGAGAGAGCAATAGAGAGAGAGAGAGAGAGAGAAAGAGTGAGAGAGAGAGAGAGAGAAAGAGGGAGAGGGGAGAAGAAGGAGGGAGAAAGAGAGCGAGAGAGAGAGAGAGATAGAGAGAGAGAGAGAGAGCGAGAGAGAGAGAGAGAGAGAAGATAGTTTTACCTGTTTGACAGTTGGTCCCGGCGAAGCCTGGTTTACAGCGGCATGTGTTGGGAGCGGCACACTCCATGTTCCTGCCACACGCATGCCTGCACACAGCTATAGATAACAGGCAGGCAGGCGACACACACACACAAACACACACAGAGGCAGCACCATAGGCCAATTACAAGCTGCTTCCATCTATTCCAACTCCAACCTCCCTTACTGCATCTGTACAGACACATCTGTCAACTCAACCCAACCCACGCTGCTCTGGTACAGAGAGCACTCAGCTAGTCAGCTTGGAAAAACGACCATCATTAGGAGGCCTTTTGGAGAGGCTAGAGAAAGGCATCACTTTCATTCATAGAAAAGGATTGATGCACAGGTGGTATTCAATACAGCCGGTAAATGGCAATAGTAAGGGGCCTCTGTAATGGACCAGTGTTAATAGATAATAGATAGTGTTTCTCAAAGCAGTAGCTCTTTCTCAACAGTGATACAGTGGTACCAGATAGTGTTTCTCAACACAGTAGCTCTTTCTCAAGAAGAGGGATCAACCTTGAGCCTACTTAACAAGCCTCTTAATTTTTTGCACCTCTCATGTACCTTTTTGTCTTATAATCACATTGTTCCGTAATCTTTAGTTTTTAAATAAATAAATACAATAAAAATACCTCTGCATGTTTGTCTGTCTCCGGTGTATCCCAGGGGACACCTTCCACAGTGGAAACCCCCGTCCCTGGTGGGTTCACAGGGGACCCCTGGGAAACAGGGCATGTCAGCTCAGGTCAGAGGCCACTCCCGCTCCACTGCCACACTATCACTGATCCTGGTCCCACGGTGGAAGTGGGGAGACGTGGCCCTGTGGAGGGGGGGAGTAAGGGGGGTGTGGTGGTACTTTCGGACAGAGGTGGTGAGGGTGAGGGAGAGCAGGGGTTCCTGGTGGTGGTCAGGTAGGTCAGAGGGGTTCGAGCCAGGCCCCGTCAGTGCTCCGTCGGCGGAGAACTCGGACTCGGAAAGGGAGTAGGTAAGGGAGGATAGGGCTGCGGTCAGCGGGGCCACAGCTTTAGGGAGGGTCCAGGGCTTGGTCCAGGTGGGCACCACTACCACATCTATGAGCTTCCCCTGGCTTGTCTGCCTGGACTCTGTGTTGGCTGAAGAATGGGGTGGAGTCACCTTGGATTGGGTTGGTGTAACCTTGGAGTATGGAGGAGTCACCTTGGAAGTGGTGGCACTCCGCACGACAGCTGCAGACTCTCTGGTTGTCACCTTGAGTGTGGTAGCGCTGGCATTGGTACCTGTTTTGGCACGAGTCCTAGTGAAGGCACTGATGGAATGATGACTGCCTGTGGTAAGGCTGTGGGAACCTTCAGGTGACATAGGGGTGTGTCTAGGAAATTGGGGCGTGGCCGCCTCTCTCCACCCAGTGATTGGCCCTCGGGCGGGTGAGAGGGGAGGGTGCGGGGGGCTCTGATAGGCTCCCCTGGAGACTGGCGAGGAGAGGGAGGAGAGACGTTTCATTGTGTGCCTGGGGGGCAAGGTGGGAAGGTGGAGTTGGGACACTTTACTGTTGCTGTGGTGGTAGGGTTTGCTGCTCTTGGCTAGTGTCAGCTGCTGCTGGGTCAGGTGAGGGTTACCTGAGGAGAGATAATGATGTGACACAAAAAAACTCTATACCTACTGTATAAGGTTACACTCTTAGAAAAAAGGATTCCAAAGGGTTCTTTGCCTGTCCCCATAGGATAACCCCTTTTGGTTCCAGGTAGAACTCTTTTGGGTTCCATGTAGAACCCTCTGCAGAAAGGGTTCTACATGGAACCAAATGGGTTCTACCTGGTCCTTCAATGGGTTCTCCTTTGGGGAAAGCTGAAGAACCCTATTAGGTTCTAGATAGCCCTTTTTTTAAGAGTGTAGGGTTAGGGTTGTGGTTGAGGGTTAGGATTGAAGTGGAATGTAGACAAGCTGGACTCTCCAAATAAAAGTATTACAGAGTGCGAAACAAAACAAAGATGACGATCTGTTCTAATGAACAGCTGCTATAAACACTGATGCTGACACAGAACGTGGTTGGAACAGAATCAAGACCACCATTGGGCGGCTCATGGGAACAATAAAGTTATTCAAATTCGAATTGAAATTAAATAAAAGTGTTACGATCCTTTTTATGTCTCTATTTTGGTTTGGTCAGGGTGTGATTTGGGTGGGCATTCTATGTTCTGTATTTCTAGGTTTTGTATTTCTTTGTTTCTGGCCGAGTGTGGTTCCCAATCAGAGGCAGCTGTCTATCGTTGTCTCTGATTGGGGATCATACTTAGGCTGCCCTTTTCCCTCTTTCTGTGTGGGATCTTGTTCTTTGTTTGTGTGCAGAGAGTTTGCACATCGAAGCTGTTCGGTCGTTGTATTCGTTATTGTTTTGTCCTGTTTTAGTTTCACTTCGTGATTAAATTATGTGGAACTCTAAGAACGCTGCGCCTTGGTCTCTTCCTTCCGACGACACCCGTTACACATATTGAGAGACGCCACCCAACACATCATTGATTTATTGTCCCCTACTGAGACTAACTGTAAACATTGCCTGTTTTGAAACCTCACAAAAGATGCCCAAATCACTTCATAGAGGAATCTGATACACAGTGAGGGAATTATAAACCACACACGAACGCATGCACACGCACACACACACACACACACACACACTGAAGCAGCTGGACTGAAAGGGAACTGACTGTGTAGAAAGTCATGACAACGTGGGTTGGGTATGAAACACTAATGTGATTTAGAAAGGTGGCGGCAGAAATTATGAGATGCACTAAAAGGATATATTTAGTACAATTAAGAAAAATGTCATCACACTGGCTGGGTGAAGACACAAAAGACAAACACTGCCCAAAAATATTGAAACACTGTAAACTAGTCTGTGCTCTTCAAAACAACCCGGCATGGGTCCCGTCCACTCAATAGTAGGACTGACTAACGATGGGAAATACTTTAACTCTCACTCAGAATAAATAGGTTTTCTTTTTTCACATCCTCATGAAAGATGAATGCATGAGAAAAGCATATTCCACTGTCATGAATTGATCATCTGGAAGTGCCTGCTGTTGACTTGGACAGTAGACACACAGGGACAGAGAGTCCAAAGAAGAAGGAACAAATACGGGGGATATAAATCAGAACTAAACTGAGAGGAGAAGATGGAGTGCAAAGCATTCCACATTTCACTGATCTACAAAAAAAACGGGATGATTAGCATATTAAGCTTATTAATATTAATAGGGCAGCCAGGCCTCAGAGCCATACGAAGCATACTATTTGTATTTTTATGGACCTCCAAGACGTATGATATGATCTAATGGTCAAGTTCAGGGTTCCCCAACTGGCGGCCCGCGGGCCGAATCCAGCCGAATTTGGCCAGCGGGTGGTTTTATTTGGCCCCCCAAGTTTTCTGAGAAAAAAATTATAAAGTTACACTTTATTTACATTTTTATTGCTGGACATACAGTTGAAGTCAGAAGTTGACATACACTTAGGTTGGAGTCATTAAAACTTGTTTTTCAACCACTCCACAAATTTCTTGTTAACAAACTATAGTTTAGGCAAGTCGGTTAGGACATCTACTTTGTGCATGACACAAGTAATTTTTCCAACAATTGTTTACAGACAGATTATTTCACTTATAATTCACTGTACCACAATTCCAGTGGGTCAGAAGTTTACATATACTAAGTTGACTGTGCCTTTAAACAGCTTGGAAAATTTCAGAAGATTATGTCATGGTTTTAGAAGCTTCTGATAGGCTAATTGACATCATTTGAGTCAATTGGAGGTGTACCTGTGGATGTATTTCAAGGCCTACCTTCAAACTCAGTGCCTCTTTGCTTGACATCATGGGAAAATCAAAAGAAATGAGCCAAGACCTCAGAAAAAAAATTGTAGACCTCCACAAGTCTGGTTCATCCTTGGGAGTATTTTCCAAATGCCTGAAGGTACCACGTTCATCTGGACAAACAACAGTATGCAAGTATAAACACCATGGGTCCACGTAGCTGTCATACCGCTCAGGAAGGAGACGCGTTCCGTCTCCTAGAGATGAACGGACTTTGGTGCAAAAAGTGCAAATCAACAGCAAAGGACCTCGTGAAGCTGCTGGAGGAAACAGGTACAAAAGTATCTATATCCACTGTCAAACGAGTCCTATATCGACATAACCTGAAAGGCTGCTCAGCAAGGAAGAAGCCACTGCTCCAAAACCGCTATAAAAAAGCCAGACTACAGTTTGCCACTGCACATGGGGACAAAGATCGTACTTTTTGGAGAAATGTCCTCTGGTCTGATGAAAGAAAAATATAACTGTTTGGACATAATGACCATCGTTATATTTGGAGGAAAAAGGGGGAGGCTTGCAAGCCGAAGAACACCATCCCAACCGTGAAGCATGGGGGTGGCAGAATCATGTTGTGGGGGTGCTTTGCTGCAGGAGGGACTGGTGCACTTCACAAAATAGATGGCATCATGAGGAATGTAAAATGTTGTGTATATATTGAAGCAACATCTCAAGACATCAGTCAGGAAGTTAAAGCTTGATCGCAAATGGGTCTTCCAAGTGGACAATGACCCCAAGCATACTTCCAAAGTCATGGAAAAATGGCTTAACTTAGGGCTGAGATCCCGGTAACGGGATCGATATGACAACAGCCAGTGAAAGTGCAGGGCGCCAAATTCAAAAAACAGAAATCTCATAATTAAAATTCCTCAGACATACATTGTGTCTTATACCATTTTAAAGGTAATCTTGTTGTTAATCCCACCAAAGTGTCCGATTTCAAATATGCTTTTCACCGAAAGCACTACAAACGATTATGTTAGGTCACACCAAACCACAATAAGCACAGTCATTTTTCCAGTCAAATATAGGAGTCACAAAAAGCACAAATAGAGATAAAATTAATCACTAACCTTTGATGATCTTCATCAGATTTTTCTGATAATAGAGAGAGACGAGAGACGTAATCGTATACAAATATAAGCAAGGCTTGAAGTTAAATATTTGTTTGGAATTCTTGTGGTCAATTTGCAGTCTACGTTCCGGCCCCCCAACCATCCACTCAAGGAAAAATCGTCCTGCGGCCTAATCTAGTTGATGATCCCTGTTCTAGTTACTTTAGACAGAAACTAAAGTAGGGAGCTTGGTCGGGGAAGACGGGTGGGTATATACCGCGACCGTCTAGCAATCCAAAGGTTGCGTGTTTGAGTCGTGTCAGGGACAACTGTAGCATTTTAGCTAACCCTTCCCCTAACCTAAGTTCTCCTAACCTGTTTTAGTTCACATTTTACTTAAATTACCCTAACCTTTTTCGTTTGTTCTCCTAACCCACAATGTAAATATGTATATGTAAAGTGTGATCTGTAAAATGTATGTACATGTAGCAAAAAAGCTGTAAAAACTAAAATATATATTTGTGTCCTCTGAATTGGGGGGGTTAATACAAATTTCCTAATTCTCCTTGGTTGCTAGGATGCAACGAGCAACCTGGTCTCAGAAAAATACGTGTAATACTATACGTCCATCAAGAAGTATGATAACTCATCCAATTCGTATGCTATTGTACGACTGGGTAAGACGTTTGATGCTATACGTCCCCTAATTCGTCCGCTCTTGTATAACCGCTATTCCATTCACAATGTAACCTAATATAATTAAATATACCACACTAAATGCAGGGATCATGTTTGCATACCAAATCTTACGAATTGCCCTGAGACCAGGTAGAATAGGGAGGTAACAGCACAGAGGCACTTCAGGACCATTCACACCACGTCAGATTGTTTTCAAATAGTTTTCCAACAGTGACAGTAGAATAACTACTAAAAAGCCAATGTGTGGTGCATGTACTAACGTATTTAGATAGCCTGGTGCCGGATCAGTTTTTTGTCTTGCCGATTCCTATGGTCCTTGGCATAGGTAGCAACAGGTGTTGGCTGTACAGCACAAACAGATCTGGGACCAGGCTAGTAACTACGGCCAGGGAGGTGGTGTAACACTTCAAGCCGAAGTCTTACCTCGAGCGGTTTTGGTGCAGGTGCGTCCGTTGCCATTGAGGGGCGGTGGGCAGCGCCCGCAGACGTAGCCCGCGTAGCGTGGACGTCGGTCGATGCACTGGACCCCCAGGAAGCACGGTCGGCTGGCACACGCATCTGTCACATTGTTGTTGTTCCCTGCATGGGATGATAGCTCTAGGCCTGGAACACATAATCACTGTTATCAGCCCCAGGACATGTACATATTTATCAATTAATTCCTTTCCCCGAAGCCTTCACATGAACAGCGATGATCACCCTTTGTTTATGCTCAGCGGGATGCTGTAATCAGTTGTCAATGCCTCTGCATCGACAACACCATGCCATCTTCATCTGCATATTTCATGATTAGTCATAATTCAAATAAACACAGCCCCGTAGATGAAAACAGCTCACAAATACCACTGCCTACCGGGGTGATATATTCAACACTGCCTGACAAATTTTATGTGGCAGGACCCGCAGTTAAATCCAAAGCTGCTACAGTTGCTAATTGCTCAAATGTCTTTGATTAAAATGCAAAGTCTTGGAAGACCAATTATATAAAGGCACTTTATAACTAAATTAGGGCTGTGGAGAAACTCTTAGTTGGCATTTTGTGTTTTGATGGCAGGCGGCTCATTACGGTGCTTCAGGATGAAAGTCTCTGAGCAATTGATTGATACGCTACCAAGGTCAGAAACCCCTTGGAGCGAGAGAGAGAGAGATGTGTGTGTGAGACCCCGACTGTGTCCCGTCTTCACCTCCAGACCCGCCCTCACCCCCAATCCAGCTGCATCAGCTTCTCTTTACCCATAGGCCTTCACTCCCCTCCTGGGCTCCCCTCTCACCCCCACCCACAAAGAAGAGTGATGAAAATACCAATTGCCCTATTAGTCTTAAACAAAGATATGTCCTTTAGAACTAAAACTGCTGGTATCATTGGCACTTTTTAGATGGATTCTTTTAAGTTTGTCCCATAACTTTGTCCTTTGTTTCTCACCTTGTACAGGCGCCACATCAAACCACCACATCATCAAAAGTGTATTATGGCTAGACTATGCTGTATTATATTGGTATTGTACATTTATCAGCATATCTCTATTCTATGATGGATCTATGGAAGAGAGCAGCCTGAGACCGAATGACTGTCATTGTAGTGCAGTTAGAAGCTTTGAAACGTGACACTGGCAACCCTTCTCTTTTTCCTTTTTTGCGTGCCACACAGCGATTCTTCTCCTCTCTCTCGCTAATAAAGCGTTTCGTCTTCGCGGTGACAAAAGAGGAGAAAGAATGGACCATCTGTCTTTTATTAAGAAGTGATTCATCAGCGTTATGACTCCACATATTAAGGCTTATCGCCTGTGAATTTTGTCTCATTTTCGACTAGGGCAGCAGAATCCACTCAGACAATGGGTGGTTTTATCGGAACTGCGGGGCCGACGGGAGATGACATATTTTGCTGTGTGCCTTTCAATCCCATCTCCAGCCCTTTAGTGTGATGATGATGACAGGCAATTTTGCAAGGCCGCTAACTGGGCTGGCTATAGCTGCCAATGCCAATGAGGTACTCAGTCGCGGAGTAATGTGACACCCCTGATGGACTATTATAGGAGCCCTGGTGTTAAACAGCCTTTTGTAGGCGATCTGAAGAGGATTAGACAGAGGCTTTGGGAAATACGGGGTATGGTAGTACGTGCCAGGCGCACCGGTTTGTGTCAAGAACTGCAATGCTGCTGGCTTTTTCACGCTCAACTGTTTCCCGTGTGCATCAAGGATGATCCACCACCCCAAAAACTTCCATCCAACTTGACAAACGTGGGAAGGCATTGGAGTCAACATGGGCCAGCATCCCTGTGGAACGCTTTCGACATCTTGTAGAGTCCATGTCCTGACGAATTGACACTGTTCTGCGGGAAAAGGCGGGGGGGGGGTGCAACTCAATATTAGGAAGGTGTTCCTAATGTTTGGTATACTCAGAGTACTTGCCAGTTTTTTGTCCATTCTTAGACGGTGTATGTACAGCTGGGGCCTTGGCAGCTGCCCTGTTGGTCTCTGGAAGTCCAGGCATGTTGGTTTTGTGAGTCCAGGCTTATTGGTCGGTGGGATTCCAGGTCTGCCAGAGTCCATCCTGGGTTGATTGTGTTGGTCTGGTCTGTTGTTCGGTGAGGTCTTAGAGGTGGTAGTGGTGGTGGTAGTGGTGGTAGGGACAGTGGTGGGTCCAATGCTGGGGACATTGAGGATCGATCGTACAGGTGCTGTTGTGTAGAGACAGATGAGGACACAAGGTAAGAGGTGGGCTTCATGAGACCTCAGTGCTTGTATGATGCTGGGAGAGAGATAGATAGACACTTCAGGTTCAGAGCCGGAAGTTTGTCTTATGGTGTCACACAACCAATACTGTTTTTATGATACATTTCATAGAATCTTGAGTTCTCAAACTCTATTCAAGAATGTTGCTCCACAGTATATCAGCTCTTTTTTTTTACAACACTTTTCATCCCACACCTACACAGCTAGAAATCACAGCTCCTCAGTAGATCTGTGAGCAGCAGAATCGTAAAAAAAAAAAAAAAAAAAGTAGAAAGGCAAGCAGAGCAGGAGGAGAGAGAGAAAGAGACGGTGTGATTGATGACGGCGGAGCGGAGCGATGGCAAGTGAAATAAACCTGGCAGTGTAACTCCTGCCGAGGCAGCATGGCACTATAATAAACAAAGCAGAGGACCACTCAGCCGAAACTCATTGCTCAGAGGGAGAAAAAGATTAGAGAGAGGGAAAGGCTAAGATGCTTGGAATAGAAAAGCAGGGAGGTTGGTGGAAACATGGCATGGCTTTTTAGGAGCAAAATGGTGACTAAGTGTGTGTGTGTGTGTGTGTACAGTGGTTCTTCCTTTAAAAGTTGTAGCGTACTGCAGCACAGCTTGCGGGGTCATTTAAGTGTCAGCCATAGTTTCCAGAATGACGCAATTTACCACAATCTGCCACAATCTACCTCAAACGATTGCGGCATAAAGCTCAACACTTTTAAAGGAAGAAACGCTGTATATGTGCAAGTTTGCCTGCACTCCTGCAGAATTCAAGTGGTTTACCCTGGACTACAGAAACAAACGTCTGCTGAATGAAAATTGCATTTCCCTCTAGGTGCAGTTATATGTGTGTTTTATGGATGGTGCTCCAGCTTAGCCCCTGCTTACCCTAGCTCTGTTCCTCTCGCCCTGTGGCCCAGGCGGTAGGTCACTCTGTATTCAACTAGACCGTTCTCCTTCCATGGTCTCCCCCCTCACCGCTCCTCACTTCTCCTCACCTCAGCTTTAGGCGCGGGCAATACTGTTGATCGCTCTGTATTCAACCAGGCCATGCTCTGTGCTCCCTTCTCACCCAGGCCCAGACCTCACCTCACCTTACATCACCTTGCCTCACCTCAGCTCTGTGGCCCAGGCGATAGATCACTCTGTATTCCACCAGGTCATGCTCCTCTTCCATCTCCCTGCTGCTAGCCAGGCCCCTTACCTCATCACTGTATTCAGCCATGCTCCTTCCTCCCAGCCCTACTCTCTGCTCCCTCCTCTGCACCCTTCCAGGTTCCCACACTTCACCTCTAATGGCCTTTGTCAGTTAGCTGTCAACAGAGAGAGGCACACCTGAGGTGCTGCGGCAGCACTCTGAGTCTGGGGCCAGGTGGCAGGATACACTCTGCTCTGCTCTCCCTCAGAGGGGAAGTGCTTCACCAATTAACTCAGCTCAACACCCCCCTGTAAAACCTCAAAAAATGAAGAAAAGAAAACACGCAAAGAAATAATTTATGGGGAGAGCGGAGAGGAGGGTCAAGCCATTTTTTTAAATTTCACCTTTATTTAACCAGGTAGGCTAGTTGAGAACAAGTTCTCATTTGCAACTGCGACCTGGCCAAGATAAAGCAGTTCCACACATACAACAACACAGGGTTACACATGGAATAAACAAACATACAATCAATAATACAGTAGAAATGTCTATATACAGCATGTGCAAATGAGGTAGGATAAGGGAGGTAAGGTAATAAATAGGCCATGGTGGCGAAGTAATTACAATATAGCAATTAAACACTGGAATGGTAGAATGTGCAGAAGATGAATGTGCAAGTAGAGATACTGGGGTGCAAAGGAGCAAGATAAATAAATAAAAACAGTATGGGGATGAGGTAGATTGGATGGGTTATTTACAGATGGGCTATGTACAGGTGCAGTGATCTGTGAGTTGCTCTGACAGCTTTTGCTTAAAGCTAGTGAGGGAGGTGAGAGTCTCTAGCTTTAGTGATTTTTGCAGTTTGTTCCAGTCATTGGCAGCAGAGAACTGGAAGGAGAGGCGGCCAAAGGAAGAATTGTACATTTGAAATACATTTGATTGACTGACCATGCCTACCTTTTGATGTAAAAAGTGTTGATAAATACATTTGATTGATTGACCATGCCTACCTGTGCAGGTGGTCCCATCTCTCAGCATGCCGTGGGGGCAGCCTCCACACCTGTAGGAGCCGAAGATGTTGAAACACTGGACTCCAGGCATGCAAGGCGTCCTCTCACACTCATTCACATCTTCCTGACAGGTAGCGCCTACACAGAGTCCCAGAGACAGACAGACATTATTATAACAGACAACACAAAGACAGACAGACAAAGTCCATTACTACAACAGGTAGCCCTTACACCCCAAAAAGACAGAACGCCAAGGTATGAGCCAAGCTCACAGACACACAGACAGAAAGACAAGGTCTGAGCCAAGCTCACAGACACACAGACAGAAAGACAAGGTCTGAGCCAAGCTCACAGACACACAGACAGAAAGACAAGGTCTGAGCCAAGCTCACAGACACACAGACAGAAAGACAAGGTCTGAGCCAAGCTCACAGACAAAGAGACATAGAGCCAAGGAAGCCCATTACAACAACAAACAGAGAGTTCATGTATTTTCAGCCAGTCTGGGTAGGCACAATGAATGAAAAAAGAACTGCAATGAAGAATAAATATACACTTGATCAATAATCATTTTGTCATCCTCATGTTTTTTCTGCACGATAAAAATCTATTTCTGAACTCGCACTTTCCAAATTTGCAGTGATCTGGTAGAAAATGCACAAGGAGGCCAGGGGAAATGCAGCCTCGCCCTGTGCCTTTCTCCTGCCTCTCAAACTCCAAACAGTCATTGACATGACTTGTGCATGCATGTTTCTACCTTATACTGCCAGCTAATGGACGCCAAAAGGCAGGCAGAGAGCTTCACTGCCTTTCAAGTGTCAATATGTCCCATTCATTTTCCATGCACTCAAATAATACATGCCCATGCATAATGGTGTGAACATTTTTTATGGGATAGGCAGGAGGACAGCCAGCTCCCGCCTATGGACGTCACACGTCATCTGCCAGTTCCATTCGTTTTACAGCTAGATAAAGTAAGCTGATCAGGATGGCTAGTATTCAAAGTTGGACTTTCTAGCGAAACAGCAGGTGATACGGGATGGAAGACCAATACCTAAGCTTAGGGACTTACATCAAAGGAAGGGACAGAAAAGAACACAATCATTTCAATATGAGTGGAATCAACAGAAACAGAAACAGACTGTCTCTGTGTCTGCGCTCCTAACAGCCGACTCTACTACTTCTTGTCTACTAGACAAGAGCCGGTTACTGCAAAAAACTTGCATATAGCACTCAACAAGCATGAGAAATCGCGAGCGTCTCATATCCAAAGCCAGTTAGTTCTTAAACCATTTGGCAATGAATGAACAATGGAGATTGAACATCAGGACGCCCAAAAAGAGAACCGAGAGATTTTGAAAGACCTAGCTAAATAATGCCACGTCATGCTACCTAGGTAGGAGTTGGCATTCCGTGGCAACGATGAGAGAGCCAGCTCATCAAACAGGCCCCGGGACAACTATGTGGAACGATTAAACAGTTAGCAACCCATTTAGAGACCGCCAAACTGTTCGCTTTTTACTCATAGCCTATGATGGAATTTTCGATGTAAAATTCTCCCGCGTTCTGCAGAACAAAGTGACGGATATGGGTTTCTGCTTCACCAGTATCAGAATCACAATGAAAACACTGGAAAGGCAGCGACAAACCTATGATAGTTTCTAGGAGCGACTCAAGCAGAGATGCAATGAACTGGGCCTGGCCGAAAGCGAAACTCATAGTAAACAGTCGATCAGAGCAGAGAGGGGGCTAATCTACTATAACATAATGGACAATATCAATGTTCAGATGAGAGCTAGTGTAACACGCGGGATACAAACCCAGGTCTCCCACGGAGACCATTAGACCAATAGGATAGTCCCTACTGGCCTGAGGGTAGACACTGGTTTCGAAGTTCGCAGGCAGGGTTCCCTCATCACATCACAGTGATCGACTCATGTCTGCTACACCAGGTTTGACCACTTTGCTGAACTTCATTTCCTTGGCTTAGTGGTCTGCAAAAAAATTTGAATTAATGCCACGAGACAAATCCCCTGGACAGCTCCTCGGCTTTTTCGTCCAGCATGACCTGAAACAGACCGTCCCCGAGGCGACAAAGTTACTGCAGCTGTTCCTCACTATACCAGCCACAACAGCAGCCGTTGAGAGGCCATTTTCTACGCCGAAACGGATAAAGACATACAGTCGAAACCGAACCGATCCAGGACGACTCTCATCCCTTGCCATCATCTCCATTTTACAGAGAATGACTTTTAAAACTGACGTCCAACAGGGACGAGTGTTACAGCCTCAGTCACTGACGTCTTTACCCAGAAGGATAGACGGATGGACTTTGAATACAAGTGCAAGTGTTTATTTACAGCAGCGTCGTCTACTATGATTACATTACATGTCTACTGTGTAAGTACAGTATATCTCTCAATCAGTAGCACTGACTACTAGGCCTGTTGTGTTTGTAGCGTTGTCACAAGTAGGCCTTATCGCTGGCATTTGGGTTGCTGTCCGTGGTGCTGAAAGTCGCCTGTTCGTGCAGTGAAGTAGCTGAGAGGGGCACAACCTATTCGGGCCTGTGAATGTGTGTCTAATGGTTAAGCCGCCTACCTGACGCTGTTTGATGGTGGCTGTTTAATGGTTATCTTTGTGATCGTGCCACACCGATAAACACTGTAGCAGAAATCCGCTTTATGAGTGCGCGTGCATGTGTGAGTGAGTGACGGGGACCAGGGGGGCTCAATAGAAAGTGCCTACACGCCGCCAGACCTCAACGCACGTCCCTGTTTTCAGCCCTTAGCTACTCCCGACCCCCACCTCACCTCGCCTCACCCCTGACCTTTCAACACTTACTCGCTACACACACAGCCTAGAGGGAGTGATCAGGATGTTTGGATCTAGCCCGCCCCTGTTTGTTAACCCACGGGAGCACAGATCTGTGTTTTCAGCAGGGGTTATGAATACAGTGCAAACACCACTAAGACTCTGGGCTCTTTGTTTCTGCTAGTGGTGAACGGGGAGGGGGAAACGTATCAGATCTCTGACAGTGTCAATACACACTTCTGGGTTTCTCTGTCTTTGTGTGTGTTCATGCGCGCGTGTGTTCCTGTGGCCTTACCTCTCAGGCCTGCAGGGCATTCACAGAGGAAGCCATCGACGGTATCAGCACACACCCCGGGCACCGCACGGAGCCGACAGACACGCGTCAATGTCCTCCTGACACAGGCCCCCTCCTATCCCCTGGGGACACACACACAGGTACTCTCCGCTGCCCGCCGGGAAGGCCACGTTGGTCACACACGTCCCGCCGTTCAAGCACCCACAAGGCTTCACAGCCACCTGAAGAGAAGAGACAGACGGACGGATAGACGGAAGGACAGACAAACAGCTGTTACACACATCGCTTTCCACATAGCCAATTGAATGTCATCACACTCAGCCTGTTACAGGAACAGAATAGCTTCATATGGTCTGCTTAATCACAGCGTATGGCTGTTTTCACTTTCCCTAGCTCCTCAACTCCTCTCAACGCTAATAAAGAGATAAATACCCACTCTGACTCAACAATGCCCTCAGACAGAAAACCACCATCTGCTTCCAGAGATCTTTGAATTACTGTTTTATACCATGGGAGTTGAGGGTGATTATCAGCATCATATCAATGTCTTCTTTATTGCTGTCCGTACCAAGCCAGACTTGGGCTCACAGGGTAAGGTGCAGATACTTTAGTTGTCTCACAGCTTTGGGGTAAACTGTTTTATTACCACATAACCAACTATGGGCATGGGCCTGGGAATGTGAAAACCTTGGGTTGTCAACTTGTCACACACATCCCATGGTAGCCAGTGTCCTCTCCAGCTCTAAGCAGACAGACATCTCGTCAACAGAGGATAAGCATGTGTGGAGCTACGGTGTGGAGAGAAACACATCCGTAATGAATACATATGTTGACTGAGGTCTGTTTGAGGTCTGTTTGAGGTCTGTTTTCAGGCGTTGGGGGCTAAACTGTGGTGCGCCACCCACCAAGTGAGGGAGGGAGGGAATGAGGGAGGTAGGAATAAACTGTCAACCCCCCCCTCTTCTCTCACCTCGACGGTGTAGCTGCTCTGGGCATTGCACTCGTCAGACAGCGTGAACTCGAAGCTCTGCCGAGTATTCCCCTGCATCTCCACCGGATGGACTTTCCAGATGAGGAGGCCGGCGGGGGAGAGCGTGGAGTCGGGAGGGCCCTGCTCCAGGAGGAAGAGGAGCGCGGAGCCCTCGGGGTCCGCCGCCGTGAACTGGAACACAAAGTTCTCCCCCGCGAAGGTGCTGAGGCCCCCCTGAGGCTGGTGCAGGTTGGGGGGCTGGTTGACTGGGGGTAGGGGGGAGAGGGAAAGAGAGTGAGAGAGAGACAGAGAGACAGAGAGAAAGACGGAGAGAAAGAGATAGAGGTAGAGACAAAAGATAAAACAGTATAAAGTGTTCCCTTTTTATCCACTGTGGTTGACAGACGGTATTCATTATTGTACTCCAGCTGTTTGAGAGGGTAGTTCCAGGCACACGGGGGATTGAGGGGGAGCTGCTGTACTGTAGTCTACTGCAGACAGCATCACTGACACTGTGAAGCCCCAAAAGGCTGTCACAACACGTTAGTGTCAGGGGTGGGATGCAGGGAGGGAAGGAGAAAGGGAGAGAGATAGAGGGAGAGTGAGGGTTGGGATGGCGGGAGGGAGAGGAAGATGGAGGGGATGAAGGGTGGGAGGAAGAAGGAGGGTTACAGTCTCTCTGCAGGGACACAGAGACATGTGAAGACAGGCTCCTCTGTTGCAGAGTGCTGTTAGACAGGTCCTGACAGGTACATAAACAGAGCCCCTGCAGATGGCCTGCTCTCCTTTGATCTAACACTGGGATAGAGACTGATGACATAGCTAATGGGACCAGGCATCTTCCTCAGAGCTGAGACCGAATGACATAGACAGTAACGCAGGGACAGGCTGCTTCAGAAACACACAGCTCCTGAGAAGAGAAAGACAGGGCCTGTTCAAGGTCTACTAAGAGACTATTTTCTCATTTGTGTGTGTGTGTCTGTGTGTGTGTGTGCCTGTGCATGGGTGTGTTATAATCAAACAATATAACCTACAAAGGGAAAGCTGTTCAAAGCCCATAAATGAAACTTCCTGACCTATAACTCAACTAAAAGAGAATCACTTTGTCTGAGTCATAAAACTCGTAAAACTCCAAAGTTCTCCACTCCATCAAAAGTGCCCTGTGCCAATCATGATCAATCTTGTCTGACTGTCCATTATTAATCCCTATTAGACGGTGTTAATGAAGTGAACCATGCAGCGCAAAGATATGGGAAGCATCTGTAGCCCTGGGTGGGTGGGCGTGTTGCAGGCCGGCAGGCAGACTGTAAATATACCTGAGGAGGGGTAGAAAGGTGGGGGGAGGGAGAGAGGGAGAGAGTGAGAGAGACACTGTATATATACACAATATGACATTTGTAATGTCTTTATTCTTTTGGAACTTCTGTGAGTGTAATGTTTACTGTTCATTTTTATTGTTTATTTCACTTTTGTATATTATCTACTTCACTTGCTTTGGCAATGTTAACATATGTTTCCCATGTCAATAAAGCACCTTGAATTGAGAGCGAGAGCGAGAGCGAGAGCGAGAGCGAGAGCGAGAGCGAGAGCGAGAGCGAGAGAGAGAGAGAGGGAAAGAGAGAGAGGGAGAGACAGGGGGGAAGGGAGGGAGAGAAAAGGGAGGGAAAGAAAAGAGAGAGAGAGACAGAGAGAGAGAAGGAAGGAGGAAAAGGGAGAGAGAGAGAGATTGTCTCCCCTCTCTATACCAGTGTATCAGCCCCCCTCCAAGTGAAAATGAATGACCGTGGCAAGAGCACCGCTATCTATCGTTTCCTTCTCTCATTCCTCAAGACGGTCACCTTCCCACTTTAGTCTTGCGGAGAATCTGAATTTCATTTCTTTGATCCTTCGCGTCCTCTCTCCTCGCCTCCTTCGCAAAACCCATTGGATGAGGAGGTCAGAGGGGAGGGACATCTGACCTTCTCATCGAATAGTTTCTGAAAAGGAAGAGAGAGGAAGCAAGGAATCAAGGATATGCAATTGATATTCTCCGATTGTCAACATGTTGATCCTTTTTCAAACCTTACATGCCGATCACGATTACCATAGCTGTTTGCAGTCTGTTGTATCAGTGTGGAGTTTGAGACTTTTTCAGGCATATTTTGTTCCACAAAATTCAGCAGTCATTTCCAATTGAGTATGCATTAGACTGATTTTATTTACCTTCATATATGGACCCTGTGAATTTGGATGTGTTTGGATTACAGAGGAGGCAGGGGCTGGCAGGATTGGAGTCTCCGTTAGCAAAACACATTCCATCTATATTACATGTCCTCTCCTGACAGAGAGAGAGAGAGGGAGAGAAAGACAGAGAGAGAGAGAGAGAGAGAGAGAGAGAGAGAGAGAGAGAGAGAGAGAGAGAGAGAGAGAGAGAGAGAGAGAGAGAGAGAGAGTGAGAGAGAGAAATACATTCACTGTTACTACATTTACTGAGATAATAAATAGGAATGAAAAGGTTCAAGGAAGAGTGTGTGACAGATATGAACTAGTACACATTTATGAAGCAACTATTTTTTATATAAAGTGTCATGCAATGTGATCTTCTCAATTTTTGTTGCACTAGGACATGTCTGAGCCTCTCTCTGGAGACCCTAGAAGATCACAGCAGGAAATGAACAGAAAACAAACACTAGCAAATCCATCTCTTCCCAATGTAACTCAATTTGATTAAAACATAATTGGCAGGAGCAGCTACAGTAGTCCTCTGTGTGTATGTGTGCGTGTGCGTGCGTGCGCGTGCATGTGTGTGTGTGTGTGCGCGTACGTGCGTGCGTGCGTACATGCATGCGTGCGTGTGTGTGTACTGTATGCTGTGTGTGGGGAGGACATTCATAACATCTGTGGTTTAGAACAAACATCCATGGACGTAGGGAGCTCTGAAAGTCATCCCAGAGACAACTGGTATTCCAGAACTTGGTTTCCACAGTAAACCCAAGAGTAAAGATGTACCACAACACTTCACGAAACATGTTGGACAACATGTTCAACAACAACTACCCTGCAGACATTACGAGACGGCCTGCTTTTCACTTCTCTTTATACGAGTATCTTATGTCTTTCTCGGTGGTGAAGAGTTTTCTTAATACTGCATGGTTTTTGAGGAGATACACTGCGTCTTTTAGGGGAAATATGAATGTGTGTGTGTGTGTGTGCGTATGTGTGTGTGTAGTCGTGCGTGCATGTGTGCGTGTGTTTGTGTGGTGTATGGTAGTTACCTTTAACTTACAGAGTCCGGAGTGGGTTGGTTCACACACCTGGCACACGCCATCGTAGATTGCTAGCACCTTAGGCTCACTGTACTGAGATACAACACTGTAGCTAACCAATACTCAACACACTAGTGTTAACCAGTTCAAGACATTCATATCATACAGGAGGGCTTCCTTGTCTTGAGCTAGGTTAGGATGGTCAAACGCTTTGGGGGTTTAGCTAAGTAAATCATTTAATATGATTTCAGAAGTTTGAAGCTCACATACTGTAAAAAAAAAAGTAACAATTTGAAACTCACGCTTATGTACACTTGGACATTTTCACAGCATCCAATACAAATATACCTCACATTCCTAAGGGACGGGTGACTCAAACTCCCCTAAACCTTGTAGATTAATGGCAGAGCCTGGACTAAGGTAGGTAATATTGGGCTCATCTTCTAAGCCCACTTACCCAGGCTCACATAATCCAGACAGACCTGACTTTGGGCTAACCTTGGGGGATGTGGAGAGAAGCCCCACGGCTCTGTCTCCTACATTGAGATTTATGCTAATGTCTTCTAATACAGCAGTAAACAAACAGCGATCCCAAACCACTCGGGGACATGCTGGAACATGATATATAGGCTGTATACGAGGCAAGGAGAAGGTCAGGAACAGGGCAAAGCGGAAAGACTTCAAGTTGACTTTGAAAAAGTGAGCCATAATCACAGGTTCTTGCAAGGAGATGAGGTGACTTTCCATGTGCTTTAGTAAAACGAATTAGTTCACTGTACATAACTTTACCTTGACTTCCCAGCGAGTGTAGGGTTTGTCATCCACCATAAAGTCTACAGCGTTGATAGTCATCATGCTGTTCAGTGAGGGGACGGAACAAAGCCTTGGAGCTCAGGAAGGTAGCTCTGGTCCTCTGCTTCTCTCCTGGAACCCGTTCGTCATTCAGGTTCTAGAGGAGATAGTTAGATAGATAGATAGATAGATAGATAGATAGATAGATAGATAGATAGATAGATCACCATCAGAGCATGTGAATACTGTGTGGCTAACGTGTAATTACAATGTTGATAGTGACTGAACCCCAGTCCTGTAGAGCGGTAGTTTGTTAGACCAGCACACTATCACAGTTTATTGTGAAATAGACACAAATTACTCCTTCGAAATTTGTGACAGGCACACGGAAACGTGTTTCAAGTGTATTACACAATTTTCATCACAACGCATTTCGTGTGTATTACACAATTTTCTTTCTTCATAACGCATTGGTGTACATTAAACAAATAAAAAATTTGGTGTGGCTAATGTTAGGTAGTCTAGATTAGGGGTTAAGGGTTAGGGGTTAAGGTTAGGTTTAGGTTTAGGGGGTAAGGTTAGTTAACATGCTAAGTAGTTAACAGGTTAGGTTTAGGAGTCAGGATAAAGGGTTAAGGTTAGGGGAAGGGTTAGCTAACATACTAAGTAGTTGCAAAGTAGCTCAAAAGTAGTAAGTAGTTGCAAAAATGCTAACGTGCTAAATGCTAAAGTTTTCCGCGATCAGATTTGAACACACAATCTTTGGGTTGCGAGACATTCACGTTATATGCCAACCCATCCTCCCTGACCAACCTCCCTCCTATTGTTTCTGTTTTAAGTAACCTACTGTCTTTATCTGTGATTGGAATGCACTGTATACAAAATCGTATACTGCACAGGAAAAAATATACTTTTGGAGATTGGAGTCCTGTTGTGAACTAGCAGTTTCCCAGTCGGTCTGAGTGATGATTATAAGGCCTACTGCAATGAGCCCTCCTCCTATGATCGGAAAAGGGAATCTAGAGCATCATAGTTTTGTTGAACCCTTTCAATTAAAAAATACTGGTTTGGATCCTCAGAGAGATTTCAGCATCTTGTCTGTTTTTTTCTGTGTTCCCCACTCTGTTTATTAATACGGCAATACTTTGGGGTATGTCCTTGTATGACCGTGACCATTGTCTGAGTTATTTCTCTCACCACCAGTCGTGTGAGGTGGCAGCCCAGGCTGGGAGAGTCGATGAAGCCGAGGCCGAAGACCCGGACGCTGCGACAGTCGAACGCTCTGATGTCACACAGACCACTGTCCTCCAGGTCTGTCAACTCCACAGGCTGACCTGAGGATGGACGAGAGAGGGATGAGAGGGGAGAGGAGAAGAGCGATAGATCATCAGACAGGAGGAAAGGAGGAGTGGAATATGTTTAAGCGAGGAAGCTCCAAATAGAAAGAGTCAATATGCAAGTCTAGCGCAATACAAGCCCACTCGCTGACAAACCAAAATGGAAGATTCACCAATTCAAGGGTACTCATGTATACATAACGTATGACGTGACAAAATGGCACGTTGTCCTTGACTACAACACAGTTAGTAAATTCACAGAGACGGTCGCAATAAATACATCAACAGCCAGACACAAAGTCATAGCATTGGGAGGTCATGTTCAAGTACATTGTCATGAAGCAGCAAACTGTTTCATAATACCTGACAGAATGAGTTTAACATTTGGAAAGAGTCACTTTGACTCTGTCTGCATAAAGTACAGTACTAGTATGTCTGCCTCCTTTGATTCTAGTTCGATTCTACGTTCTACAGAAAACAATGCCATAAGTGATATTAAACTCAGTGGCATTTGCTTGAATAAGGTAAGACGCTGTCCCCAAAGCATAACAACAATCAATCAACACAAAAAAGGAGACAATCCCCCTTCAATGTCCCCTCCCTGATCTGTGCTGTGGCCCAGGGGGAGACTTGATGCTCGCCTGTGATCAGTTGAGCTATTAGCTGGATTTATTGGCGTGCCCTGCCGTGTTCCGCAAGGACCCTGATCCCAGATCAGCTACTATAAATCACACAACACACAGAGAGAGGTCACGGATGGATGCCCGGACTTCTTCCTGGTAATAAACCGCATCCTACTATCTCCCATCTCTCAATCAGGGTCTGTGTTCACAAAGCATACCAGAGGCAGGAGTACTGATCTAGGGCCAGTTTTGTCTTTTGGATTATAATTATATGGACCATAGGGACCTGATCCTAAATCAGCACGCCTTTGTGGATGTGGATTAGGATTACTCACTGTATCCAACATTAAAAATAACTTGAGAGTACAGTCGTCTAATGTTGTAGACTTAACAACAAAATGACCAATAAGCTGATGAAATCCAATTTTAAGATATGCTGTTTAGACACCAAATTATGCCCAACCTCTGAGCAGCTTGCAAGTGAACACTCACTGATAGCCAGACTGCAGTCGTAGAAGCTGGGGCCAGGATAGCATTGACAACCCCACTCAGTGCACTGGCCGTTCCCATTAAAGAAGTTGGGGCAGCGCAGTGCGGTGAGTACCGTCCCAATGATCCCCTCAACCCCCTCCATCCCAGCCCTGGACTCCCCCAGCTCCAGAACCCTCTGGGTCCGGTTCTCCAATAGCCTCCTCTCACACTCGTTCTCCAGGTAGTGCACCAGAGCCTCCTCCCAGGCCTGGTCATCCTATAACATCAAGTTCAAGAAAGTTCAAGTTTAACTGCACTCACATTGCAGTCAATGGAAATCCATGAGCATACTGTACAACTGGCTTGACAAAACGGCAGACAAGACCTATACGAACAAGTTACAAAATCAACAACGGTAGTGTCCGAAACGGCACCATATTTCCTAGCCCTATGGGCTCTGGTCAAAAGTAGTGAACTATATAGGGAATAGGGCGTCATTTCAGACGCAGCCACAGACAGAAATACCTTGAGCTGCAGGTCCAGCATGCACAGGTCCACTGCCTCATCCAGTCTCCGGCCCAGCAGCCCTCTACACACTGTCCCCACCGTGGAGTTCCCCAGGGCTAGCTGGCACACCTCCGGGGCCTTGACCGAGGAAAGCCCACTTGGCGTGGGCCACACAGGCTGGGCCGCTGGTCGCTCTGCAGACAGGTGGTGGTCCTCAGGGAAGAAATAGGCTAAACCTGCCTCTTTGTCTTGGGCCTGTTGTCGTCTACGGCAACCAGGAAGTCTCTTCCTGGTTGTCATCTACGGCAACCAGGAAGTCTCTTCTGAGCTCCCTGTCAATCTCTCTCTCACTCTTATCCCCGTGGTCCCCAAACCCACCATAGTCCACCATCTGGGAACTAAGCTGTTTGTGTATCTCCATAGGTAGACCTGGGACGTTCAGGATGGACACTCCCTGGTGGTCACTTTGTTCTGGCTCAGCGCTCCTAATGTACTCAGAGGTAGTGTCCACCCAGGGGAAGACAGAGGTGTCATCCACGTTGTCGTGAGACTGGCACTGGTGCTGGGGCGACGAGGGGTTAAAGTTATAGTGGCCATCGCCGGTGTGGCCCGTGGCGAAATGCAGAGACATGCTGTAGCCCTCCTGACACCGACAGAAAGGCCGTAGTTCCTCCACCTCCATTACAGGGGGCATGGTGTCAAATAAGCTCTCCCCCGCGGCTAGCCTGACACAAAAAAGAAACAGAGGGATATGGATCAGACAACGACCTATCTCATCAGACTCTGAATTAGAGTAAGCCTTGGGGATAACACAGGATTTGATGAAGGATTTCTTTTCTCATGCCAGCTAAAATAGAAAAGGTAACCCAAGGTTATTACGGAACAACAATTCACTTACAAACTAAATGACCAAAAGGAAAGGGGTGGGGGGGATGTACACTGAACAGTTAGAAGCTCAGGGGACCCCTCTCAGATCTATATAGAATCATTAATAGTTACCTCCATTCCTGCACAAAGCGTTCTTGTTCAGTGCTCCCATAGGTGGTCCCATCAGGTCCATGGAAGTCATTGTCACCGTTCCAGTCGAACGTCCCACAGAGTCCCGTAGTACTGCTGTAGTCCACACTGGGAGCTCTGATTGACAGGCTCATCCCCCAATCACTGACGTCCGCCCTCTCAAAGGCCCCAGATGGAAAGATCAACTACAAAAAGAATAAAAAGGGATAATAGCATCTGCTAAATGGAATATATTATTAAATATTATAAAAGTAAGAGTTAACCTTTATTTCACCCGGACGCCAATTCTAACAGATCTTAATGCAAAGTGCATATTACAGAAAAGAGTTCCCTCATAGTTTTCTTGTGCGGATCAGTGTAGTACATAGAGGAACCCATCGAAACAACAACATCAATCTCCAAATATTTCTATCTGGAGAACTAGTGTTGGACATTACATTACATCCATCGTAAAGTGTTGCAGATTGCCCCTAGCAGAAAGGTGTTTTTCCATGACTGTAAAAGTCGTTTCATTCAATATTGGGCTCAGTGGGCTCACAAACTCACACATCCCCAAACCTGTCTAGACAGTAAGGGAGGAAACAGCCCATAAAAGTGGTGGTAATGACTTTATTAAAAAGCATGAGCTGACGCATACCCAAAAATGCTTGTAGAGGTGCTGACTACCCGAGAAAAAACTGTACAAAAAGAAAGTCACACAAGCTATATATGCTCCCAACAATTGAATGGGTAAACCTACTTGGTAAAAGTAATCACTTTAAATGAACCAATACCTACTGTGATTTTCTTCCCCTGGTGAGATTCATGGATCTTGATCCGATACTGACTAGAGCCGCTGGTCAAATCAAATCAAATTTTTATTAGTCACATACACATGGTTAGCAGATGTTAATGCGAGTGTAGCGAAATGCTTGTGCTTCTAGTTCCGACAATGGAGTAATAACAACAAGTAATCTAACCTAACAATTCCACAACTACTACCTTATACACACAAGTGTAAAGGGATAAAGAATATGTACATAAAGATATATGAATGAGTGATGGTACAGAACGGCATAGGCAAGATGCAGTAGATGGTATAGAGTACGGTATATACATATGAGATGAGTACTGTAGGGTATGTAAACATAGAGTGGCATAGTTTAAAGTGGCTAGTGGTACATGTATTACATAAAGATGGCAAGATGCAGTAGATGATATAGAGTACAGTATATACATATACATATGAGATGGGTAATGTAGGGTATGTAAACATTATATTAAGTGGCATTGTTTAAAGTGGCTAGTGGTACATTTTTACATAATTTCCATCAATTCCCATTTTTAAAGTGGCTGGAGTTGAGTCAGTATGTTGGCAGCGGCCGCTAAATGTTAGTGGTGGCTGTTTAACAGTCTGATGGCCTTGAGATAGAAGCTGTTTTTCAGTCTCTCGGTCCCTGCTTTGATGCACCTGTACTGACCTCGCCTTCTGGATGATAGCGGGGTGAACAGGCAGTGGCTTGGGTGGTTGTTGTCCTTGATGATCTTTATGGCCTTCCTGTGACATCGGGTGGTGTAGGTGTCCTGGAGGGCAGGTAGTTTGCCCCCGGTGATGCGTTCTGCAGACCTCACTACCCTCTGGAGAGCCTTACGGTTGTGGGCGGAGCAGTTGCCGTACCAGGCGGTGATACAGCCCGACAGGATGCTCTCGATTGTGCATCTGTAGAAGTTTGTGAGTGCTTTTGGTGACAAGCCGAATTTCTTCAGCCTCCTGAGGTTGAAGAGGCGCTGCTGCGCCTTCTTCACAACGCTGTCTGTGGGTGGACCAATTCAGTTTGTCCGTGATGTGTACACCGAGGAACTTAACACTTCTCCACTACTGACCCGTCGATGTGGATAGGGGGGTGCTCCCTCTGCTGTTTCCTGAAGTCCACAATCATCTCCTTTGTTTTGTTGACGTTGAGTGTGAGGTTATTTTCCTGACACCACACTCCGAGGGCCCTCACCTCCTCCCTGTAGGCAGTCTCATCGTTGTTGGTAATCAAGCCTACCACTGTAGTGTCATCCGCAAACTTGATGATTGAGTTGGAGGCGTGCATGGCCACGCAGTCGTGGGTGAACAGGGAGTACAGGAGAGGGCTCAGAACGCACCCTTGTGGGGCCCCAGTGTTGAGGATCAGCGGGGTGGAGATGTTGTTACCTACCCTCACCACCTGGGGGCGGCCCGTCAGGAAGTCCAGGACCCAGTTGCACAGGGCGGGGTCGAGACCCAGGGTCTCGAGCTTGATGACGAGTTTGGAGGGTACTATGGTGTTAAATGCTGAGCTGTAGTCGATGAACAGCATTCTCACATAGGTATTCCTCTTGTCCAGATGGGTTAGGGCAGTGTGGTTGCGATTGCGTCGTCTGTGGACCTATTGGGTCGGTAAGCAAATTGGAGTGGGTCTAGGGTGTCCGGTAGGGTGGAGGTGATATGGTCCTTGACTAGTCTCTCAAAGCACTTCATGATGACGGAAGTGAGTGCTACGGGGCGGTAGTCGTTTAGCTCAGTTACCTTAGCTTTCTTGGGAACAGGAACAATGGTGGCCCTCTTGAAGCATGTGGGAACAGCAGACTGGGATAAGGATTGATTGAATATGTCCGTAAACACACCAGCCAGCTGGTCTGCGCATGCTCTGAGGACGCGGCTGGGAATGCCGTCTGGGCCTGCAGCCTTGCGAGGGTTAACACGTTTAAATGTTTTACTCACCTCGGCTGCAGTGAAGGAGAGCCCGCAGGTTTTGGTAGCGGGCCGTGTCAGTGGCACTGTATTGTCCTCAAAGCGGGCAAAAAAGTTATTTAGCCTGTCTGGGAGCAAGACATCCTGGTCCGCGACGGGGCTGGTTTTCTTTTTGTAATCCGTGATAGACTGTAGACCCTGCCACATACCTCTTGTGTCTGAGCTGTTGAATTGCAACTCTATTTTGTCTCTGTACTGGGACTTAGCCTGTTTGATTGCCTTGCGGAGAGAATAGCTACACTGTTTGTATTCGGTCATGTTTCCGGTCACCTTGCCCTGGTTAAAAGCAGTGGTTCGCGCTTTCAGTTTCACGCGAATGCTGCCGTCAATCCACGGTTTCTGGTTTGGGAATGTTTTAATCGTTGCTGTGGGTACGACTTCGTCAATGCACTTCCTAATGAACTCGCTCACCGAATCAGCATATTCTTCAATGTTGTTGTTGGACGCAATGCGGAACATATTCCAATCCGCGTGATCGAAGCAGTCTTGAAGCGTGGAATCAGATTGGTCGGACCAGCGTTGAACAGACCTGAGCGCGGGAGCTTGTTGTTTTAGTTTCTGTTTGTAGGCTGGAATCAACAAAATGGAGTCGTGGTCAGCTTTTCCGAAAGGAGGGCGGGGGAGGGCCTTATATGCGTCGCGGAAGTTAGTATAACAATGATCCAGGGTTTTACCAGCCCTGGTAGCACAATCGATATGCTGATAGAATTTAGGGAGTTTTGTTTTTAGATTAGCCTTGTTAAAATCCCCAGCTACGAT